>NC_092166.1:75576189-75923689 GCF_045791955.1 Oncorhynchus clarkii lewisi
TTTGGAACCACCTCTACAGTTCTTAGATCTGGCCGCCCGACCAAACTGAGTAATCGTTGGAGAAGGGCCTTGGTCAGAGAGATGACCAAGAACCCGATGATCACTCTGACTAAGCTCCAGTTCCTCTGTGGAGATGGGAGAAACTTCCAGAAGGACAACCATCTTTGCAGCACGCCACCAATCAGGCCTTTATGGTAGAGCGGCCAGACGGATGCAACTCCTCAGTAAAAGGCACATGACAGACCACTTGGAGTTTGCCAGAAGGCACCTAAAGGACTTTCAGACCATGAGAAATATAATTTTCTGGTCTGATGAAACCAAGATTGAACTGACGTGAATGCAAAGCGTCACGTCTGGAGGAAACCTTGCACCATCCCTACGGTGAAGCATGGTGGTGGCAGCATCATGCCGTGTGGATGTTTTTCAGCGGCAGGGACTGGAAAACTAGTCAGGATCGAGGCAGAGTTGAACGGGGCAAAGTACAGAGATCCTCGATGAAAACCTGCTCCAGAGCACCCAGGACAGACTGGGGCAAAGATTTACCTTCCGAACAGTACACCAACCCTAAGCACACAGCCAAGACAATGCAGATGTGGCTTCGGGACAAGTCTCTGAATGTCCTTGAGGGGCCAGCCAGAGCCCGGACTTGAACCCGTTCAAACATCTCTGGAGAGACCTGAAAATAGCTGTGCAGCGGTGCTACACATCCAACATGACAGAGCTTGAGAAAATCTGAAGAGAAGAATCGGAGAAACTCCACAAGTGCAGGTGTGCCAAGCTTGTAGCGTCATACCCAAGAAGACTCGAGGCTGTAATCACTGCCAAAGGTGCTTCAACAAAGTACTGAGTAAAGGGTCTGAATATTTATTTATTTTATGAAACATTTGCAAATAGGTCTAAAAACCCATTTTTGCTTTGTCATTATGGTGTATTGTGTGTAGAGTGAAGAGTGAAGAGAAAGAAAGAACGATTTAATACGTTTTAGAATAAGGATGTAACATAATAATGTGTGGAAAAAGTCAAGGTGTCTGAGTGTATTCCGAATGCACTGTGTGTATATATACTGTATCTGGCCTGCATTGTCCTGGCATGTGACCTCTCTCTCCAGTTCCTGCCGTAAATATCAACTGAGGCCTGTGAGAAGATACAGTTGAAGTCAGAAGTTCACATACAACTTAGCCAAATATATTTACATTCATTTTTTCACAATTACTGACATTTAACCATAGTAAAAATTCCCTGTCTTAGGTCAGTTAGGATCATCACTTTCTTTTAAGAATGTGAAATGTCAGAATAATAGTAGAGAGATTGATTTATTTCAGCTTTTATTTCTTTCATCACATTCCCAGTGGGTCAGAAGTTTACATACACTCAATTAGTATTTGACAGCATTGCCTTTAAATGGTTTAACTTGGTTCAAACGTTTCGGGTAGCCTTCCACAAGCTTCCCACAATAAGTGTGGTGAATTTTGGCCCATTCCTCCTGACAGAGCTGGTGTAACTGAGTCAGGTTTGTAGGCCTCCTTGCTCGCACACCCTTTTTCAGTTCTGCCAACACATTTTCTATATGATTGAGGTCAGGGATTTGTGATGGTCACTCCAATACCTTGACTTTGTTGTCCTTATGCCATTTTGCTACAACATTGGAAGTATGCTTGGGGTCATTGTCTGTTTGGAAGATCCATTTGCGACCAAGCTTTAACTTCCTGATTGATGTCTTGAGATGTTGCTTCAATATATCCACATTATTTTCCATCCTCATAATGCCATCTATTTTGTGAAGTGCACCAGTCCCTCCTGCAGCAAAGCACCCCCACAACATTATGCCGTGCTTCACGGTTGGGATGGTGTTCTTCGGCTCCCCCTTTTTCCTCCAAACATAATGATGGTCATTATTGCCAAACAGTTTTATATTTGTTTCATCAAACCAGAGGACATTTCTCCAAAAAGTATGATCTTTGTGCAGTTGCAAACTGTAGTCTGGCTTTTTTATGGCGGTTCTGGAGCCGTGGCTTCTTCCTTGCTGAGCGGCCTTTCAGGTTATGTCGATATAGGACTCATTTTACTGTCGATATTGATACTTTTGTACCAATTTCCTCCAGCATCTTCACAAGGTCCTTTGCTGTTGTTCTTGTGTACTTTTCGCACAAAAGTACATTCATCTCTAGGAGACAGAACACGTCTCCTTCCTGAGCGGTGTGACGGCTGCGTGGTCCCATGGTGTTTATACTTGCGTACTCTTGTTTGTACAGATGAATGTGGTACCTTCAGGCATTTGGAAATTGCTCCCAAGGATGAACCAGACTTGTGGAGGTCTACATTTTCTTTTCTGAGGTCTTGGCTGATTTCTATAGATTTTGAAGAGTTTGAAGGGATTCCTTGAAATACATCCACATGTACATGTACATCTCCAATTGAATAGCCTATCAGAAGCTTCTAAAGCAATGACATCATTTTCTGGAATTTTCCAAGCTGTTTAAAGGCACAGTCAACTTAGTGTATGTAAACTTTTGACCCACTGGAATTGTGATACAGTGAGTTATAAGTGAAATAATCTGTCTGTTAACAATTGTTGGAAAAAGTACTTGTGTCATGCACAACGTAGAAATCCTAACCGATTTGCCAAAACTATAGTTTGTTAATTAACAAGAAATTTGTGGAGTGGTTGAAAAACAAGTTTTAATGACTCCAACCTAAGTGTATTTAAACTTCCGACTTCAACTGTATGTGTGAGAAGATACAGGGGAACAACTCACCATACCCATACCATCTGTGTACACACACAGACACTGATCACTGCCATCCTTTAAGACCTCTGACACACACACACACTCACATATACTCACTCTTATACACTAAAGGCGTCAGAAAACTTACATTAGAGACTAAATGATGAGAAAGGTTTAACTGAAAGACAGTTGGGTAAAACAGGCTCAGGCAATTAGCTCAGTGTGAGACAGGCTCCTGCTATAGTCCCCCTCTCCTCTCCTCTCCTCTCCTCTCCTCTCCTCTCCTCTCCTCTCCTCTCCTCTCCTCTCCTCTCCTCTCCTCTCCCAGACCTCGTTGCCACAGCTGAGGCCCAGCGGCAGTGGCCCCCCGTAAGCTCCTCACAGTGGGCCTGACAAGGTGGGGGGTGGTGGAGAGATGAAGGGGAGTTGAGGGGGAGGACAATGGGAGACAGAGTCAAGGCTGGTCAAGTCTTCTTCCACCAGAGCTACGGGGGTGAGGAGGAAAGAGATACTATGGATGGAGAGGGGGGAGGTCATGGGGAAGGAGGAGACAGCCAGGGTGAGGAAGAGGAAGGGAGACTCTCATCTTCTCTGTTTCATTCTCCATGTGTCACCCAGGCCTCCCACTGACCAGCACTGCTTTGAAGTGTTAATACAGCCAGGCTAATGCTGCCTGGGCTAAGACAGCCTTTTGGCTAATGCTGCCTGGGCTAAGACAGCCTTTTGGCTAATGCTGCCTGGGCTAAGACAGCCTTTTGGCTAATGCTGCCTGGGCTAAGACAGCCTTTTGGCTAATGCTGCCTGGGCTAAGACAGCCTTTTGGCTAATGCTGCCTGGGCTAAGACAGCCTTTTGGCTAATGCTGCCTGGGCTAAGACAGCCTTTTGGCTAATGCTGCCTGGGCTAAGACAGCCTTTTGGCTAATGCTGCCTGGGCTAAGACAGCCTTTTGGCTAATGCTGCCTGGGCTAAGTCAGCATTTTGCGGGTACCTCAGCCTCGCCACTCTGCCAGAGAGAGATCAGAACAGCCAGCCACATCTCAAAGCTCACAGAGGAGATTTATTTATTTTATGTCTCTGCCTCGACAATCTTTCACTCTCCCATCCCTCTCTCACTGTCACTCCCATCCCTCTCTCACTGTCACTCCCATCCCTCTCTCCCTGTCACTCCCATCCCTCTCTCACTGTCACTCCCATCCCTCTCTCACTGTCACTCCCATCCCTCTCTCACTGTCACTCCCATCCCTCGCTCACTGTCACTCCCATCCCTCTCTCACTGTCACTCCCATCCCTCTCTCACTGTCACTCCCATCCCTCTCTCACTGTCACTCCCATCCCTCTCTCACTGTCACTCCCATCCCTCTCTCACTGTCACTCCCATCCCTCTCTCACTGTCACTCCCGTCCCTCTCTCACTGTCACTCCCATCCCTCACTCAGGAGACTTGAAACTGGCTGTCTAGCAATGATCAACAAGCAAGTTGACAGAGCTTGAAGAAACACAAAAATGATTATTGGATAATATTGTTTCATCCTGGTGTGCAAAGCTCTTAGAGATTTACCCCGAAAGTGATTCTAACATGTATTGACTCTCATCTAAAATACTTATCTAATCAAGGTATATTACTGTTTTATTTTTCTTCACTTTGACATTGAGTATTTTGTGTACAAAATGACAACTCAATCCATTGCAATTCGACTTGGAAACTTTACAAAGGCAATGTACGTGTCGGCTCTCTCTCTCTCTCTCTCTCTCTCTCTCTCTCTCTCTCTCTCTCTCTCTCTCTCTCTCTCTCTCTCTCTCTCTCTCTCTCTCTCTCTCTCTCTCACACACACACACACACTGAAGGCAATGAGATCCGAGTTCCATGCTGGTATCACAGCAGGGACAGATACATTGTCATAGAGTCTCAATACTAGGAGCTGATGAGCTGTGTGTGCATGCGCGCGGGTGTGTGTACGTGTGTGTTTGTGTGCGCGTATGTGAGAGAATTTGCCAATCTTGGTGTTCTCTGGCTAATGCCAAACGTCCTGCACGGTGTTGGGCTGTAAGCACAACCCCCACCTGTGGACGTCGGGCCCTCATTCCACCCTCATGGGGGTGTCTTGCTAATTGCCTATAATTTCCACCTGTTGTCTATTCCATTTGCACAACAGCATGTGAAATTTATTGTCAATCAGTGTTGCTTCCTAAGTGGACAGTTTGATTTCACAGAAGTGTGATTGACTTGGAGTTACATTGTGTTGTTTAAGTGTTCCCTTTATTTATTTTGAGCAGTGTATATACAGTATATATGGAGAGAGAGAAGGTTACCACCAGTGACATGCCCTCCCACAAGAGGATCTCCACCAGAGCCACCCTCCCCACCCAAAAAGGCACATCCAGTACCTTTCTTCCCACCATAGTGGAGAACACGCCTCAGGAGTGAGTTCACCAAACTGGAGGGGGAGGTGGTCCTGCTCCGGGAGAGCGTGAGCAAACAGCAACCAGACATCAACACCTTAGAGGAGCTCCTAACCAAGGTGCGGACAGAGCAGGACAGCAACCTTGCAACACAGCTGAAAGAGGTTCAGCCACCACTCTACCCCCTCCAGTCCAGAAGAAACAGACCAGCCACACCCCAGCTCCAACACCCACCAGCCCCCACTCTACCCCCTCCAGTCCAGAAGAAACAGACCAGCCACACCCCAGCTCTAACACCCACCAGCCCCCACTCTACCCCCTCCAGTCCAGAAGAAACAGACCAGCCACACCCCAGCTCCAACACCCACCAGCCCCCCACTCTACCTCCTCCAGTCCAGAAGAAACAGACCAGCCACACCCCAGCTCCAACACCCACCAGCCCCCCACTCTACCTCCTCCAGTCCAGAAGAAACAGACCAGCCACACCCCAGCTCCAACACACACCAGACCCCACTCTACCCCCTCCAGTCCAGAAGAAACAGACCAGCCACACCCCAGCTCCAACACCCACTAGCCCCCCACTCTACCTCCTCCAGTCCAGAAGAAACAGACCAGCCACACCCCAGCTCCAACACCCACCAGCCCCCACTCTACCCCCTCCAGTCCAGAAGAAACACTGGCTGACATTGTCTTGTTCATGGACTCAAATGGGAAACAATTCCCTAGACACAAAAGGTGTGGTGCCCAACAACGCAGAGGGTCATGGAGCTGCTTGATAAGGCCCATCTCAGGTCGCCAAGCCACATAATCATACACACCACACCTGCGTGCTCAGCAGGAGAGGGTCGCTACAGGGAGGGATTGAGAAGGCCTCCGCAATCTTCCCCAACTCAAGGATTTTGGTGTCTACCCTTCTACAAAGGAAGGACTTCCACCCTGCCACCATCCAAAGATTAAACACCCGCCTCTCCCGGGACTGTGCCCTGTGACCCAATGTACACCTGGCCCACCATCCCACCCTCGATCTGAACTGCCTCTACGACCATGTTCACCTGTACAGGGAGACAGTCCCCACCATCGATCTGAACTGCCTCTACGACCATGTTCACCTGTACAGGGAGACAGTCCCCACCCTCGATCTGAACTGCCTCTACGACCATGTTCACCTGTACAGGGAGACAGTCCCCACCATCGATCTGAACTGTCTCTACGACCATGTTCACCTGTACAGGGAGACAGTCCCCACCATCGATCTGAACTGCCTCTTGCCAAGACTCTCAAGGAAGTCGCTTTAAACCGCAGCCCGACCTCTCAAGCCAGGAACAGCTGAGCAATCTCCCCCCCCCCCCCCCCGAGATCACAGAGACAACACCCTGGACCCCTCAGCCACGGCCACAGCACCACAAACCTCAACGCCCACCACAGCCAGTGCAGCACAGACCACCCCAGTCCAGCTTCAGACCCACCCAGGCGAGTCTTACCACCCCCCCACCGCAAACCCACACCTGGAGGAGCCACAGCCCAGCAGGCAGTGCTACCACCCCCCTCTCCCCACCACAGACCCACACCTGGAGGAGCCACAGCCCAGCAGGCAGGCCAACCACCCCCCTCCCCCCACCACAGACCCACACCTGGAGAAGCCACAGCCCAGCAGGCAGTGCTACCACCCCCCTCTCCCCACCACAGACCCACACCTGGAGGAGCCACAGCCCAGCAGGCAGGCCTACCACCCCCCTCGCCCCACCACAGACCCACACTTGGAGGAGCCACAGCCGAGCAGGCAGTGCTACCACCCCCCTCTCCCCACCACAGACCCACACCTGGAGGAGCCACAGCCCAGCAGGCAGGCCTACCACCCCCTCCCCCCACCACAGGCCCACACCTGGCAGGCCTGTGAGAGGAACAACTGGCCCAGCCCCCACCAATGAAATGAGTGACATTAAACACATGATGAGTCTACTCTGCTCACATGTGATAGGCAGAGGGTCACGGTAAGATGAGCACAAGAACTCCTCCCTCACACTACATCCACCCAAGTGGCATGCCACAAATGCCAATGAAAAACAAATCACATCTGCATAATAAGAGTTCACGTTAATTGAAAAATCCTATTTTAATTGTTGTTGTTGGATTGTGAGTGTTTATCTTATTTTGAAGGTAAAGAAAAACAGCTATGAAATATTTTTACGTTGAATGTTTACAAGGATTGAAGTCCTCTGCTTTTGGGCTAAAGAGCAGAAACCCAGACTTCCTGAAAGAAATTGATGACGTTGTAGTACTATAGGAAACATGGTGCAGAGGTGATGTTTCCACTGGCTGTCCATTAGGTTATAGGGAGATAATTCTACCATCCACCAAATGAAAAGGAATCACACAGGGCAGAGACTCAGGGGGAATGCTAATATGGTATAAATCTGAACTAACTCCTTCAATCGAATTGATCAAAACAGGAGAATTCTTTATCTGGTTAAAAATCAACAAGAAGTGTATCTTAACAGATAAAAATGTCTTCCTCTGTGTCACATACATTCCCCCCTCAGAGTCACCCTACTTAAATGAAGAGAGTTTATCCATTCTAAACCAGAGATTAGTCACTTTCAGGCCCAAGGCAACGTACTGGTCTGTGGAGACCTGAACCTCCCCAAAAACAACTATGACAAAGTGAAAAACAAAAATGGAGCACAGCTCCTGAAACTCTTGAACACTGGGTCTGTACATAGTCAATGCTAGGCTAAGAGGGGACTCTTTTGGTAACAGTACTGTACAGTAGACTACTTTATCACCGACCTCAACCCAGAGTCTCTCAGAGCCTTCACAGTCAGCCCACTAACACCTCTCTCAGACCACAGTATAATCACAGTGTATCTGAGAAGATCTGAAACCAACCATGAAGCATCACGACCCAGTAAATGACATGGTACTAAAACAGGCCTATAAATGTAGTGCAAACAGTACAGACATCTACCAAAAAGCAATTAGTAGCCAAAACATACAATCCCTCCTGGACCACTTTTTAGCCTGATCATTCTCCTACAGCAATGACGGTCTAAGTTTGGTCGTTTGGAACATGAACTTTACGTTTGACAAATGGCACTCCTTGGCTAATCTAAAGAAACATAAGAACAAACCAAACAGAATAGAGAATGAAAGATGGTTTGATAATGATTGGAGAAATCTAACAAAGTCATTGAGAGGTATATTTAATCAAAAACACAGAGAACCAGAGAACAAAAATGTAGGCCTTCAATATGGGGAAACACTGAAGCAACACACCCTAAGAACAAAAAAGGAACGTCACATTAGAAGTCAGCTGGTTCGAAATGAGGAATCCATCGAATCAAAGCACTTCTCATCATGAGGAATTGGCTTTCCAAAACCTCTACTGCAATATAACAACAAGCCCAGAAAAAAAACATATACAAGAAAAATGACAAATCCTTGAATCAGCAGTCAGACTATCAAAATCCCGAGGATACCTCAATTACAGAAGAATAATTATCAGAAAAACGATACACTCTCCAACCCAAAAAGGCCTGTGGTGCTGATGGTAATTTAGGTAATTTAAATGAAATGATCAAATATGCAGTACATAACGCAAATTCAAAGTGGCTATACTCAAATTCAACAACATTATACTCGCTGCAGGTATTTTCCCCAATATTTGGAACCAAGGATTGATCACACCAATCTATAAAAATGGAGACAAATTTAACTCAACTAATTTCAGAGGAATTTGCGTTAGCAGCAACTTGGGGAACATTCTCTGCAGTGTCATTAATAGCAGACTACGTCATTCCCTTGATGAACACAACGTCCTGAGCAGAAGCCAGATTGGATTTTTACCGAATTACCACAACAGACCACATTTACCCCCATCACACTCTAATTGACAAACATGTAAACCAAAACCAAGGCACAATCTACTCGTGTTTTGTAGACTTCAAAAAAAGATTTGATTCAATGTGGCAGGAAGGTCTTTTTTCTAAACTAATAGAAAGTGGTATTGGAGGAAAAACATATGATGCTATTAAATCAATGTACACTAAAAACAAATGTGTGGTTAAAATTGGAAACAAGCAAACAGACTTCTTCTCTCAGGGACGTGGAGTGAAACAGGGCTGCCCAATAAGTCCAACACGATTTAACATCTACATTAATGAATTGACAAAAACGTTAGAAGAATCTGCAGAACCTGGTCTCACCCTACACAACACTGAAATCAAGTGTCTGCTGTACGCAGATGACCTGGTGCTGCTGTCTCCCACTAAAGAGGGGTTACAGCAGCACCTAGATCATCTACACAGGTTCTGTCAGACCTGGGCTCTGATCGTTAACCTAAAGAAACTAATATAATGATATTCCAAAAAAGGTCTGGAAATGAAGATCACAAATATAAATTATATTTGGACACAGTGCTATTAGAACACACCAAAAACTATATGTATCTAGGACTAAATATCAGCAACACAGGTAGCTTTTACATGGCTATGAACGAGCTGAGACATTAAAATAAACATTAAAATCAAAATTCCAATTAGGATCTGGCTCAAAATTGTTCTATATGGCAGTGAAGTACGGGGTCAGCTCTCTGATAATGAATTCACCAAATGGGACAAACATCCAATCGAAATACTGCATGCAGAGTTTTGCAAGACTGTATTGCAAGTGCAAAGAAAACCTCAAAATAACGCATGTAGAGCAGAATTGGGACAAAACACCCTCCTTATTCAAATAGGAAAAATAGCCATCAAATTTTCAGGACCAGAAGTAAGGTTATGCATATTCTTGATACCATTTGAGAGGAAACACTGTGAAATGAATGTAGGAGAATATAACACATTAGAGCTGGTAGTTGCTGTTAATGGAAATCACATTTCCACAACTACTATTAATATTGATCCCTTATTGCTGTTGGTCCCACCATTTTTTTTATATGCATACTTTGACAATGTAAGTCATTTAACTTGCCATGTCAATAAAGTCTATTGAATTGAATTGCAAGACAGAGAGACAGTTGGGGCAGAGGTAGAACAAGCTGAACCTAGATGTGAGGTTAGGGGTAAAACATCTCTACTCCATGACTCACTGGTGTAAATCCCATCCATGACCTCCCACATCTCAGTCATCCACCCATCCACGCAGAGCTGTTCTGGAGGCTATAAGGAGAGACCAGAGTCATCCCTATTTAACTCCTCTGGAATGTAGAGAACAAAGAGAAGCCTGGAGGTGTTCTAAGAATGGATCTGCAAACAAAACCACACACACACACACACACAGCCGGGGGGAGAGGAAGGAATTCTACAGAGGAAAAATGGATTTGCCTTAAACCTGTAATTACACACACACACATGCCCGCACCACACACACACCATAACTGAACTACGAAGCTATCTGCTAAACCAGGGTTCCCAAACTGGTGGCCCACGGCCCGAATTTGGCCTGAAGGGTGATTTCATTTTGTATTGTATTGTTTATGTTGGACAAAGAAGACCGTAAAAACTCTTATTTAAACATTTTACTTCCATTTTGGAAATCTGTTCCATCGTATTCCCACACGTAATACAGAGATACTGTGATCATATACACATGTAAGCAAGGCTTGAAATGATTATGTTCTAGTCAGATATTATATCTGTATGGGCTTCTTGCTGTCAATTTGCAGTCTACAAATGATGTATAATTATGTTCAGGCCCCCTGACCGTCCACTCAAGACAGAATCTATAGTTGATGATCCCTGTACTAAACTTTACCTGACACACCATTCATACCAAACTGCTGCCTAACTATGTTAAAATTAGACACTTTCTACGTGACTCAGATCACTAAACAGCAGTTTCAATTTGAACAACTTTCAACCGCTTGGTTTAGCCTGAAGCCAAGCCTCACATCAATCTACACAGCTCCTTTTATTGTGTTTTACCAGCTCCTCCCTCCCCTCTCCATCCCTCCCTCTGTCTTTCCCTTGCCGGATTGGTTGGGAACCCCAGTTGCTAAAAAGACAGAAGTGTGTGCATGTGGGTCTCTGTGCGTTTGTGTGTGTGTGTGTGTGTGTGTGTGTGTGTGTGTGTGTGTGTGTGTGTGTGTATGATTTGCCCTGCAGTTTGTTTGTTTACCCTAACAGGCAGTAGCAGAGCCGGAAACTGCAGGCTGGAACAGCAGCTTCCTGTAGGCTACCCAGGAAGGGAGAGGGGATGTTTGGTGCCATCGCCCCAGGGAGAGGTGTCAAGGGCAGAGCTCCGTGGCGTGCTGCCTGGTGACACCCGAAGACCCAGAACTGGGCAACACACACACACACACACACACACACACACACACACACACACACACACACACACACACACACACACACACACACACACACACACACACGTCGCCTTGCTGTTACCACCAGGGGTTACCCTAGCGTACTGTGGAAGCCCTGCAAAGGTCTATCACATGAAACACAGTATAGGTATCTGAAGATGACAAAGAGCAGATATAGCTGATCTAGCCAAGACTCTGAAAATGTGATGATACTGCCATGTGCCCTACATTGTTATGTGCACTACTATGTCATGTACACTACTATGTCATGTACACTAGTATGTCATGTACACTACTATGTAATGTACACTAGTATGTCATGTTCACCGACAGAGAGAGACTGATGAGCTACTCAAAGACAAGTTAAAAGTTCAAATGATGGATTTGCTGGATTTTCCTTTTTTAGAAAGACCTGACATCTCACACACAGGGCTGCCACTATAACATCTCTGTATCCATCCTCTATATGCTGTTCCACACACACAGGGCTGCCACAATAACATCTCTGTATCCCTCCTCTATATGCTGTTCCAGACACACACACAGGGCTGGCACTGTAACATCTCTGTATCCTTCCTCTATATGCTGTTCCACACACACAGGGCTGTCACTATAACATCTCTGTATCCTTCCTCTATATGCTGTTCCACACACACACACACACAGGGCTGCCACTATAACATCTCTGTATCCTTCCTCTATATGCTGTTCCAGACACACACACAGGGCTGGCACTATAACATCTCTGTATCCTTCCTCTATATGCTGTTCCAGACACACACACACAGGGCTGGCACTATAACATCTCTGTATCCTTCCTCTATATGCCGTTCCAGACACACACACAGGGCTGGCACTATAACATCTCTGTATCCTTCCTCTATATGCTGTTCCAGACACACACACACAGGGCTGCCACTATAACATCTCTGTATCCTTCCTCTATATGCTGTTCCACACACACACACCGGGCTGCCACTATAACATATCTGTATCCTTCCTCTATATGCTGTTCCAGACACACACACACAGGGCTGGCACTATAACATCTCTGTATCCTTCCTCTATATGCTGTTCCACACACACAGGGCTGTCACTATAACATTTCTGTATCCTTCCTCTATATGCTGTTCCACACACACACACACAGGGCTGGCACTATAACATCTCTGTATCCTTCCTCTATATGCTGTTCCACACACACAGGGCTGTCACTATAACATCTCTGTATCCTTCCTCTATATGCTGTTCCACACACACACACACACAGGGCTGCCACTATAACATCTCTGTATCCTTCCTCTATATGCTGTTCCAGACACACACACAGGGCTGGCACTATAACATCTCTGTATCCTTCCTCTATATGCTGTTCCAGACACACACACAGGGCTGGCACTATAACGCTCTGTATCCTTCCTCTATATGCTGTTCCAGACACACACACAGGGCTGGCACTATAACATCTCTGTATCCTTCCTCTATATGCTGTTCCAGACACACACACACAGGGCTGGCACTATAACGCTCTGTATCCTTCCTCTATATGCTGTTCCACACACACAGGGCTGCCACTATAACATCTCTGTATCCTTCCTCTATATGCTGTTCCACACACACACACACAGGGCTGCCAGTATACGTGCTGTTATTACTGGCTCGAACTACAGCATCTCACCAGACTGGTGAATGCAGAAAAAAAGCTGTGTGTGTGTGTGTGTGTGTGTGTGTGGCTGTCTCTTGTATGTCATTTTCACCAAACCCCTTGAGACACACACACACACACACACACACACGTTACACAGCCACACGCGTTACACGGCCACACACACATATCCCCCTCACTGTTATGTCTTATTCATGCTGTATCAATTCATAGTAACCAGACCAGTCCATCTGTACACACACACACTGGGACCAAATGAATGAAGTTAGGTTTCCCCTGGTGTGTATCTGGGACATCAGGACTGCAGTTATCAGGAGCTCTGCACATCACAAGACACACACACAGGGGACTGATGTCTAAGCGATGTAAAGTTAATATCTAACAACCCTCCATCCATCTGTTGAATTATTCATGAACACAGAATCGTTAGTACAAACATCTCACTCACTCACTCACTCACTCACTCACTCACTCACTCACTCACTCACTCACTCTACACACACACACACGGTTTGTTAAGGCATGTGATGTATAAGAAATTGTTTAGTAGAATTATTGTCAACCCTAAATATCTTCATATAATTATAAATACAGTTTATATAGGTTTTATACACATTTTCTGTATAAATAGCTTCTTAAATATATGTTCTTTGAAAAGCTGTGAGTGCTATTATACGATACAACATCAGAAGTCTACTTGTTGCATTTACAACTTGTCTAAGTCCTGTCATCAACTGATTTCAGCCAGTGTATGGCTGTGCATTCACTGCATTGTTTGAATAAAAAGTTGGCATATTGTCAGTTAATTTGAAAACAGTTGGACTCATTCCACTAAAAACTGTCTGGCTAGCTAACAAACAGTGGAGGTAAATTCATACATTTACACAATATCTTACCACACCACTGGCAAGCCACAGTTGACCAACACCCTGACCAACATGGCTGACCTTTATCCCATCATAACAAGGTTCATGTCCATTCTAGTATTCTAATTCCATGTCCGACCCCATCTAACAGACAACACTGAACACTCATGATAACTGAGTTAAAATATGACAAACAGAGCAGTAAATTACTGAAGAACACAAACAACAACCTCAACACCAAAACACACACAGGAAGGAGAAACAACACAACCTGAAAACAAGGAACTCATAATTACCCACAATCCTATGGCACAGCTACAATACATTATGTTGTGCATTCAGCAAGTATTCACACCCCTTACATTTTTCCACATCTTGTTGTGTTACAGCCTGAATTTAAAATGGATTACATTTAGATTCTGTGTGTCCGGCCTACACACAATACCTATAATGCCAACGTGGAATTAAGAGCGATAGAGAAACATTGCTTCAGGAGGTATGATCTAAGGGACTGACAGTTGGTATTCAGCGGTCATAAAATCCTTATTTACTTTGAAGAACTACTAAAATTGTGATTTTGTCAGACAGCATAGACAGCAGCTCTATAGACATGAGATGATGACTTGAAGAATGAAATAATAAAGTCATAAAATAAAACAAGTGTGTGTGTGAGAGAGAGAGAGAGAGAGAGAGACAAGGCCTCACTCTACTTGAATCTGAAGTCAAGTGTCTACTGTTTTCTGATGATCTGGTGCTTCTGTCACCAACCAAGGAGGGTCTGCAGCAGCACCTAGATCTCCTGCACAGATTCTATCAGACCTGGGCCCTGACAGACCTGGGCCCTGACAGACCTGGGCCCTGACAGACCTGGTCCCTGACAGTAAATCTCAGTAAGACCAAAATAATGTTGTTCCAAAAAAGGTCCAGTCGCCAGGACCACAAATACAAATTCCATCTAGACGCCGTTACCCTAGAGCTCACAAAAAAACTATACAGACCTCGACCTAAACATCAGCGCCACAGGTAACTTCCACAAAGCTGTGAACGATCTGAGAGACAAGGCAAGAAGGGCCTTCTATGCCATCAAAAGGAACATAAAATTCATCATACCAATTAGGATCTGGCTAAAAATACTTGAATCAGTTATAGAACCCATTGTCCTTTATGGTTGTGAGGTCTGGGGTCCGCTCACCAACCAACAATATCCTCTGTGTACAACGTAAAACACCAAATAATGCATGCAGAGCAGAATTAGGCCGATACCCACTAATTATCAAAATCCAGAAAAGAGCTGTTAAATTCAACACCCACCTAAAAGGAAGCGATTCCCAAACCTTCCATAACAAAGCCATCACCTACAGAGAGATGAACCTGGAGACGAGTCCCTTAAGCAAGCTGGTCCTGGGGCTCTGTTCACAAACACAAACACACCCCACAGAGCAACAGGACAGCAATACAATTAGTCCCAACCAAATCATGAGAAAACAAAAAGATAATTGACACATTGGAAAGAATTAACAAAAAAGACAGAGCAAACTAGAATGTTATCTGGCCCTAAACAGAGTACACAGTGGCAGAATACCTGACCACTGTGACTGACCCAAACTTAAAGAAAGCTTTGACTGTGTACAGACTCAATGAGCATAGCCTTGCTATTGAGAGAGGCCGCCGTAGGCAGACATGGCTCTCAAGAGAAGACAGGCTATGTGCTCACTGCCCACAAAATGAGGTGGAAACTGAGCTGTACTTCCAAACCTCCTGTCAAATATAAATGTACCGTATTAGAGAGACATATTTCCCTCAGATTACACAGATCCACAAAATGTATGACCATATTAGAGAGACATATTTCCCTCAGATTACAAAGACCCACAAGGAATTCAAAGTACAGGACCATTCTGGAAGAAAACCTGATGGAGTCTGCAAAAGACCTGAGACTGGGACGGAGATTTGTCTTCCAACAAGACAATAATCCAAAACCTAAAGCAAAATCTACAATGGAATGGTTCAAAAATAAACATATCCAGGTGTTAGAATGGCCAAGTCAAAGTCCAGACCTGAATCCAATCGGGAATCTGTGGAAAGAACTGAAAACTGCTGTTCACAAATGCTCTCCATCCAACCTCACTGAGCTCGAGCTGTTTTGCAAGGAGGAATGGGAAAAAATTTCAGTCTCTCGATGTGCAAAACTGATAGAGACATACCCCAAGCGACTTACAGCTGTAATCGCAGCAAAAGGTGGTGCTACAAAGTATTAACTTAAGGGGGCTGAATAATTTTGCACGCCCAATTTTTCAGTTTTTGATTTGTTAAAAAAGTTTGAAATATCCAATAAATGTCGTTCCACTTCATGATTGTGTCCCACTTGTTGTTGATTCTTCACAAAAAAATACAGTTTATATCTTTATGTTTGAAGCCTGAAATGTGGCAAAAGGTTGCAAAGTTCAAGGGGGCCGAATACTTTCGCAAGGCACTGTAGCTAAGGCCCTTTTTCTCTAAATGAACCTTAGAAAGAACGTTATCTCAAGTGAATGCCTGCTTTCACAATATTAGCAAGCTGAGGTGTAATTAGTGTCTGTGTGTGTAATTACATGCAGTATTATTCTGTGTGTCTCTGTTAGGGTTTGTGTATCAGACCAATCATGTTGTCAAGCATCAGCACGGAAACAAGCAACAAACCACACCCCTTTACACGCCCCAGAAAAATCTCTCACACACTCATCTTCTCTACCAATCTTTACCCCCCACAGTGTAGGGGGACTGCACCCTTCCCCTCCTCTCCTCTTACACCCCCCCCCCCCCCCCACTCACACATGCACACACACACCTAGCCTACCAATGTTGTAGGTAAAGGGAACCACAGCCACCCTTGCTTCCTCCTCCTCATCCCCTAATTTATTTTGACAGTAACAACAACCTTTCTCTTCCAAACTTCACTTTTTAGCTCAAACTACTAGAGCTAAATGTGCTGGGTACTCACCTTCCAAACCCGTATTGTCCTGTAAACAAGTAATGAGAGGACTGGATTAATGACTAGAGAGATGGAGAGATAGAGAGGAGCGAGAGCAAGAGAGCAAGAGAGAGAGAGAGAGAGAGAGAGAAAGAGAGAGAGAGAGAGAGAGAGCTAGAGAGAGAGAGAGGAGGGAGAGCGAGGGAGGGAGAGCGAGAGAGAGAGAGCTAGAGAGAGAGAGAGCTAGAGCTATAGAGTGAGAAGGGAAGCTAGCTAACATCTGGGATTAGAGTTCCACCTGAGGGCAGGAGACTTTCCCATTAACCCTCTTGTTAAGAGGCAGACCCTAACAAGCCCCTGTGAACACTTAGAGCACGTGTAGAGACAGACACAGAAACACACCGTCAGTCTTCCTGTGGGAGTGAAAATGTTTTTTAAAGTACTCGAAGATCTCTCTACTGGCAATTACTACGTCAGTCTGGGCCCCGACCCTGTGTGGTGACTCTCTACTGGCTATAGCCTGACTACGTCAGTCTGGGCCCCGACCCCGTGTGGTGACTCTCTACGGGCTATAGCCTTACTACGTCAGTCTGGGCCCCGACCCCATGTGGTGACTCTCTACTGGCTATAGCCTGACTACTGTACGTCAGTCTGGGCCCCGACCCCGTGTGGTGACTCTCTACTGGCTATAGCCTCACTACGTCAGTCTGGGCCCCGACCCCGTGTGGTGACTCTCTACTGGTAATAGCCTGACTACGTCAGTCTGGGCCCCGACCCCGTGTGGTGACTCTCTACTGGCTATAGCCTTACTACGTCAGTCTGGGCCCCGACCCTGTGTGGTGACTCTCTACTGGCTATAGCCTGACCACGTCAGTCTGGGCATCAACCCCGTGTGGTGACTCTCTACTGGCTATAGCCTTACTACGTCAGTCTGGGCCCCGACCCCGTGTGGCCCCTACTGGCTATAGCCTTACTAAGTCAGTCTGGGCCCCGACCCTGTGTGGTGACTCTCTACTGGCTATAGCCTGACTACGTCAGTCTGGGCCCCGACCCCGTGTGGTGACTCTCTACTTGCTATAGCCTGACCACGTCAGTCTGGGCCCCGACCCCGTGTGGTGACTCTCTACTGGCTATAGCCTTACTACGTCAGTCTGGGCCCCGACCCCGTGTGGTGACTCTCTACTGGCTATAGCCTTACTACGTCAGTCTGGGCCCCGACCCCGTGTGGTGACTCTCTACTGGCTATAGCCTTACTACGTCAGTCTGGGCCCCGGCCCTGTGTGGTGACTCTCTACTGGCTATAGCCTGACTACGTCAGTCTGGGCCCCGACCCTGTGTGGAGACTCTCTACTGGCTATTGCCTTACTACGTCAGTCTGGGCCCCGACCCCGTGTGGTGACTCTCTACTGGCTATAGCCTTACTACGTCAGTCTGGGCCCCGACCCCGTGTGGTGACTCTCTACTGGCTATAGCCTGACCACGTCAGTCTGGGCATCGACCCCGTGTGGTGACTCTCTACTGTCTATAGCCTTACTACGTCAGTCTGGGCCCCGACCCCGTGTGGTGACTCTCTACTGGCTATAGCCTGACCACGTCAGTCTGGGCATCGACCCCGTGTGGTGACTCTCTACTGGCTATAGCCTGACTACGTCAGTCTGGGCCCCGACCCCGTGTGGTGACTCTCTACTGGCTATAGCCTTACTACGTCAGTCTGGGCCCCGACCCCGTGTGGTGACTCTCTACTGGCTATAGCCTTACTACGTCAGTCTGGGCCCCGACCCTGTGTGGTGACTCTCTACTGGCTATAGCCTGACTACGTCAGTCTGGGCCCCGACCCCGTGTGGTGACTCTCTACTGGCTATAGCCTGACCACGTCAGTCTGGGCCCCGACCCCGTGTGGTGACTCTCTACTGGCTATAGCCTTACTACATCAGTCTGGGCCCCGACCCCGTGTGGTGACTCTCTACTGGCTATAGCCTTACTACGTCAGTCTGGGCCCCGACCCCGTGTGGTGACTCTCTACTGGCTATAGCCTTACTACGTTAGTCTGGGCCCCGACCCTGTGTGGTGACTCTCTACTGGCTATAGCCTGACTACGTCAGTCTGGGCCCCAACCCCGTGTGGTGACTCTCTACTGGCTATTGCCTTACTACGTCAGTCTGGGCCCCGACCACGTGTGGTGACTCTCTACTGGCTATAGCCTTACTACGTCAGTCTGGGCCCCGACCCCGTGTGGTGACTCTCTACTGGCTATAGCCTGACTACTGTACGTCAGTCTGGGCCCCGACCCCGTGTGGTGACTCTCTACTGGCTATAGCCTTACTACGTCAGTCTGGGCCCCGACCCCGTGTGGTGACTCTCTACTGGCTATAGCCTGACCACGTCAGTCTGGGCATCGACCCCGTGTGGTGACTCTCTACTGTCTATAGCCTTACTACGTCAGTCTGGGCCCCGACCCCGTGTGGTGACTCTCTACTGGCTATAGCCTTACTACGTCAGTCTGGGCCCCGAACCCGTGTGGTGACTCTCTACTGGCTATAGCCTTACTACGTCAGTCTGGACCCCGACCCCGTGTGGTGACTCTCTACTGGCTATAGCCTGACCACGTCAGTCTGGGCATCGACCCCGTGTGGTGACTCTCTACTGGCTATAGCCTGACTACGTCAGTCTGGGCCCCGACCCCGTGTGGTGACTCTCTACTGGCTATAGCCTGACTACGTCAGTCTGGGCCCCGACCCCGTGTGGTGACTCTCTACTGGCTATAGCCTTACTACGTCAGTCTGGGCCCCG
The DNA here is from genome assembly GCF_045791955.1 of Oncorhynchus clarkii lewisi. NCBI lineage: Eukaryota > Metazoa > Chordata > Actinopteri > Salmoniformes > Salmonidae > Oncorhynchus > Oncorhynchus clarkii. The sequence continues at coordinate 75,595,895 of NC_092166.1, forward strand.
ACCCCGTGTGGTGACTCTCTAGAGGCATCAGGAACCTCTGTCTCGGTTCTGCTCTGTTTAAAGACACTGGCGTAGACCCTGTCTGCTAGAAGACTACTGGAGGGGAGATATTTTGAAGTTACTGTGCTGGGAACAATAATATTTTGTTCTTTGTTCTTTGGACAATAAAGTATATTTTCTATCATATATGCTCTTATGAGGCTGGTGTGAGGATATTGTCTATATGCTAAAATAAGCCTCACAAATATACGCTTCTTCAGCTGAAATGAATGCTGGCATGCTCGTTATCAGGCTTTGGCCTTGTCAACTTAGCGGAATAAGGAAAGAATCAGAAAAATGAAGAAAACACAGACATGCACAGCGCTGGCACACAGTGAATGGTGTCAACACATGTTTAACATTCTCAAGGATCTAATTCTCCAGAATGTGTTTGAAAAGCAGAATTCCTTATGAAAGAAGCCAGCTAGTAAGGGAAATAAAGAGCAGTGGAAGTGGAAGCAGAGAGATCTGCTAATCCAGTCATTTAGCTGCTGTCTGGCAGAGTCTGGTCTGGTTGATCATCAATGGCTCAAGGTTCTCCCTTCTTTCATTAATTTTCTTCATGCGTGTGTAGTGTACAGTGGTGATGACAGTCCTAAGACTATATACATTTAACAGGAGTGGACTAGACTGTATTGGAAGTGGAAAGGGACGGGTAAGATTAGAAAAGGATATGGACTGAGAATGGGACTGGGACTAGGATTGGGACTGGGACTAGGAATGGGACTGACTAGGATTGGGACTGGGACTAGGAATGGGACTGGGACTAGGAATGGGACTGACTAGGATTGGGACTGGGACTAGGAATGGGACTGGGACTAGGAATGGGACTGGGACTAGGAATGGGACTGGGACTAGGAATGGGACTGGGACTGGGACTGGGACTAGGAATGGGACTGGGACTGGGACTAGGAATGGGACTGGGACTAGGAATGGGACTGGGAATGGGACTGGGACTAGGAATGGGACTGGGAATGGGACTAGGAATGGGACTGGGACTAGGAATGGGACTAGGAATGGGACTGGGACTGGGACTGGTACTGGGACTAGGAATGAGACTAGGACTAGGACTAGGACTGGGAATGGGACTAGGAATGGGACTGGGACTAGGACTGGGACTAGGAATGGGACTGGGAATGGGACTAGGAATGGGACTGGGACTAGGAATGGGACTAGGAATGGGACTGGGACTGGGACTGGTACTGGGACTAGGAATGAGACTAGGACTAGGACTAGGACTGGGAATGGGACTAGGAATGGGACTGGGACTAGGAATGGGACTAGGAATGGGACTGGGAATAGGGACAGGAGAAGTGCAGAGGGAGATTATTTTTCCATGTCCCAATGTTTCATTATTCCCATATGCAGCAGCAGGTAATCTGAAGTGGAATGATTGGTGCCGGAGCGATCGACCAGGGACACTCATTTTCCTTTGAAAATGGAACAGAACACCCATTCAAGTTTAGCCTTACTTTGGAATGGTCATGCCACGGGAGTGTGTACTGTATGTGTGTGTGTGTGTGTGTACTGTATGTGTGTGTGTGTGTGTGTGTGTGTGTGTGTGTGTGTGTGTGTGTGTGTGTGTGTGTGTGTGTGTGTGTGTGTGTGTGTGTGTGTACTGTATGTGTGTGTGTGTGTGTGTGTGTATGGTAGAGAGAGAATAAACCACTGGGATCCATAACCAAACACTAAACTAGCAATTCGTACCCAGACGACCAGCAATAATGACTCCTCTAGTAGCAGTTTGGATTCCTCTCCAACAACATCAAACTGTCCCTGCTACACAACAACATCAAACTGTCCCTGCTGCCCAACACACTCAACAACAACAACAAACTGTCCCTGCTACCCAACACACTCAACAACAACAAACTGTCCCTGCTACCCAACACACTCAACAACAACAACAAACTGTCCCTGCTACCCAACACACCCAACAACAACAACAAACTGTCCCTGCTACCCAACACACTCAACAACATCAAACTGTCCCTGCTAACCAACACACTCAACAACAACAACAAACTGTCCCTGCTACCCAACACACTCAACAACAACAAACTGTCCCTGCTACCCAACACACTCAACAACATCAAACTGTCCCTGCTACCCAACACACTCAACAACAACAACAAACTGTCCCTGCTACCCAACACACTCAACAACAACAAACTGTCCCTGCTACCCAACACACTCAACAACAACAAACTGTCCCTGCTACCCAACACACTCAGCAACAACAAACTGTCCCTGCTACCCAACACACTCAACAACAACAACAAACTGTCCCTGCTACCCAACACACTCAACAACATCAAACTGTCCCTGCTACCCAACACACACAACAACAACAACAAACTGTCCCTGCTACCCAACACACTCAACAACAACAAACTGTCCCTGCTACCCAACACACTCAACAACATCAAACTGTCCCTGCTACCCAACACACTCAACAACATCAAACTGTCCCTGCTACCCAACACACTCAACAACAACAAACTGTCCCTGCTACCCAACACACTCAACAACATCAAACTGTCCCTGCTACCCAACACACTCAACAACAACAAACTGTCCCTGCTACCCAACACACTCAACAACAACAACAAACTGTCCCTGCTACCCAACACACTCAACAACATCAAACTGTCCCTGCTACCCAACACACTCAACAACAACAAACTGTCCCTGCTACCCAACACACTCAACAACAACAAACTGTCCCTGCTACCCAACACACTCAACAACATCAAACTGTCCCTGCTACCCAACACACTCAACAACAACAAACTGTCCCTGCTACCCAACACACTCAACAACAACAACAAACTGTCCCTGCTACCCAACACACTCAACAACATCAAACTGTCCCTGCTACCCAACACACTCAACAACAACAAACTGTCCCTGCTACCCAACACACTCAACAACAACAAACTGTCCCTGCTACCCAACACACTCAACAACAAACTGTCCCTGCTACCCAACACACTCAACAACATCAAACTGTCCCTGCTACCCAACACACTCAACAACATCAAACTGTCCCTGCTACCCAACACACTCAACAACAACAAACTGTCCCTGCTACCCAACACACTCAACAACAACAAACTGTCCCTGCTACCCAACACACTCAACAACATCAAACTGTCCCTGCTACCCAACACACTCAACAACATCAAACAAACTATCCCTGCTACCCAACACACTCAAATGCTCCATTATTCAATTATCCTCACACACACACACATAGTCATATGAGCATTAGTCATCAAGCGTACTCTGCAGATGACTTTTCAACAATACAGACAACGCACTCCGAGTTCTACTCATCCAGTGTTCATAAGCACACCCACACACTTCCATGGCAGGAAGCCGGTAAAGGGTGAGCGAGAGAAGGCATGTGGGTACTCACATACAAGGAGTAAGATGGGGAAAGTGTGTGTACTCACAGGAGTGAGACAGAGAAGGCATGTGGGTACTCACATACAAGGAGTAAGATGGATAAAGTGTGTGTACTCACAGGAGTGAGACAGAGAGTCCGTACCGAAGAGACTGTGTAAGATAGTAGACATAAGAGTGTGTTGTACTCACAGACGTGACAGTGCAGGGTTCTTCTGAAACAGCAGTTCTGGAAGGTTCTGCAGTTGGTTTCTATTCAGGCGCCTGCCACAGAGAAAACATTATTAGTGCAGCAGATACAGTGAACTCTGAAAGTATTGGGACAGTGACAGATGTATTGTTGTTTTGGCTCTGTACTCCAGCACTTTGGATTTGACATGATACAATGCAGACTGTCAGCTTTAATTTGAGGGTATTTTCATCCATATTGTGCACAGTCCCATCCCTCATTTTAGGGGACCAAAAGTATTGGGACAAATTCACTTATATGTGTATTAAATTGGTAAAAACGTAAGTATTTGGTCCCATATATATTGCACTCAATAACTACACAAGCTTGTGACTCTACAAACTTGTTGAATGCATTTGCTGTTTGTTTTGGTTGTGTTTCAGATTATTTTGTGTCCAATATAAATGAATGGTAAATAATGTGCTGTGCCATTTTGGAGTCACTTTTATTGTTAATAAGAATTCAATATTTCTGAACACTTCTACATTAATGTTGATGCTACCATGATTATGGATAACCCTAAATGAATTGTGAATAATGATGAGTAAGAAAGTTAACACACAAAACTCATCCCCCCCAAGACATGCGAACCTCTCTCCATTACAATAACAGGAAGGGTTAGCATTTTATATCATACCTCCAAGACATGCTAACCTCTCACCATTACAATAACAGGAAGGGTTAGCATTTTATATCATACCTCCAAGACATGCTAACCTCTCACCATTACAATAACAGGAGAGGTTAGCATTTTATATCATACCTCCAAGACATGCGAATCTCTCACCATTACAAAAACAGGAGAGGTTAGCATTTTTTGGGGCGTATGATATCTGTGCGTCTATTCACCCGATATGGATGAAAATACAGTATGAACTTTAACCTCATAGTCAGTGTATAATTTCCAATCCAAAGTGCCGCAGTACAGATCCAAAACAACAAAATGTGTCACTGTCCCAATACTTTTATAGCTCACTTTTTGTACCGGTCCAGTATGCACTGGAAATCAGCTCTGCACTGTGGGGCACAACTCAATGATGAATGGTATATTATTTCTGCAAATTGCACACCAACACTGCATATAGCAATACATTACACATAGCAACACGTTATTGTTTATAAGTAGATTGTATTTCAGTTCACAACCATAAGAGGATATTTTGACACTTCATTTCAACAGTCCCCTATAGACGTATCAGTTATGTGAACACATCCAGTTTGCATCTGCAGGGGACTAAGAAAACAATGGTTACTAAAGAACATTTGCAGAGGCAGAAGAGCTGAAGCCCCCAGGCAGCTTGGCACTGCCTTCTCCTCCCAGGGATAATGAAGGACGGCTGGAAGGCTTTATGCAAATACAACCATTAGCAAAATCAGGAACAGACTGATGCTAATTGCCATTTAAAAACACAGCTTTATTCCGTCTCAATGCTCCACTGGAAACACATGGGAGTTATTGGAGGTGAATGGGACTGAATGGGAGAGGAGAGACAGGTCGGGTCGTGCCTGTAATATAGCATAGACCGTTGTGTGGGCCCAGAGTCATAGACAGATACACAGACTGGGTTGGAGATGGAGAATTATTAAAGACTTGACTGGGTTTCTAGCGGCTCCGTTCATACTTAACTGGACACCTTAAGATGACCTACGTTAATATTATGTCCAGAGGTGGACCTGCTAGTTAGTAGCTTTATACTATGTTCAACGGAAGGTAAATGTTGTGCACAGATATAGTTGTTAGACCCATTCACTTCGAGATGACACTACGTGGTCAACGGTATGTCGACACCCCTTCAAATCTGTGGATTCGGCTATTTCAGTTACACCCGTTGCTTACAGGTGTATAAAATCGAGCTAACCGCCATGCAATCTTCATAGACAGACATTGGCAGTAGAATGGCCAAACGGAAGAGCTCAGTGACTTTCAACATGGCACCATCATAGGATGCCACCTTTCCAACAAGTCAGTTCGTCAAATTTCTTTCCTGCTAGAGCTGCCTAGTCAACTGTAAGTGCTGTTATTGTGAAGTGGAAATATCTAGGAGCAACAACGGCTCAGCTGTAAAGTGGTAGGCCACACAAGCTCACAGAATGGGACAGCCGAGTGCTGAAGCGCATATCGCGTAAAAATCATCTGTCCTCAGCAACACTCACTACCGAATACCAAGCCGTCTCTGCTTCATGAAATGGATTTCCATGGCCGAGCAGCCACACACAAGCCTAAGATCACCATGCACAATACCAAGTGTCGACTGGAGTGGTGTAAAGCTCTCCACCGTTGGACTCTGGAGCAGTAGAAACGCGTTCTCTGGAGTGATGAATCACGCTTCACCATCTGGCAGTCTGACGGACAAATCTAGGTTTGGAAGATGGCTGGAGAATGCTACCTGCCCGAATACATAGTGCCAATTGTAAGTTTGGTGGAGGAGGAATAATGGTCTGGGGCTGTGTTTCATGGTTCAGGCTAGCCCCTTAAGTTCCAGCATACAATGACATTCTAGACGATTCTGTGCTTCCAACTTTGTGGCAACAGTTTGGGGAAGTCCCTTTCCTGTTTCAGCATGACAATGCCCATGTGCACAAAATGAGGTCCATACAGAAATAGTTTGTCGAGATTGATTTGGAAGAACTTGACTGGCCTGCAGGGGGCCCTGACCTTAACTCCATCGAACACCTTTGGGATGAATTGGAACACCAAATGCGAGCCAGACCAAATCGCCCAACATCAGTGCAAAGTCACTTTAACTATACATTCATGTACATACAGTACTACCTCAATTAGCCCGACTAACCGGTGCCTGTATACAGGCTCGCTACTGTATATAGCCTCACTGCTGTATATAGCCTCTCTACCGTATATAGCCTCTGTACCGTATATAGCCTCTCTACCGTATATAGCCTCTCTACCGTATATAGCCTCTCTACCGTATATAGCCTCTCTACCGTATATAGCCTCTCTACTGTATATAGCCTCTCTACCGTATATAGCCTCTCTACCGTATATAGCCTCTCTACTGTATATAGCCTCTCTACCGTATATAGCCTCTCTACCGTATATAGCCTCTCTACCGTATATAGCCTCTCTACCGTATATAGCCTCTCTACCGTATATAGCCTCTCTACCGTATATAGCCTCTCTACTGTATATAGCCTCTCTACTGTATATAGCCTCTCTACCGTATATAGCCTCTCTACCGTATATAGCCTCTCTACTGTATATAGCCTCTCTACCGTATATAGCCTCTCTACCGTATATAGCCTCTCTACCGTATATAGCCTCTCTACCGTATATAGCCTCACTGCCGCAAATAGCCTCTCTACCGTATATAGCCTCTCTACCGTATATAGCCTCTCTACCGTATATAGCCTCACTGCCGCAAATAGCCTCTCTACTGTTTGGCCCTGTCCGGGGGTATCATCGAATAGGGCCACAGTGTCTCCTGACCCTTTCTGTCTCAGCCTCCAGTATTTATGCTGCAGTAGTTTATGTGTCAGGGGGCTAGGGTCAGTCTGTTATATCTGGAGTACTTCTCCTGTCTTATCTGGTGTCCTGTGTGAATTTAAGTGTGCTCTCTCTAATTCTCTCTTTCTTTCTCTCTCTCGGAGGACCTGAGCCCTAGGACCGTGCCTCAGGAATACCTGGCAATAGGACTCTTTGCTGTCCCCAGTCCACCTGGCAGGGATGCTGCTCCAGTTTCAACTGTTCTGCCTGCGGCTATGGAACCCTGACCTGTTCACCGGACGTGCTACCTGTCCCAGACCTGCTGTTTTCAACTCTCTAGAAACAGCAGGAGTGGTAGAGATACTCTGAATGATCGGTTACGAAAAGCCAACTGACATTTACTCCTGAGGTGCTGACTTGCTGCACCCTCGACAACTACTGTGATTATTATTATTTGACCATGCTGGTAATTTATGAACATTTGAACATCTTGGCCATGTTCTGTTATAATCTCAAACCTCTCTAGGTTTCTTCCTAGGTTCTGGCCTTTCTAGGGAGTTTTTCCTAGCCACCCTGCTTCTACACCTGCATTGTTTGCTGTTTGGGGTTTTAGACTGGGTTTCTGTACAGCACTACAGACATCAGCTGATGTAAGAAGGGCTTTATAAATACATTTGATTGATCAAATCTCTGTACACTTAAGCCTCACCACAGGTTCAGTGACCAACTGAAGAGTGTGTCTGATGTAGTCCTCAAACACACTGGGTGGGGCCATGTTGGGGCCATGTTTGTACTTCAACCATCATGTGTGTGTGTGTACTGCTCCGTTACGTACTGTGGCTTACACCACATACTGTATGGGGGTTTTACGTGTTCACCCGTGGTGTGGTGAGCGTGTTCACCCGTGGTGTGGTGAGCGTGTTTGTCCGTGTGTTGTGTTACCCTGCTGTTTACAAGCTGTTCAACAGACTGTCTGGTAAAGACTCATGTTCCAGTGATGGACCAGGGCTGTGGCTGAGCCTCCTGGAGAAGGACGGGTTAGGTAAACCCATGGTAAAACCTCTGCAAAACTTGCCTGCTCCCAGGCCGCCACCCCCGATGGACAGGGATGATAAAATAGGGCCAAACCCTAAACCTATTTGAGAGGACATTTGAACACACAGACACATGCTGTAAACCTACTTACAGCCTCTCCAGCTCCTTCATGTCATCAAACGCTCCACGCTCTATCGCTCCAATCTGATTCTCCATCAGCTGCCTACAGAGAGAGAGAAAGAGAGAGAGATAAGTGTTAGGGGTTATATCACATAGTGCTGCATTTCTCTAAAAGTAGATGGTAGTGTATAAAACCAACATGTATTGTTTGAAGCTAGCGCATGTGAAAAGCCCCCTCTCCGAGTGCAAGTTCAGTTTTTTGCTCTAACACTACACAGCGGATTCACATAATCAAAGTAGTGTAGCACGAGGGCAAAAAACACCCAAACACTGTTCACCCAGGGGGGGCCCCAGGACTGAGTTTGGAAAACCCTGGTCTTGGGCTTGATGTGGAATCTTGGCCCCGGTGGGCATCACAGGGATTGTAGCCAGTAAAGAATTTCTGAAGGTAGGTTAGTGAGGCAGGCCAATGTGCCTTCAGGCCTAGTGTGGTCTGATGTAGAGGGGGAGGGGGAGGGGGAGGCAGGGGCAGGGGTGAGAGAGGCACGGGTGAGGCAGGGAGGACCAGGGGGAGTCAGGAGTGAGATCCTGGGCTGGGTGGTTCAAAGAACAATGGGGGAAAATGAGACCCAGTGTGGAGCTGTCCTCTGGGCCATGGAGATGTCAGAGCAATGTGTGTGTGTGTCCAAAGAGCTGTCTGGTCAGGTGTTAGCACTGCAGGCTACAAACATACACGCTTATGGAGTGATTTAACATACACACTGCCAAAGCTAACGCACTGGATTTCATATACACACTGCCTAAGCAAACGCACTGGATTTAACATACACACTGCCAAAGCTAACGCACTGGATTTCATATACACACTGCCAAAGCTAACGCACTGGATTTCACATACACACTGCCAAAGCTAACGCACTGGATTTCATATACACACTGCCAAAGCTAACGCACTGGATTTCACATAAACACTGCCAAAGCTAACGCACTGGATTTCATATACACACTGCCAAAGCTAACACACTGGATTTCACATACACACTGCCAAAGCTAACGCACTGGATGGTTTGGGAAGTGTTGCAAAAAAAGTTTAGGGAAAGATAAGCGTCCAGGTCTAAGCGTCCAACAGTAGTGTTCCTTCATCCAGAGTACCGTTCTGTGTGTTCTATGAGGCCTCGCGGCTCCACTCAGCAGTCTGTGAGTACCGTTCTGTGTGTGTTCTGTGAGGCCTCGCGGCTCCACTCAGCAGTCTGTGAGTACAGTTCTGTGTGTGTTCTATGAGGCCTCGCGGCTCCACTCAGCAGTCTGTGAGTACCGTTCTGTGTGTGTTCTGTGAGGCCTCGCGGCTCCACTCAGCAGTCTGTGAGTACCGTTCTGTGTGTGTTCTGTGAGGCCTCGCGGCTCCACTCAGCAGTCTGTGAGTACCGTTCTGTGTGCGTGTGTTCTGTGAGGCCTCGCGGCTTCACTCAGCAGACTGTGAGTACCGTTCTGTGTGTGTGTTCTGTGAGGCCTCACGGCTCCACTCAGCAGTCTGTGAGTACCGTTCTGTGTGTGTTATTTGAGGCCTCGTGGCTCCACTCAGCAGTCTGTGAGTAGCGTTCTGTGTGTGTGTGTGTTCTGTGAGGCCTCGCGGATCCACTCAGCAGTCTGAAGGTACCGTTCTGTGTGTGTGTGTTCTGTGAGGCCTCGCGGCTCCACTCAGCAGTCTGAAGGTACCGGTCTGTGTGTTTGTGTTTTGTGAGGCCTCGCGGCTCCACTCAGCAGTCTGAAGGTACCGTTCTGTGTGTTTGTGTTTTGTGAGGCCTCGCGGCTCCACTCAGCAGTCTGTGAGTACCGTTCTGTGTGTGTGTGTTCTGTGAGGCCTCGCGGCTCCACTCAGCAGTCTGAAGGTACCGGTCTGTGTGTTTGTGTTTTGTGAGGCCTCGCGGCTCCACTCAGCAGTCTGAAGGTACCGGTCTGTGTGTGTGTGTGTTCTGTGAGGCCTCGCGGCTCCACTCAGCAGTCTGTGAGTACCGTTCTGTGTGTGTGTGTTCTGTGAGGCCTCGCGGCTCCACTCAGCAGTCTGTTTCCTCCCAATCGAATATAAATGCAAATGGCTTTTCCTGTTCCAACTCCATAAATATGGAGAAAAGTTCTGCTCACCTCCAATCACTCTCTCCCTCATTAATTTAGATAGAGGGTGAATAAGAGGAGAAAACACTTATCTAGATAACGTTAAACTATGGTCAGGTTTTTTTGTCTGTCTTTTTCTCTCTTTCTCTCCCTATTTTTCCTCCTTTCAATTCATGTTAAATTTGCTGTCTCTTTCCTTATACCTTTCCCCTTCCCTCTCTCTGCCACCCCCTCCCTCTCTCTGCCACCCCCTCCCTCTCTATGCCACCCCTTCCCTCTCTCTGCCACCCCCTCCCTCTCTCTGCCACCCCTTCCCTCTCTCTGCCACCCCCTCCCTCTCTCTGCCACCCCTTCCCTCTCTCTGCCACCCCCTCCCTCTCTCTGCCACCCCTTCCCTCTCTCTGCCACCCCTTCCCTCTCTCTGCCACCCCTTCCCTCTCTCTGCCACCCCCTCCCTCTCTCTGCCACCCCCTCCCACCCCCCTCCCTCTCTCTGCCACCCCCTCCCAACCCCCTCCACCTCTCTGTCACCCCCTCCCAACCCCCTCCCTCTCTCTGCCACCCCCTCCCAACCCCCTCCCTCTCTCTGCCACCCCCTCCCAACCCCCTCCACCTCTCTGCCACCCCCTCCCAACCCCCTCCACCTCTCTGCCACCCCCTCCCTCTCTCTGCCACCCCCTCCCTCTCTCTGCCACCCCCTCCCTCTCTCTGCCACCCCCTCCCTCTCTCTGCCACCCCCTCCCTCTCTCTGCCACCCCCTCCCTCTCTCTGCCACCCCCTCCCAACCCCCTCCACCTCTCTCTCAAATAACCCCTGTGGCAGACAATGGTTGAATACTTGTTTCAAATATTTGAAATACTTGAGTAGAACTCAATTTAGCTTGGCCTTGTATGCAGAGTTTGAACTTATGGTGCTTATCCCATTAGTACCATTGTGCCAGACAACCTCACAGATCTGATGGATTGTAAACATTTCTGCTCCTGTATCACAGAGTGAACCTCCATTTCCTCTCCAGACAGGAAGTCCTCATGAGAGTTTATCACAGCCACAGGCCCAATCAGCATGCTTCGATTTCTCAGACTGTCTGTCGTGTTTCTGTCTTTTCTTTCCTGCTGTGTTTCTCTGATTGTGTGTCTGGGTGTTTTCTCAGTCCCCCAGCAGATAATGTCTATTCCTGTAAGGTTAAATTAGTCTTCCTGTAAGGACCTTCCCCTGGGGTCGATGGGGGGTTGTGAAGATCAAAGGTCACGCCACTGTTAGTCTGCTGAGTCAGTTAGGGCAGATATATGAGGGTTTCACCGCACCATGACCCCAACAGATAGACGTGTGTGTGTGTGTGTGTTCCCTATGGGAATCAAAAGGTTTATAGCCATGCAGGGAAAAGCTATAGTCTGAATATTAGATCCCCTGTAAGGAGCTGTTTCCTTCTACCTCGCTGGTGACAAGCTGGAGACATGGAGGCATTTAACGGGGACAGAGGGGAGAGAAGGAGGGGGATGGGCAGGGAGGGGAGGGGAGGGGAAGGTGGAAAAGGGAAATAGAGGTTTGGTTAGTATATAAGGGGAGAGAGGCAGGTTGTGAAGTAGAGAGTGGGAGGGGGGATATTAAAGGGGGAGGTAAGTGGGAGAGTGGGATATTAAAGGGGAAGGTAAGTGGGAGAGGGGGATATTAAAGGAGAAGGTAAGTGGGAGAGGGGGGATATTAAAGGGGAAGGTAAGTGGGAGAGGGGGATAATAAAGGGGAAGGTAAGTGGGAGAGGGGGATAATAAAGGGGAAGGTAAGTGGGAGAGGGGGATAATAAAGGGGAAGGTAAGTGGGAGAGGGGATATTAAAGGGGAAGGTAAGTGGGATAGGGGGATATTAAAGGGGAAGGTAACTGGGAGAGGGGGATATTAAAGGGGAAGGTAACTGGGAGAGGGGGATATTAAAAGGGAAGGTAACTGGGAGAGGGGGATATTAAAAGGGAAGGTAAGTGGGAGAGGGGGGATATTAAAGGGGAAGATAACTGGGAGAGGGGGATATTAAAGGGGAAGGTAAGTGGGAGAGGGGGATATTAAAGGTAAGTGTGTGTGTGTGTGTGTGTGTGTGTGTGTGTGTGTGTGTGTGTGTGTGTGTGTGTGTGTGTGTGTGTGTGTGTGTGTGTGTGTGTGTGTGTGTGTGTGTGTGTGTGTGTGTGTGTGTGTGTGATAATTGATGGTATGAGAGCCACTCCGAGACAGCATAGAGCCTATCAGTGAGTTTATAAGAGGTGTATCAGACTGTAGAGTTATTTATTGTGAAACATTCATCATATCTAAAACCACTCCAATATCACCATAATAGACTGTAATAGACAGTTTTTGTGAGACATTCATTATGTCTCATACCACTAACAGCGACAGAAATAGTTCAGTGTCTCCAGAACAGATGAACATTGTCACATCAGCATCATTAACAGTACATTTACATTTAGACAATATGCACAGGGAAAACGTGTGCAGGTGTGTGCATGCACAGTAGATGATGAACACAGTGTAAATGACTTACAGCACGCGGAGGTACTTGAGTCCAGAGAAGTCCGTCTTGGTGATGCGTGTGAGGTTATTCCCATTCAGTTCCCTGCAAACACATATATGTATTATGTATTCAGTGTCTCCCTCTGGGCCTTTTCAGGCCAATGACATAGCAATGAGCGCCAATTGATACCTGAGTCTCAAGCCAACACACACATGAATAAGCATGGACACACACACACACACCTTCCTTGACAAAGTCACACACTTTGCTCCAGGCAGTGTCAACACAGATTCAAATGTGTGTTGAAAATACCAGGTGTTGAAGACTGACACTGGTGGTTCTATAATGTTGTTCAAACTGCTCTTGAATTTACATTGGCATGTAGCTGGAGGGGAAGAGAGAGAGAAAGAGAGAGAAAGAGAGAGAGAGGGTGGGGGGAGAAAGAGAGAGAGAGAGAGAGGGGGGGAGAAAGAGAGAGGGGGGGGGGGGAGAAAGAGAGAAAGAAAGAGAGAGAGGGGGGAAAGAGAGAGAGAGAGGGGGAGAAAGAGAAAGGGGGGGAGAGAGAGAGAGAGGGGGGGAGAAAGAGAGAGAGGGGGAGAGGGGGGGGGGAGAAAGAGAGAGGGGGGAGAAAGAGAGAGGGGGGAGAAAGAGAGAGAGGGGGGGAGAAAGAGAGGGGGGGAAGAGAGGGGGGGAAAGAGAGGGGGGGAGAAAGAGAGAGAGGGGAGAGAAAGAGAGAGAGGGGAGAGAAAGAGAGAGAGGGGGGAGAAAGAGAGAGAGGGGGGAGAAAGAGAGAGAGAGAGAGAGAGGGGGGAGAAAGAGAGAGAGGGGGAGAAAGAGAAAGAGAGAGAGAGAGAGGGGGGGAGAAAGAGAGAGAGGGGGGGAGAAAGAGAGAGAGTGGGAGAGAAAGAGAGAGAGGGGGGAGAAAGAGAGAGACAGAGAGAGGGGGGAGAAAGAGAGAGAGAGAGAGAGGGGGAGAAAGAGATAGAGAGGGGAGAAAGAGATAGAGAGGGGAGAAAGAGATAGAGAGAGAGGGGGGAGAAAGAGAGAGAGGGGGGAGAGCGAGAAAGAGAGAGAGGGGGGGAGAAAGAGAGAGAGCGGGGAGAAAGAGAAAGAGAGAGGAGAAAGAGAAAGAGAGAGAGGGGGAGAGAGAGAGAGAGAGAGAGAGAAAAAAAGAGAAAGAGCGAGAGGTGTCCTTTATAGAGAATATTGGAGTTGTGTAGAGAGACAGGGGTGTGAGAGCACCAATTATTGTAATTATGTCAGAGCACCCCACTCAAATATCACCAGCTCATTTCAAATGGGATCCACGTCTCTCTTCATCGTTCTCTCTCTCGCTCACAATTCAATTGAATTAGCAGGGCTTTACTGGCATTGGAAACATATGTTAACATTGCCAAAGCAAGTGAAATAGATAATAAACAAAGGTGAAATAAACAATAAAGAAATAACAGTAAACCTTATGCTTACAAAAGTTCCAAGGGAATAGAGGCATTTCAAATGTGATATTAAGTCTAAATACATTGTTGTAATGATGTGCAAATATTTAAAGTACACAAGGGAAAATAAATAAACATAAATATGGGTTGTATTTACAATGGTGTTTGTTCTTCACTGGTTGCCATTTTCTTGCAACAGGTCACAAATCTTGCTGCTGTGATGACACACTGTGGAATTTCCCAGTAGATATGAGAGTTTATCAAAATTGGATTTGTTTTCGAATTCTTTGTGGATCTGTGTAATCTGAGGGAAATATGTCTCTCTAATATGGTCATACATTTGACAGGAGGTTAGGAAGTGCAGCTCAGTTTCCACATCATTTTGTGGGCAGTGAGCACATAGCCCGTCTTCTCTTGAGAGCCATGTCTGCCTATGGCGGCCTTTCTCAATAGCAAGGCTATGCTCACTGAGTCTGTACATAGTCAAAGCTTTCATTAAGTTTGGGTCAGTCACAGTGGTCAGGTATTCTGCCACTGTGTACTCTATGTTTAGGGCCAAATAGCATTCTAGTTTGCTCTGTTTTTTTGTTAATTCTTTCCAATGTGTCAATTATCTTTTTGTTTTCTCATGATTTGGTTGGGTCTAATTGTGCTGCTGTCCTGGGGCTCTGTGGGGTCTGTTTGCCTCTCTCTCTATCTCTCCCCTTCCCCCTGCTGTGAACTGGCGATCACTCGGGATAGAGGAAAGGATGGAGACAGAGATGTAAAGAGGTCGTGATAGAGAGATAGGAGGAGGTGGAGAGGGGGATAGAAGGAGGTGGAGAGGGGGATAGAAGGAGGTGGAGAGGGGGACATGAAGAAATAGGGAGTTAGAGATGGAGGAGGTGGAGAGGGGGATAGAAGGAGGTGGAGAGGGGGATAGAAGGAGGTGGAGAGGGGGATAGAAGGAGATAGGTGGAGAGTTAGAGATGAGGAAGGTGGAGAGGGAACATGAAGAAATAGGGAGTTAGAGATGGAGGAGGTGGAGAGGGGGACAGAAGGAGGTGGAGAGGGGGATAGAAGGAGGTGGATAGGGGGATAGAAGGAGGTGGAGGGGGGATAGAAGGAGGTGGAGAGGGGGATAGAAGGAGGTGGAGAGGGGGATAGAAGGAGGTAGGTGGAGAGTTAGAGATGAGGGAGGTGGAGAGGGGGTTAGGAGGAGGTGGAGAGGGGGATAGGAGGAGGTAGGTGGAGAGTTAGAGATGAGGGAGGTGGAGAGGGGGATAGGAGGAGGTGGAGAGGGGGATAGGAGGAGGTGGAGAGGGGGATAGAGGGAGGTGGAGAGGGGGATAGAAGGAGATAGGTGGAGAGTTAGAGGTGGAGAGGGGGACAGAGGGAGGTGGAGAGGGGGATAGAAGGAGGTGGAGAAAGGGATAGAAGTAGTTGGAGAGGGGGATAGAAGGAGATAGGTGGAGAGTTAGAGATGAGGAAGGTGGAGAGGGAACATGAAGAAATAGGGAGTTAGAGATGGAGGAGGTGGAGAGGGGGACAGAAGGAGGTGGAGAGGGGGATAGAAGGAGGTGGATAGGGGGATAGAAGGAGGTGGAGGGGGGATAGAAGGAGGTGGAGAGGGGGATAGAAGGAGGTGGAGAGGGGGATAGAAGGAGGTAGGTGGAGAGTTAGAGATGAGGGAGGTGGAGAGGGGGTTAGGAGGAGGTGGAGAGGGGGATAGGAGGAGGTAGGTGGAGAGTTAGAGATGAGGGAGGTGGAGAGGGGGATAGGAGGAGGTGGAGAGGGGGATAGGAGGAGGTGGAGAGGGGGATAGGAGGAGGTGGAGAGGGGGATAGAAGGAGGTGGAGAGGGGCATAGAAGGAGGTGGAGAAGGGGATAGAAGGAGGTGGAGAGGGGGATAGGAGGAGGTGGAGAGGGGGACAGGAGGAGGTAGGTGGAGAGTTAGAGATGAGAGGGGGATAGGAGGAGGTAGGTGGAGAGTTAGATGAGGGGGGGAGGAGGAGGTGGAGAGGGGGATAGAAGGAGGTAGGTGGAGAGTTAGAGATGAGGGGGTGGAGAGGGGGATAGAAGGAGGTGGAGAAAGAGTTAGAGATGAGGGAGGTGAAGATGAGAGATAGATAGTTAAGAGGGATAGAGAGGTAGATAGGTAAGAGGGATAAAGAGGTAGATAGGTAAGAGGGATAAAGAGGTAGATAGGTAAGAGGGATAAAGAGGCAGGGAGAGATAGATAGGTAAGAGGGATAGAGAGGTAGGGAGGGAGAGAGAGGTAGGGAGAGAGAGAGGTAGGGAGAGATAGATAGGTAAGAGGGATAGAGCGGTAGGGAGGGAGAGAGAGGTAAGAGGGATAAAGAGGTATATAGGTAAGAGGGATATGGAGGTAGGGAGAGATAGATAGGTAAGAGGGATAGAGAGGTAGGGAGGGAGAGAGAGGTAAGAGGGATAGAGCGGTAGGGAGGGAGAGAGAGGTATGGAGAGAGAGAGGTAGGGAGAGATAGATAGGTAAGAGGGATAGAGCGGTAGGGAGGGAGAGAGAGGTAGGGAGGGAGAGAGAGGTAGGGAGAGAGAGAGGTAGGGAGAGATAGATAGGTAAGGAGAGAGAGGTAGGGAGAGATAGATAGGTAAGAGGGATAGAGCGGTAGGGAGGGAGAGAGAGGTAGGGAGAGAGAGAGAGGTAGGGAGAGATATATAGGTAAGGAGAGAGAGAGGTAGGGAGAGATAGATAGGTAAGAGGGATAGAGAGGTAGGGAGGGAGAGAGAGGTAAGAGGGATAGAGAGGTAGGGAGGGAGGGAGAGGTAGGGAGAGATTGATAGGTAAGAGGGATAGAGAGGTAGGGAGGGAGGGAGAGGTAGGGAGGGAGGGAGAGGTAGGGAGGGAGGGAGAGATAGAGAGGTAGGGAGGGAGAGAGAGCAGGGCTCCAAAATCACAATTGAATGGGGGAACTACATATTAGTAATACATATTGTAAAGGGATACATATAGCCTACCATTTGTATTTTATATACATACCTTTGCCTATTTGATCTTGTTTTTAATAAATGGTATTTTACCAAATATATGGTATTTTATAAAATAATGAAAAGGGCTGTCTGGTAGCCTCAATAAATAGACAAAGATTTGGAGCTGAACAAGTCATTGCATGTATAGACTTGAGAATTGGCTTGAAAAAATTTAATTTGATCTTAGAATTCAAGGCTTGGACTTGACTCGAGACTCGACCGGTTCAACTTGGGACTCGACTTAAGACTCGGACAATGTGATTTGAGACTTGGTTGTGATTCGAATAATTGTGACTTCCTCTGCAAGGAACTGTCTGTATATCTTAGAGATATAATTGTGACTTCCTCTGCAAGGAACTGTCTGTATATCTTAGAGATATAATTGTGACTTCCTCTGCAAGGAACTGTCTGTATATCTTAGAGATATAATTGTGATGAGACATACACTACCGGTCAAAAGTTTTAGAACACCGACTCATTCAAGGTTTTTTGTGTGTTTTTTAAAACTATTTTCAAAATTGTAGAATAATAGTAAAGACATCAAAACTATGAAATAACTCAAATGGAACCATGACCACTCTGACAGAACTACAGAGTTCCTTGGCTAAGATGGGAGAACCTGCTAGAAGGACAACAGTCTCTCCAGCACTTCACCAATCTGGGCTGTATAGGAGAATGGCCAGATGGAAGCCACTCCTGAGGCACATGATGCCTGAAGGTTGCAGACAGGATGCCTGAAGGTTGCAGACAGGACGCCTGAAGGTTGCAGACAGGACGCCTGAAGTTTGCAGACAGGATGCCTGAAGGTTGCAGACAGGATAACTGAAGGTTGCAGACAGGAACGTTTAGGACTTCAGGAAATTCACAAGGCAAAAGATTCTGTGGTCTGATGAGACACATATTTTTCCTGAATGCAAAGCTCTATGAGAAAACCAGGCACAGCGAATCACCGGTCTAATACCATCTAATACACTACCATTCTCTCAGACCCATTTCAAAATCATTTAGAATAGCAGGAAATTAGCTTTGAAACTGAAAGCTCTCTCTGACCCATGCCAAAATGTATAGAATTGAAGGAAATTAGCATTGAAAGTACAATCTTTATCTCAGCCCCATGTCAAATTTGTAGATTTGCAGGAAACTCGCTTTAAAACTAAAATATTCTCCCTGCGCCATGGCAAAATGTGTAGAATTGCGGGAAATTGACAAGATTGTATCTCTGTGGCCAAGAGGAGGGCCTGTAATGCCGCACCATTGCCCACTAACGTGTGTGTGTGTGTGTGCGCGTGTGTGCGTCTGTGTGTGTGCGTGTGTGTGTGTGTGCGTGAGTGTGTGTGTGTCTGTGTGTGTGTGTGTGTGTGTGTGTGTGTGTGTGTGCATCTGTGCGTCTATGCGTGTGTGTGCGTGTGTGCGTCTGTGTGTCTGTGTGTCTGTGTGTGTTTAAAAGCATGAGAGACTGGGCGGAGAGAGACTAAGCAGTAGATAGCATCCTCCCATAGAGAAGGTCTGCAGGCCACACACACACACACACACACACACACACACATACATACATACTGTACACACACACATACATATATATAGACACACATGCATATATACACACACATGCATATACACACACATACTGTATACACAGACACATACATATATACACACACATGCATATACACACATACACGCATATATACACACACACACACATCAAATCAAATCAAATTTTATTTGTCACATAGACATGGTTAGCAGATGTTAATGCGAGTGTAGCGAAATGCTTGTGCTTCTAGTTCCGTCAATGCAGTAATAACCAACAAGTAATCTAGCTAACAATTCCAAAACTACTACCTTATAGACACAAGTGTAAGGGGATAAAGAATATGTACATAAAGATATATGAATGAGTGATGGTACAGAGCGGCATAGGCAAGATTCAGTAGATGGTATTGAGTGCAGTATATACATATGAGATGAGCATGTAAACAAAGTGGCATAGTTAAAGTGGCTAGTGATACATGTATTACATAAAGATGCAGTAGATGATATAGAGTACAGTATATACATATACATATGAGATTAATAATGTAGGGTATGTAAACATTATATTAGGTAGCAATGTTTAAAGTGGCTAGTGATATATTTTACATCATTTCCCATCAATTCCCATTGTTAAAGTGGCTGGAGTTGAGTCAGTGTGTTGGCAGCAGCCACTCAATGTTAGTGGTGGCTGTTTAACAGTCTGATGGCCTTGAGATAGAAGCTGTTTTTCAGTCTCTCGGTCCCAGCTTTGATGCACCTGTACTGACCTCGCCTTCTGGATGATAGCGGGGTGAACAGGCAGTGGCTCGGGTGGTTGTTGTCCTTGATGATCTTTATGGCCTTCCTGTGGCATCGGGTGGTGTAGGTGTCCTGGAGGGCAGGTAGTTTGTGCAGACCTCACTACCCTCTGGAGAGCCTTACGGTTATGGGCGGAGCAGTTGCCGTACCAGGCGGTGATACAGCCCGACAGGATGCTCTCGATTGTGCATCTGTAGAAGTTTGTGAGTGCTTTTGGTGACAAGCCGAATTTCTTCAGCCTCCTGAGGTTGAAGAGGCGCTGCTGCGCCTTCTTCACGATGCTGTCTGTGTGGGTGGACCAATTCAGTTTGTCTGTGATGTGTACGCCGATGAACTTAAAACAACCTAGACCCACTCCATAATTTTGCACGCCCAATTTTTCAGTTTTTGATTTGTTAAAAAAGTTTGAAATATCCAATAAATGTCGTTCCACTTCATGATTGTGTCCCACTTGTTGTTCATTCTTCACAAAAAAATACAGTTTTTTATCTTTATGTTTGAAGCCTGAAATGTGGCAAAAGGTCGCAAAGTTCAAGGGGGCCGAATACTTTCGCAAGGCACTGTATATACACACACACACATACATACTGTATATACACACACACACACATACATACTGTATACACACACACATACACACACATGCATATATACACACACATGCATATATATATATACACACACACACGCACACACACACATACATACTGTATACACACACATACACACATACATACTGTATACACACACACATGCATATACACACACACACACACATGCATATATACACACACATGCATATATAAACACACACACATGCATATATACACACACACGCATACACACACACACACACACACGTTTCAACAGTCAGTATGACTAGAATATCTGTCTGCTACCTCAGGGTTAAAACTGACCAGGTCCATCCCTCCCCACTGCTAATCCCTCTATCCCTCTCCTCTAATGACCACTCAAGGGACTATAGCACAGTGTAGCAATGCGGGAGAGAGTGGTCATTACAGACAGATGTGTGTGTGTGTGTGTGTGTGTGTGTGTGTGTGTGTGTGTGTGTGTGTGTGTGTGTGTGTGTGTGTGTGTACACAGGTGCATCGACCGACCGGCCATGGGAAATAAGTAATAGAGTGAACTTCATTGTCCCAGGGTCTGATACACACACGTGCTGCTCATTACAGGTACACACACATACTTTTGGGTTCCCAACGTCTCATCTACAGGGTGGCCTTCACTGATGACGCCCCAAGGAATTGTGGGATGAAGAAAAAGAAGAGAAGAGAGAAAGAGAAAGAGAAAGAGAGAGAGAGAGATTGGGGACTCTGCGAGGGAAGGAAGCTAGTCATATAAACAAGCAGAACCTCTCCTTTCTTCTCTCCCTCTGTTGTCAATTACTACAGGTCTGTAGATGTCCCCCAGTCACACACAAAATGCAGTAACATGAGAGATGATTGGCTCATAATTGTTAGAGGCCTGAACAGCTCCAGTAGAGGTAACACCTACAGGAATCTGACCCCACCTGAGGAAGCTCTCTCTGGGGTAATGACTAAGGTTGAATATTGTCCCGGTATTTTGCTAATGTTCCATCCCGAGAATAAATCACTTTTCTCCTGGGTAACCTGTTTTTTCCCACCGAAACCGGAAGTGTCATTCAAAAGCATTGTAAATCATATAAATATGTCTGCATTTGATGAGAGCTTTGATCAGCATGAACATTCCAACCTGATGCTGCCTGAGCCTGGTGAGGCATATATTAAATACATTTAATGAGCCCAAGCCCCAAAAAGCCCAGATGGTTGTGTCGTTATCCTACAGGCTACATACATTATATAGGCTACTGCACGTTATGCACGACAGAAAAACACAAAAGCCCATAGATGTAGCTGGTCTCCTCAGTAAACAAATGAAACTAGCCAGTAGTCTGACGTATTACTGTATACTGTATTATATCGTATTATACTGTATTATGTGGACTGGAATTACACACATCATTCAAACCAGAAGAGAACATGTGATTCTGGTGCAGCACATGCTGCCTACGAAGTTACCAGTACGGGCTGTTTGTATAATTAGTAGGCTGACGCAAATATACCTTTCATGATATTTCCCCTAATGTCGTTAGCCTGTCTCCTCTTTCTCTGTCTATTGTTGCTTCATTCTTTCCTCGCTTTCAACAGTTAAACGAAATAAGTTTCCTTGTCCGTATCTTCGTCATGCTAATGACATCCTTGAATAATATAGGACTAGAATTAGATGCAGAAGGCTTTCACGTCTCTTCAAGAAGATTGAATGGTTTTGGTCTGAATATATAACTGCTGTAGCTTACCATCATCGTGCCTTCTTCTCATAGTCTATTGGTATAAGAAATGCTAAAACTTATAATGTCCAGCAGGCTGTTCTAGGCTAGCTTTTCCTGCTTGGGACTCCAAGAGAGCTAAGGAGTGTTTTTTAAGGAGAGGCCAGCGGAGAACAGGTCCTTGTGTACTGAGCAAGAGACAGAGGGTATAAATTAGAAGTTTATTATGCATAACATTAATTATCTAAATATAAGGCTAATACCGCATTTAATTTATTTCCTGAAAGAGCTAGGAGATCTACATATAGGGCTATATACAGTATATCAATCTAGAACAGGGTTATCTATTTGCAATTTGAATAGAGTTGGAGTGAGAGAAAGACAGTGTTTGCACGTGCACTGATTTAAACAACAATATTAGAGTGATAGTCTGTTTAAAAACTCTGCAATTAAAAAATAATCTTTACAATGAAAAAACAAGGTGACCCTCAAAAGCCAGATGGAGATGGTAAATTAGATGCACATTTGATCTATATGTTACTGTATCATAGGCTATGCTGCAGCAAATGTACCTGTCAGAAGGGGGAATAAAGTTAGCATGGTGAGATGATAAGTCTACATGCACTGTGAACTGCGCTCCATACTGAGATGGGCTGTCTGTCCCCACCCTGAGCGTTGATTCATCATGCGGAGGCCGTAGAGAAGACAAATTTAGACATCAAGTATGTAAAAAAAAAAGTATGTTGACACCCCTTGAAATTCATGGATTCCGCTATTTCAGCCACACCCAACTGTAAAGTTTGGCGGAGGAGGAATAATGGTCTGGGCCTGTTTTTCGTGGTTCGGGCTAGGCCCCTTAGTTCCAGTGAAGGGAAATCTTAGTACTACAGCATACAATGACATTCCAGTCTATTCTGTGCTTCAAATGTTGTGGCAACAGTGAGGAAGGCCCTTTCCTGTTACAGCATGACGATGCCCCTGTTCACAAAGCGAGGTTCATACAGAAATGGTTTGTCCAGATCGGTGTGGAAGAACTTGACTTGCCTCAACCCCATTGAACACCTTTGGGATGAATTGGAAAGCTGACTGTGAGCCAGGCCTAATCGCCCAACATCAGTGCCCAACCTCACTAATGCTCTTGTGGCTGAATGGAAGCAAGTCCCCACAGCAATGTTCCAACATCTAGTGGAAAGCCTTCCCAGAATAGTGGAGGCTGTTATAGCAGCAAAAAGGGGACCAACTCCATATGAATGCCCATTATTTTGGAATAAGAATTTCGACAAGTAGGTGTCCACATACTTTTGTTCATGTAGTGTATTTATCCCAGGAAAAGGGAGTGGTTTTGGGGAGTAAATCTCAGTAACCGGGTTCCCACAATTCAACCCTAGTAACCACCCAAACCTAGTCCACTGTCTAAGAGGGGCCTGTGCAGCTCAGGTAAACAGACCAGCAGGCTTTCAAACAATAAAATACGAAATACATGCAAAAAATAAAATTATACAAATTACTTTTTTAAAAGAACAACAATTCTACTGCAATTGTCTTCTCATTATAATGATTCAGGAATATGCTGTTATTTTTGTTATCCATGAGGGATAATGTCTTAACAACATTATTCAATTCAATCAAAAAGATTTGAGTGCCAACACACTTCCTGGAGAATCTTGAAGACAGACAACATCATTGACTAATCTTTCCTTATCTCATCCTGGCCCAGCGGCCGCCTGTAATTACTTCCTGGTTCAGTATATTGTCATGACATTGGCCTGTGGGTAAGGTTTATGACCCCCCATAAATACCTTTCTCCCCTCTCTCTCTTGACTCGACTCAAGGACTCTTGATTAGACTTTGTTAAAACATAGAGTCTGGGAACATTAAACAAGTGGGGGAAAAGGAACCATATTTCAGTAATAGAACCAGTTGAAAAAATGTGTTGTTACTTAATGAAAGTTTCATTTTTATATAATTTCTTTGAATTTGCCGCGCCGCATTTTCCCTGTTTTTTTCTCAAGTGGGACGCAACCGTCCCCTATACCATAAGAAGTTAATGAATATGATGTCAGTTCGGTTGTCATCTGAGACATTATGACTAATGACAGGATGACATAAACTGTATCTGGGAAAGTCTACACATTCTAGTTATCAGATTCACATGGTTAAATGCTTAAATATGAAACTCTTTGTGAAAAGATGAAATGTAATTTTAGCTTCCAAATGAGAGAATTGGGTTTTCATAATGTTAGAGCTCTGCTCAATCAGTGGCCCGCCCCTGTGAAGAGACATTGTTTCATAGTTTATAACCACCCTTTTCCCCTTCCATTATGTAAGCTCTTGATGAAAATGTAACCTCCTGTTCCGAGTACCCAAGGCGTTCAGCCTCACGTTAAAAGGACTCCGATAACAAGCTGTTCCGGGTACATTAGGGCGACAGTCCGATGTCAGAAGGATTCAGATAATAAGCTGTTCCAAGGACGTGAGGATGACGGTTCCACGTTAAAAGGATTAACATGTCAACTACAGCACTAAGCCAACCTCAGCGTGAGCTTTGGTTGCGAATGGTATGAACCTTGAACGCTTATTCACTACAGAAGTGTCACGGTCGTCGTAATGAGAAGACCAAGGCGCAGCGTGATAAGCGTACATAACTCTTTTAATTAAAGAGAGAACACTGAACAAAACAACAAAACGAACCGTGAAGCTTTATGACTAGTGCAAACAAGCAACTAAACATAGAATAATAACCCACGAAATACCCAAGCTACCTAAATATGGTCCCCAATCAGAGACAACGATAAACAGCTGCCTCTGATTGGGAACCAATCTAGGCAACCATAGAAATATAAACACCTAGATATACAACAATATAAACACCTAGATATACAACAACCCCTAGACATACAAAACCCCCATACAAAACTACACAAACCACCCATCACACCCTGACCTAACCAAAATAATAAAGAAAACAAAGATAACTAAGGTCAGGGCGTGACAAGAAGTGATAACTCCTAGCCGTTGAGTTAGCGTCGGCCGCTGTAAACGTGGGCTAGGAAAGGATGGGCAGAGGATCTCTTCTAACAAACAACACGACCCTGGCAAGTATCCAGTTTACCACCATAGACACTCTTACAGGGACAAGGAAGATCTCTGTTGGGCAACACGGCCAGCATCTACGACCAACCTACCGAAGCGCAGCTCAGAGTAAATATTTATTGCATTTTCCTTTTCCAAATGGGTGGTTATTTAGAATGCAAAAGATTATGTATTTACGATAGCATAGCTTCTCTCTTTGTTCTTCAGTCCTCCCGCGCTTTCATTCAAGCCCAACCCCCTCTCTTTGTGTAACCAGCCATCATACAGGTTCTGTCACCCAGGGACGTTTTCTTGTAGGATATAATTGGTAATCAATATATGATCCATTCTGAGAGTTTATTCGGACGTAACGGTTGTCATTGGTGGAAGAAGGAGGAGACCAAAGTGCATCGTGGTACGTGGTCATAAGACCTTTAATACACTGAACACTAAATACAAAAGAACAAGATAAATAAATGAAAACCGAAACAGTCCCGTATGGTGCAAACACTGAAACGGAAAATAACCAACCACAAACAAAAGTGGGAAAACAGGCTGCCTAAGTATGGTTCTCAATCAGAGACAACGATCGACAGCTGCCTCTGATTGGGAACCATACCAGGCCAAACACCTAGAAATACCAAACCTAGAACAAAACATAGAATGCCCACCCCAACTCACACCCTGACCAAACTAAAATAGAGACATACAAAAGGATCTAAGGCAGTGGATCTTAACCTGGGTTCGATCGAACCCCAGGGGTTCGGTGAGTCAGTCTCAGGGGTTCGGCGGAGGTCAAGACACACATCCGACTCATATGATTCGTGATGACACGCCCCGCTTGGCCATCATTGGCTGCAGGTGATCACGCTACATCGCTTGGCCTATCTTTGCTGCAGGGAATTTGGTGCGCTCAGTAGTCGACATGTGACTGTCGTGATGGTACGTCTTGTGATTTCTTTCTTAATATTTTAATCACTTCATACTTACTATGTTGAGCAAAAAAAGAAAGTGGTCAGACGAATATGCACAATATGGATTCACATGTATAATGGAACGTGATGGGAGTCAGCATCCTAACTGCATGATTTGCAATGCCAAGTTGAGCAATTCTAGTCTAGCACTGGCAAAACTAAGAACACTTCCTTAAGCTGCATAGAGATGGAAAATACAAGAACACAATGCTCGCTGAATTCAGGGTGAAGAGAGCCAGATTCGATGAAAAGGCTACTCTGCCTGTTCTCGGCTTTGTACCCATCAACAAACCGATCCTCACAGCATCGTACAAAGTTTCTTACCTGATCGCAAACCACACACCATTGGTGAAACACTCATAAAACCAGCTGTGTTGAAGATGGCGAATATCATGCTGGGAAAAGAGGCTGAAGTTAAGTTATCCCAAATTCCTCTTTCAAATGACACCATCAGCGACAGAATAGAGGACATGAGCAAAGACATCTTGGCTCAAGTAGTTGCAGATCTGATTTCAAGCCCGGCAAAATTCAGCCTTCAACTGGACGAGACCACAGACGTTTCCAATCTAAGCCAGCTTGCTGTATTCGTGCGCTATGTGAAAGACGATGTGATAAAGGAAGATTTTTTTATTTTGAAAGCCTCTTACAACAACAACAACTAAGGCAGCCGATGTGAAGAAACTTGTGGATGACTTCTTCAAAGACAACAATCTTTCGTGGGATATGGTTTCTGCAGTTTGTACGGACGGAGCTCCAGTCATGCTGGGAAGAAAGTCTGGTTTTGGTGCGCTAGTGAAAGCCGATGCACCACACATCATTGTTATGCATTGTATTCTGCACAGGCATGCGTTGGCAACAAAAACCTTGCCTCCAAAACTGGCAGAAGTATTACAAGTGGAATGCGTGAACTATGTGCGAACTGAGGCACCGCATCTTCAGTGAGCTGTGTAAAGAAATGTGCTCTGAATTGAAAGTACTTCTGTACCATTCTAACGTTCGGTGGTTATCCCGGGGACAGGTGCTGAATCGTGTCTTTGCCGTGTGTGTGGAATTAGCCCTGTTTTTGCAAGAGCACCAACATTGTCATGCAGATTGCTTCAAAAATTCTGAGTTCATTCTCATTTTAGCGTACATGGCTGATATCTTCGCAGCTCTCAATCATCTCAATCAAAAGATGCAGGGCGGTGGAGTCAACATCATCGAAGGGGAGGAAAACCTGAAGGCTTTTCAAAAAAAGCTACCGTTATGGAAACGACGAACAGAGAACGATAACTTAGCAAACTTTCCCCTGCTGGACGACTGTGTAAGTAAGATCGAAGATGTATCTGGAATCGGAGACATTTCTGTACACGCGGAACTGAAGCAAGCAATTGCCACGCAGTTCGATGAGCTTGCAAAGTCTCTCGACGGATACTTCCCTACAAGAGAGTCATATCCAGCATGGGTGAAACAGCCGTTCACGTTTAGTGTTGAGACAACAGATGTCAATGATGAATACCTCGATGAAATCATTGAAATTCAGCAGAGCCAGGTTCAACAGCAACTCTTCAGAACAACAACGCTTTCAACGTTTTGGTGTCAACAAATGGTAACGTACCCTGTTATTGCTAAGAAAGCTCTGGAGATTTTCATACCGTTTGTTATAACATATCTTTGTGAGCAATCCTTTTCGAGGATGCTGGACATAAAAATGAAGAAAAGGAACAGACTTTGTTGCGAAAATGACAGAGTGGCACTTGCCAAGGTGAAGCCGCCCATTTCTGAACTGGTCTCTGAAAGGCAACAGCAGAAGTCACACTGATTTGCAGTAAATATTAATTATTATGTTTTTGTGTGAAAATCATGTTTTGATGAATTTGTTCTTTGAACACAGTGATGTTGATGCACGGTTCATTTTGTGCACCAGTAAAATATATACCTATGTTTTGAATTTGAAAAAATCATATTTTATTTTTCCAATTAAGAAGGGTTCGGTGAATGCGCATATGAAACTGGTGGGGTTCAGTACCTCCAACAAGGTTAAGAACCACTGATCTAAGGTCAGGACGTGACATCGGAAGATAACAGCTCTATAAACACTCTTTCGTGGTGCCCCGACTTTCTAGTTAATTACATTTACATGATTAGCTCAATCAGGTAATATTAATTACAGAGAAATAATTTTATAGAATAGCATGTCATGTCACTTAATCCGGCAAAGCCAAAGACATGACAATACCTTTGGTGGAGCCCATTTCATACACACCACCGGTCTCACACACGCATACAACGTGCACACACACACACAGCACCAGTCTCACACACACACACATACAACGTGCACACACACACACATCACCGGTCCACAACTCTATATCTCAGCAGCAGAGAAGAATAAACAGTGAAAAAGTCATTATATTTATTCCTGCCTCCTGTTGAGTTCCCAGGACTAGACAGAGATGAGGAGGGAAGGAAAGCAGATTGTATGTTGAAAGACCTGGTTTGAATTGAGCATAATTATTATTAATGTTATTATTATTACTATTAGTCATATTATTATTATTATTATTATTATAATTAATATGAGTAATATTATTGTTATTACTGTTATTAATATGATTAATATTATTATTATTATTATAACTTGTAGTAATGTTATTATTGATAATATTATTATTACCTGAAATGGAATATGAGAGTGGGATGGATTAAAATCAAACACACTCGCCTGATGCTCACACAAGAACAGATGACAACACACATGTTCATATGTACATATAAACAGCTACACAAATGTGCACATTAATCCACATGCTAACACACATGGTGCATTTAAGAAACACACACACTCCTATGTGTTGGGTAGAGAGCCAGAGAAGCAGTGATTGTAGCTGCAGAGCCATTTGTTGTGGACCTGTTTGGGCTGCAGGACAGAGGAGAGGACACAGTGATGGAGGTAGAGCTCAGAGATCCTCACTGTGGGGACAAGCTGCTCATTTCAGTAACAACACCTGTTTTCCTCAATGAACACTGATCCTCATTAGAAACAAATGAACAGAGCAGACCCCCAACCTTCAACCTTAACATCCTCAATGAACACTGATCCTCATTAGAAACAAATGAACAGAGCAGACCCCCAACCTTCAACCTTAACATCCTCAATGAACACTGATCCTCATTAGAAACAAATGAACAGAGCAGACCCCAAACCTTCAACCTTAACATCCTCAATGAACACTGATCCTCATTAGAAACAAATGAACAGAGCAGACCCCCAACCTTCAACCTTAAAACCAGTACTGTGTCACGTCTGTCCATCTGCCTGTCAGTCTGTCTGTCTGCCACAAAACACAGTTTAATGGGTTGATCATGCTGTTATTCTGTTGGTTAAATGTCCCTGTAAATTCCACCAGGTCTCACCAGGTACAGTATGACAGGCAGGTAGCTAGAGGTCTAGTTGAGAGTGTGAGCATAACCAGATTCCACAGCATATGGAAGTGACAGCCGTGAGGGTCACAGGCCAGGAGAGAGGAGGCAGGAGAGAAAAGAGGGATGTAGAGGACAGAGAGTCGTAAGGATACAGAGAGTGAGAGAGAGGATCTATGAAGAGACAAAGCTGTCCCATAGAGAGAGGAGCAATATGCAGAGAGAGAGAGAGAGAGAGAGAAGAAAGAGAGAGAGAGGAGGGGGGGGGGGGAATCACATAGGAACCAGGCTGGAGTTTCTTCCCCTCTCTCTCCCTCTTTCCTTCAAATGCTGCTTTCATTGTCTCTCTTGGTGAGGGACGAGGTGAAGGTCTGTCGGTTAAACACCATAACATTATGTACAGTTCTCATTCTGTCTGGTCAGGCCTCAGGGCATTCAGTACTGATAAGGAGAAGTAAAAATTCCCACACAATGACACTCCAACAGACCACACATACTATGTGAATCACACACTCTGACTCCTGTATTGACTTTAATATCTCATTCATCCCCATAGAGTCGATTGAGTCAATCTACGTAGCATATAAATAAAACCCTGTCACGACTCCTACCGAAGGTGACTCCTCTTCCTGTTCGGGTGGCGCTCGGGGGTCGTCGTCACCGGACTACTAGCTGCCACGATCTCTTTTTCCTTTTCTGTTGGTTTGGTCTGATTTGTTTCACCTGTTTCTTGTTTAGAAGTTTAGTTTGGCTATTTAAGTCGGTAGGCCTGCCTGCTCTTCGTGTGTTTGGCTATTTAAGTCGGTAGGCCTGCCTGCTCTTCATGTGTTTGGCTATTTAATTTGGGAGGCCGCCTGCTCTTCGTATGTTTGGCTATTTAAGTCGGTATGCCGCCTGCTCTTCATGTGTTTGGCTATTTAAGTTGGTAGGCCGCCTGCTCTTCGTGTGTTTGGCTATTTAAGTCGGTAGGCCTGCCTGCTCTTCATGTGTTTGGCTATTTAATTTGGGAGGCCGCCTGCTCTTCGTATGTTTGGCTATTTAAGTCGGTAGGCCGCCTGCTCTTCGTGTGTTTGGCTATTTAAGTTGGTAGGCCGCCTGCTCTTCGTGTGTTTGGCTATTTAAGTTGGTAGGCCGCCTGCTCTTCGTGTGTTTGGCTATTTAAGTTGGTAGGCCGCCTGCTCTTCGTGTGTTTGGCTATTTAAGTTGGTAGGCCGCCTGCTCTTCGTGTGTTTGGCTATTTAAGTTGGTAGGCCGCCTGCTCTTCGTGTGTTTGGCTATTTAAGTTGGTAGGCCGCCTGCTCTTCGTGTGTTTGGCTATTTAAGTTGGTAGGCCGCCTGCTCTTCGTGTGTTTGGCTATTTAAGTTGGTAGGCCCGCCTTCTCTTCGTGCGGGCTTGCAATTCCCACTTTGTATGTGTGGTAGTGCATGCTTGGTTTCGTTCCTATGTTGGGCATTTGTTTTATGACGCTCGGTTGGATTGTATATACTATGTGGCCCTGTGCTTAATAAATTCAGAACTTTCTGCCTCCTGCACCTGACTCCGCACCCACCACGCCTAAGATCGTCACAACCCCATTAAAATCTGTCAGTTGAAACTAGAGAGATCAGGGGTTTTCATTGGATGAATCTCAATCCACCGTATCCGTGGACGTCGCACTACGGTCTCCTGACGTCTGTAGCGTCCAAATGGTTTGATCTACAAACTGTGGAAAGCGGAGACTCTCACAAACACGATGGTGGTCTCCATTTTGTCAGGGGACTCGTCTGAAGTCGGAACTGTGGATTTGTCAACTGTCTGAGCTGATGTGTTTTGACTGGAGAGTTGTGTTGTGCTGTAGAGAGGCTGAAAGAGGTCCAGTCATTCCTATCCATCAGCTCTTTGCCACTAGAGAGTCTATAGTGTTATCAGAGCTGTCGAGCAGCCAGGGCTGGATCTATACATCCATTAGAGATACAACACACATTACAGAGAGACACGCTACTACAGGAAACTAAACCATTGACTACCAAATAATAACAAGACAAGCTACTACAGAAGCAGAGAGAGGGAAGGACATGTATGAAACTTGTGGTGTGTGTAGTGTAGTGTAGTGTAGCGTGTATGTGTGTAGTGTAGTGTGTAGTGTAGTGTGTGTGTAGTGTGTACTGTGTGTAGTGTGTGTGTAGTGTAGGTGTGTAGTGTGTAGTGTGTGTGTGTGTGTGTGTAGTGTAGTGTAGTGTAGTGTGTGTAGTGTAGCGTGTATGTGTGTAGTGTAGTGTGTAGTGCAGTGTAGTGTGTGTAGTGTAGTGTGTATGTGTAGTGTGTATGTGTAGTGTAGTGTAGTGTGTATGTGTGTAGTGTGTGTAGTGTAGTGTAGCGTGTGTAGTGTAGCGTGTATGTGTGTAGTGTAGTGTGTATGTGTGTAGTGTAGTGTAGTGTGTGTAGTGTAGCGTGTATGTGTGTAGTGTAGTGTGTAGTAGTGTGCAGTGTGTGTGTGTGTAGCGTGTATGTGTGTAGTGTGTAGTGTAGTGTGTATGTGTGTAGTGTGTAGTGTAGTGTGTATGTGTGTGTAGTGTAGTGTGTGTAGTGTAGTGTGTATGTGTAGTGTGTGTGTAGTGTAGTGTGTATGTGTAGTGTAGTGTGTAGTGTAGTGTGTAGTGTAGTGTGTATGAGTGTAGTGTGAAGAGTGTAGTGTGTATGTGTGTAGTGTAGTGTGTGTAGTGTGTGTAGTGTATGTGTGTAGTGTGTAGTGTATGTGTGTAGTGTAGCGTGTATGTGTGTAGTGTAGCGTGTGTGTAGTGTATGTGTGTAGTGTGTAGTGTAGTGTGCAGTGTGTATGTGTGTAGTGTGTAGTGTATGTGTGTGTAGTGTGTATGTGTGTGTGTAGTGTAGTGTGTATGTGTGCATGTGTGTGTAGTGTAGTGTAGTGTGTATGTGTGTAGTGTGTATGTGTGTATGTGTGTAGTGTGTATAGTGTAGTGTAGTGTGTATGTGTGTAGTGTGTAGTGTAGTGTGTATGTGTGTATGTGTGTGTAGTGTAGTGTGTATGTGTGTAGTGTGTATGTGTGTAGTGTGTAGTGTAGTGTGTATGTGTGTAGTGTGTAGTGTAGTGTGTATGTGTGTAGTGTGTATAGTGTGTAGTGTGTATGTGTGTAGTGTGTAGTGTAGTGTGTATGTGTGTAGTGTGTATGTGTGTAGTGTGTAGTGTAGTGTGTATGTGTGTAGTGTAGTGTGTATGTGTGTAGTGTAGTGTGTATGTGTGTAGTGTGTAGTGTAGTGTGTATGTGTGTAGTGTGTAGTGTAGTGTGTATGTGTGCATTTACAACAATACCAAATATGTAAAGTCTCAATACTTGTTGACTTGCCTCAGGCCTTTACACACCAATGGTGTAGTTTAAGTACGAGTGGTGTCTGTGAGTGGGACTAAGAATGGACGACAGGCTGAAGACATCCTAACCATGGCAGGAGAAGGTGTGTGTAGCATGGTGTGATTTTAACACTTGGAGCTGAGCTGAGTTGAGGCTCATTACAGTTCAGAGGTCAGGGCTGATCTAAAGCCACAGTGACAAGTGCAACTGGGATACTGCAGTCAGTCTCAACACCTCCCCCATATCACACACCCACACTGTCAACACACACACACGCCTTCCAACCACCAATACACCCACATACACACTTCCCCAAAATCACCCCTGCAGTCCAGGATTGTCCAATAAACCTTGTCCAGACAGGCTGCCCCCCCAACCTCCTTCACTCCTTCCCTCCTTAGCTCTCCTCTCTTCCCCCTCTCCTCCTTTCCTCCTCTCCTCTTCAAGTCAATGTAAAGGCCTGTACTCTACCCAGGAGCTGTCTACTCCAATACTACACTAATATCAGCCTTAGTGGTACTTGTTCAATCACCTTGATGAATTCCCCTTTATAACGGTCCTGGAGTATGGAGAGTATCTATTGTTAACTAACGTCTCCATGGAGACCAATAACCTTCTACATGACACACACACACACACACACACACACACACACACACACACACACACACACACACACACACACACACACACACACACACACACAACTTGAAATGCTTGACTTCCTAAGAAAATCATCTACATGACACAGGCACAGACAGACAACTCACACGTCTAACCGCCAAAGAGGTAACCTCTACTTGATACATCAAACAGAAGTATTTAGAGATGAACAGAAATCCTTCCTATTCAGGCAGAATGTTTGAGGCATGAAATCACGTTCCAAATCCCAGGTAGAACAACTAGTATACCTGACCTACAGATGCATTAACTAAGTGGAACACACAAAACCCCCTTCAGTTGAACTCCACTCTCAGTGTGAACGGCCACTCATGTAAAAGACAACCATTAAATCACCACGAATGTGTGAAGAAACAATCAGCCCTGAAACACACTTCTGGTACAAAATGTGTTCTTAGAAACTAAATATGGAATGTCTGAAATATACAGTCAGTTCTGACACAAGTTTCTCTCCTCTGCTCTCCTCCATTCCCACACATTTTATTAATCTGAGCTATTCTAAAAGCTGAGATAGAACAATCTTTCGCCTCTCCTCTCTTCCTCTCCTCTCCTCTCTTCCTCTCCTCTCCTCCTCCTCTCTTCCTCTCCTCTCTTCCTCTCCTCTCCTCTCCTCTCCACTCCACTCCACTCCTCTCCACTCCACTTCTCCTATCCTCCACTCCTCTCCTCTCCTCCACTTCTCTCCTCCCCCTCTCCTCTCCTCCACTTCTCTCCTCCTCTCCTCTCCTCTCCTTTCCCCCTCTCCTCTCCTCTCCTCTCCTCCACACCGTTCCTCACCGCTGATTTACAGATTAATATTTCAAAAGGACGTCCAAAAGCGAGAACTCTTTCTCTCTCTCTCTGTCTCTCTCTCTCTCT
This sequence comes from Oncorhynchus clarkii lewisi, assembly GCF_045791955.1. Lineage (NCBI taxonomy): Eukaryota > Metazoa > Chordata > Actinopteri > Salmoniformes > Salmonidae > Oncorhynchus > Oncorhynchus clarkii. Next base: position 75,630,179 of record NC_092166.1, read on the forward strand.
CTCTTTCTTTCTCTCTCTCTCTCTGTCTCTCTCTCTCTCTCTCTCTCTCTCTCTCTCTCTCTCTCTCTCTCTCTCTCTTTCTCTCTCTCTGTCTCTCCTCCCTCCAAGCTCTCCTTCCTCTTACAAGATGTCTAGCAGATATTCTCAAAGGCAGGACAACATTCAGGAGCAGATTTACTTAATTTTTTTTATTGATTTAACAATTTAAGGAGTGAGGGTCAGTAAGAGTGAGGGAGGGCCAGTGCGGGAGAGGGGAAGAGAGTGACGGAGAGAGAGGGGGGGGGGGGGGGGGAGAGAAACAGAGAGAAACAGAGAGAAAGAGAGGATCTAGTATGCTAAATTAACTGTGTCCCCAAACCATCAGAATGTAGGCTAACATTTCTTTACACCTAGTCTAGAGGGAGTTGAATGATTTATTGATAATTTTGCAATCAAGAAGATGCAAGTATGCAGTGAAATTCAGCTTGAATATAGAAATTCAAAACCACCACATCAACTAGACATTTACAGATTGAATCATCTCACAGTATATTGTATAGTATAGTATAGTGTATTCATATTAGACAGGACATACACTCATAAGATCAACTGTTAATTGTATTCATTGTATTGACCTGAACTTAACCACTTGAGCATTTCATGAATTTCATTAATGCTCTAGTCCACATTTTACTGTCAGAATGTATAGACACACACACAGTGCCGGTGGTAGGTATGTAAATGATGGACATGTGAACAGCATTCATCTGCTCCTGTTCTTTCCAGTCACAACTATTTATACCTGACTGGAATGTCAATACACACACACACACACACACACACACACACACACACACACACACACACACACGGTATAACACAGAAGTAGACACTCACATTCTCTCTGTGTTGCGAGGTATATTCCGGGGCATGGTTTTGATGCCCAGCCCATGGCAGTCAACTGTGGTGCCACTGCAGGTGCACAGGGCAGGGCATGTGCTGGCATATCCTGTCACCAGGGCACAGAGAACCAGCACACACACCAGGTACCCAGGTAACCTCCCCATGCCTGCCCCAGAACAAGCTCCTCTCCCGGGCATGATCTCCATCTCTGTAGCCTCCTACTTCTCTCGTCAAAAAGTTATACTACACAGTGAAGGTTTTCTACAATCAGTGTGTAGCCTCTTGTAGAATGAGAAAGAAATCTAACTGTTCCAACATAAAAAGGGGCTACAAATAAGTCCTCAGTTGGTGAGCAAAGAAGATTATTGGATTTAAATGTGCTGCAGTCTCATATTTCTTCTCCTGTTGGTGTTTTCTGAAAGGCTTGATTTTCTTCTCTTTTTCTGTCCTTGCAAAGGGAACTATCCTCCTCTCTCTTCTCTTTGTGAAGTTGTTCTGTTCTGCACTTGTTGGCTCACGTCTCTCTCTGTCCTGCTCTACTCTGCTTGTCTGATGATGGGGGGAATGGGGAAAGAGCAGAATGAAAAAGAGTCTCTCTCTCCTACACACACAGCAGTCATCCATCACTAGGATCTACTAATAGCAGACCCCTGACTCCACCCCTCCCCCACATATCCTCCCTCCCTCCTCACACAACACCTCCCTTCAGAACCCTGCCTGAACTATCTCATTCTCTCTCTCTCACTCACTATCTCTCATTCGGTCTCATTCTGTCTTCTAGTCTCTCAATTTATCTTTTATTCTCACAACTCTCTCTCTCTGTTCTTTATTCTGTTTCATTCTCTCCCTCCTGTCTATTCTCTCTCTCCCAGACTTGCCTCCATGCAGCGCCTACAGAGCAGAGAGCATTAACCTCAACTTCTGTCCCCAGCATCACAAAGGACTTTGTGTGTGTGTGTGTGTGTGTGTGTGTGTGTGTGTGTGTGTGTGTGTGTGTGTGTGTGTGTGTGTGTGTAAATACATAATTTACATTTATGACATCACCTGACCGGGACTTGGACATTAGTGGATTGTTGAAGTCCTTAGTGGTGACTAGGAGGAGGTTAGTCTCCATCTTCTCTCCACACAATGAAATTAACACTTCTGGTTTAAATACAGCACCGGCTTGGCTCAATTTAGCCTGGCTCTGCACAGCTCACTGTGTCTAACCCTCCACTTCATCTCTTCCTGCTCTGTGGTGAAACCATCCCAACACCAACACTACAACAGAACCTGAAGGTCCCTGGAACCCTAATCTCTGTCTGACAGAGAGAGGGGGGAGAAAAGTAGAGAGAGGTAGATGGAGGGGGTTGAGAGAGGGGTACTGTGCAAAAGAAGAGAGAAGGAGTGTGTGCTCTGTCCTTCCCAGTCCTAGCCAGTCAGACACCACACATCGTAGAGAGACAGAGCTCCATCTGGCCCAGCTAAAGTGTCAGTGGGGTCCTGATTACTCTCTGCTCCTTCCACTCTCTCACAGAACTGTGAATGGAATGCACACAGATACGCACACACACACCTCTGTTTGTTCATACGTCAGAAGGAACGACACCAATTGGCACTTGTCAAACAGCAGACAGTACCACAACTGGGAAATAAAGGAAATAAAGGAAGTCACCTGTAAGTCTCAGGAACATTAGTCTAACTTTAGTTTTTGTAGTAATTGTGTAGTAATTTAGTAGTAACTAGAGCTCACCAGAGAGAGAACATAGAGTGGTGTGAAGTTGTATTTTGAATCATTCTAAAATAACACTATGTATACTTGGGGGGTTGTGTATGGATAATGCTTGGTTGAATGGGTCTAATCTAGCATGTCTACATTTAACAAACTGTGCCTGGAGAACCCATTCTAAATCAAACCCCTGAGTTACATTCAAATCTAATCTATTTTGTCACGTTCGTTGAACACAACAGGTGTAGTAGACCTTACTGTGAAATGGTTACTGACAAGCATTTAACCAACAATGCAGTTTTGAGAAAATACCTAATAAAGTAAGAGAGAAGAATAAGAAATAATCAAAGAGCAGCAGTCAATAACAATAGTGGGTCTTTATACAGGGGGTACCTGTACAGAGTCAATGTGTCAGTGTGCGGGGGGCACCGGTGTCGAGGTGATTCAGGTAATATGTACATGTAGGTAGAGTTATTAAAGTGACTATGCATAGATAATAACAGAGAGTAGCAGCAGCTTAGAAGAGGGGGGGGGGGGGGGGGGGGGGGGCAACACCTGTTTTTGACGTGGTAACTATGTACAGTAGTGAACATTGGTATGTCCAGCACGGTCACTGTTGTTCTGTTGTGCATTTATAGGACCTGAGAGAGAGAGAGGAGGAACCTGCTATACTTACAATACACAATACAACACAGATGTCCACAACGTATACTTACCATACCAAACATGTAACGACTCAGACACCATAATGACTCACACGTTTAATGACTGGTTTCAGGTCATCTTTACAGAAGGCTGATCTTTTGTATCTCAAGTCCTCCATCTGGTGGTTAACAATTCAACTGCACTCAGTCACTACAGACCAGTCACCAGTTCCAGCATGCAGTTTAGCAGACAACTAAATTCACTAAATACCTGTAAATAAATTAAACTCTCAAACATGTACATTAAATATTACCAGTCCATGTTGTAAAATCTTCAATTACGGTGAACCTTCAGCATGACGTTATCTCAGTTTAATACATGACCTCTGTTGATGATCAGTATTTCACACAACCAATAACAACGACATGAAATAAAGATGTTTCTTTGATGATCTTTTAATGTCAGTTTGTTGCATATCTTCACATCAGCACCAATAATGACAGACGTTGTGTTGTACATGGTGTCCTCCCAGACCCAGTAGCATGTAGAACATTCACTGATAACAGTTTAACACAGAGCTCTGTAGCTCAATAGTCAGATCAATATCATGTCCTTGTTTCATGTTGTAATGCTGCAGACACTGTCAGGGACATATACAGGTAAACGTTGACACTAGAAAAGGACATTCTGACAAGGATTCAAGTTATTCACAATTACACTAAAGTCAATAGTTAATATTAGAAGATCTGGTTGAATCTAGTCAGGATTCAGAGGTCAATATATTTGAATGTTAAATATGTAGAAACAGAGTACCAATGCAGATAAGCCTATACATATAACACAACTTTAGAATAAATTAAATCGATATTGTAACAGATTGCATTAAAAGACATTTGTAACATTATCAAAACTAAGAACATAAATATGAATAATGCATAAAATATTGCATAAAACATGAGTCAATGCAAATAACAGAATAAAACAATGTGATCACTAAGAGACATAGTAGTTGTACTCTGATAAAGTAAAACACACAAAGAAAAGTCTTCAAGTGTAAAACGTAGTTTAATTAGAGAGAAAATAAATAAAGACTTTGTCTAAAGAAATAAAATCCTAATAAACAGTGAGATCACCAGTAGTAATAACACTATACCTTCAGATACTCCTAGACCTTGGACCTCTCACTCACATCTAGGGCGCAGAGGTTTTCCTTAACCCAGCCACATTTAGGGTCCAGAGGTTTTCCTTAACTGGTGAACCAACCACATCTAGGGCCCAGAGGTTTTCTTTAACCCAGCCACATTTAGGGTCCAGAGGTTTTCCTTAACATGTGAACCAACCACACCTTGGGCCCAGAGGTTTTCCTAAAGACGTGACCCAACCACACCTTGGGCCCAGAGGTTTTCCTTAAGATGGGACCAGGAACCACCCTAGTCATAGCCCTAAATGTATTACATTTAGAATTGTTCTACAAACACAATTAGTTGCTCCACATGAACAAACATTAATTCAGAATCGTGATGAAAAATATAATATGTACAGAGGGATCTGTTTGCAGAACAAGAGTTTTATTAACAAAAAGTAAACATATGAGTTTGCATTACAGAACAATTATTTTGTAGTTTTACACATCATTTCATGCAATTCTACACAACATAATCAATTGGGGCTCCCTGGAGGTCAGGGCCCCTGGGCACGTACCCTGCATGCACGGTTAGTAAGTCGGTCATGATGACTAGTTTAGATAGCTGGCTAGATTAACTAGACTAATTAACCAATACAACATGTTTAACTGACATGGGCTGACACCTCTGATCGGCAGATCTGAACACCAGTGCTTTTCACATCACCAGCTGATCCAATATGGAAGTACGGGTAGAGAGTCTCAGTGAATGTGTCTTTATGAGTGTAGATGAGTGTCATGTCTTTGGAGTCGTAGAAGGACACCTCCCCCTGGTCGTAGTCCAGCTGAACTCTGATCCTCTGGGGTTTCTTCTTCAGGAGGAGGGTCTCTCCCTTTCCATTACTATACTTACAACTATCCTGCCGTATAGCCCAGATTCCATACTCTGGTGATGCAAACAGCTCCCCCTTCCTGTCAATTGACTCTTTAGCCACGCCCATAATCCAGCAAGGACGGTCACCCAGCTCCACCTCCCAGCTGTGTTTACCTGAGCTGAACCCCTTAGAGCCCAGAATAGTTGTATACTTCATGAATCTCTCTGGGTTGTCAGGTAGCTGCTGCTTTGGGCCAGTTTGACTCACACTGGTCAGATCATCAGACAGACAGAGCCAGGAGGATGCAGTGTTGGGGTCCAGAATCACAGGAGCTTCAGAACAAAGAGATATTCCACACATTATACCATGTAGTCTCTTTTCATATACACTAACAATACTACTTCAAATAGAGTACTTAATTAAATCTATCTTACATTATTCTAGATCATGTCCTCTCCTATCCAGTACTCACTGTGTTTGATGATCTCCTTCATCTTCTCCCAGACTCTGAACTTCAGGTTTCCCAAGTGTTTGGCCACGTCTATCAGCCCCCCTGACAGCAGCTGTGGATCTGGCATTGTGCACTGGGCTCTGGAATAACATTCAGGAGTCAGAACGTCTGTGGGGTTGGGTTCACACCCACAGAGAAGAGAGATGAGAAGCAGATCACTTACCTTTCCTTCGTGGTCTTGAAGTTCTGGAAAGTAGAGTATATAGTCATCAATATTATTGATTCATCAATACATCTTTGAGTTCATTTATAATGTATGTCTGAGAGAGAGCCGTCCTTACCTGCAGGAATGAGATGTCTTCATCTTTCAGCTCCCCCTCTATGGCTCTGATTGTGTCTGAAAGTGATGATATCTCTCTGTTCATCTGCTCAATCTTCTCCTTCATCTTCTGACTCTTCTGCTTCTCTTCCTCTTTCAGAGCAGCTATCCTGGCCTCCTCTTCCTCTCGTAGAAACTGGTGAAGTTTCTCAAACTCCTCCTTAATCTGCTTCTCTGTGTGCTGGGCCTGGCTCTGGAGACAGTGAGAAGAATACATCATTCTACAATTATTATCAGAATTAAATCCTACATGTAGGCTCCAATTGAAACAATACATGCTGAACTATTGTAACTTTACATAATTTATACGAACCTTAATGTGCACTGCTGTTTGATCACAGGTTTGTTTAACTTTATTAAAGACCTTCAGCTTCTCCTGTAAGGGCTTCAGGTCAGTCTGGAGTTCCTCCTGGAATGAGACAGAACCTCACTGAGGAGACAACCTCTGGACTCACTTTATAGGAGAGAACGTGTCTGTACAACACACCTCTATCACTGCAGATACTTTATATCCTTGTTTAAAGACTTAATTTCAGAGACTATTTAGAATGTATCAAAAACTGAATTTCACAATCATTCAGGCAACACAATGTGCAGAAAAGCTATGATTAAAACATTGATAACTTCATGTTCCATAGTTTGAGTATTGCTGACACCCTGGACCCAAACTGTTACCGACCTATATCCATCCTGCCCTGCCTATCTAAGGTCTTCGAAAGCCAAGTCAACAAACAGGTCACTGACCATCTCGAATCCCACCGTACCTTCTCCGCTGTGCAATCTGGTTTCCGAGCCGGTCACGGGTGCACCTCAGCCATGCTCAAGGTACTAAACGATATCATAACCGCCATCGATAAAAGACAGTACTGTGCAGCCGTCTTCATCGACCTGGCCAAGGCTTTTGACTCAACCACCATATTCTTATCGGCAGACTCAGTAGCCTCGGTTTCTCTAATGACTGCCTTGCCTGGTTCACCAACTACTTTGCAGACAGAGTTCAGTGTGTCAAATCGGAGGGCATGTTGTCCGGTCCTCTGGCAGTCTCTATGGGGGTGCCACAGGGTTGAATTCTCGGGCTGACTCTTTTTTCTGTATATATCAATGATGTTGCTCTTGCTGCGGGTGATTCCCTGATCCACCTCTACGCAGACGACACCATTCTGTATACTTCCGGCCGTTCCTTGGACACTGTGCTATCTAACCTCCAATCGAGCTTCAACGCCATACAACACTCCTTCCGTGGCCTCCAACTGCTCTTAAATGCTAGTAAAACCAAATGCATGCTTTTCAACCGTTCGCTGCCTGCACCCGCACGCCCGACTAGCATCACCACCCTGGATGGTTCCGACCTAGAATATGTGGACATCTATAAGTACCTAGGTGTCTGGCTAGACTGTAAACTCTCCTTCCAGACTCATATAAAACATCTCCAATCTAAAATCAAATCTAGAGTCGGCTTTGTATTCCGCAACAAAGCCTCCTTCACTCACGCCGAACAAGCTGACCCTAGTAAAACTGACTTTCCTACCGATCCTGGATCCTCTACAAAATAGCATCCAATACTCTACTCAGCAAACTGGATGCAGTTTATCACAGTGCCATCCGTTTTGTTACTAAAGCACCTTATACCACCCACCACTGTGACCTGTATGCTCTAGTCGGCTGGCCCTCGCTACATATTCGTCGCCAGACCCACTGGCTCCAGGTCATCTACAAGTCCATGCTAGGTAAAGCTCCGCCTTATCTCAGATCACTGGTCACGATGGCAACACCCACCCGTAGCACGCGCTCCAGCAGGTGTATCTCACTGATCATCCCTAAAGCCAACACCTCATTTGGCCGCCTTTCGTTCCAGTTCTCTGCTGCCTGTGACTGGAACGAATTGCAAAAATCGCTGAAGTTAGAGACTTTTATCTCCCTCACCAACTTCAAACATCTGCTATCTGAGCAGCTCACCGATCGCTGCCGCTGTACATAGTCTATCGGTAAATAGCCCACCCAATTTACCTACCTCATCCCCATACTGTTTTTATGTATTTACTATTCTGCTCTTTTGCACACCAGTATCTCTACCTGCACATGACCATCTGATCATTTATCACTCCAGTGTTAACCTGCTAAATTGTAATTATTCTCCTACCTCCTCATGCCTTTTGCACACAATGTATATAGACTCTTTTTTTCTTTTTTTCTACTGTGTTATTGACTTGTTTATTGTTTACTCCATGTGTAACTCTGTGTTGTTGTCTGTTCACACTGCTTTGCTTTATCTTGGCCAGGTCGCAGTTATAAATGAGAACTTGTTCTCAACTAGCCTACCTGGTTAAATAAAGGTGTTCTCAACTAGCCTACCTGGTTAAATAAAGGTGTTCTCAACTAGCCTACCTGGTTAAATAAAGGTGTTCTCAACTAGCCTACCTGGTTAAATAAAGGTGTTCTCAACTAGCCTACCTGGTTAAATAAAGGTGTTCTCAACTAGCCTACCTGGTTAAATAAAGGTGTTCTCAACTAGCCTACCTGGTTAAATAAAGGTGTTCTCAACTAGCCTACCTGGTTAAATAAAGGTGTTCTCAACTAGCCTACCTGGTTAAATAAAGGTGTTCTCAACTAGCCTACCTGGTTAAATAAAGGTGTTCTCAACTGGCCTACCTGGTTAAATAAAGGTGAAATAAATAAAAAATAAACATTTTCTATCAGAATCTTCCTCCTACCTTGTGATCCTGAACAGCCTCATCTACAGGGATGCAGTCATGATCTTTATGTTTTCTTGAGACCTGACACACCAAACAGATGGGCTCTTTATCCTCCAGACAGAACAGACTGAGTTTCTCACTGTGTAGACTGCAGAGCACCTTGGACCCTGTGGTTGGATCTGTCTGTCTCCTTTCCCGTAAGGCCTCACACAGGTTCTTTAGAGAAAGGTTTGTAGGGGGCTGATCCTTAGACGACCGTCTCCTGCAAACTGGACATTCCCGAGATTCCTCGTCTTTCCAGCATTCCTTTAGACAGGCTTGGCAGAAGCTGTGGCTGCATGACAACATGACAGGATCCTTAAAGATGTCAAGGCACACCGTACAGGAGAAATCCTCCTCTGGGAGAGACGAACTAGAAGCCATTTTCTCACACGATGTCACTCCCTGTCCTGGTATGAGATCTGAAAGTTAATTTCACTTTCACTTTTAAAACGTCCTCTCTTAAAGGGACACGTTATTCAAAGCAAGTGAAGATGCATGTAAAGTTCACAGTCTTGATGATATTACCTTGTATTGGTTGGTTTATTACCCTGATATTTCAGAACAATCTCAATAAAATCCCAGTGTTGTTGTGTGTCAGACAGACGTGAGTCCTGGAGAGTTATTAAAGTTACAGCACTGAGATGAACTTCAGTCATCATGTGACTCGGGGGTGGAGTTAAGTCTCTGGTCCTGCTTAAATATTTAACATCCAACATACGTTTTATCTCTCTAACTATAAATATTATTTTTTACCCCCACAACACAGCTAGAACATTTTCTAAATAATACTTATATTTGTAGACCATTGCATAACACAGCAAATGGTCAAATCAACCATTTAAATTGACTTTCTAGTCTACTTTTGTCTAAAAACAGCAAAATAGAAAAAGCACTACAATTTTAAATACTTTGTCCCCTGATTGAGGCTTGTAGATATTTTCCAAATGTATACAATGTCACCTTCAAAACAGATTAATAAAATATGAGCCACTAGTCAGTTTTTAACAATAATGTCTGACAAGACTTGTTGCAGCCAACTATCCCTTTAACCTAAGTGGAATGTAGTGCTGGTTTCTCATCAGTTCATAGCTGGGAGAACTAGAACAAACAAACATAAAGTCACATTAATGACAGTTCTACTTCATCCATCAACAGAGTAATGATTCTGTACAAAACCTTGGCTTGATGACAGCTCTCCTTATACAGATACTCTGAAGTCTCCCACCTCAGAAATGCTCACTGGATTCCATTCAGGATCTTCTGGCACAAAATTGCTGCGTCATTTAGCACCATAGAGATAGATAGAGGACTCATCATGGGTATCACCCCTTGGGCATTGCCATCATCCACCATTTTAAAAAAGGAATCCCCACCCAGTTGACTACTTGACCCTGGGTTGTAGCCTCAATTCACAATGCTGTCAGATGCCATAATGACACCGATATAAAGATGAGTCCTCTATCTATCTCTATGTTTAGCAGCCAGGTGGATGGCCCATGTTAGAGGAGATACCAAAACACATTGTAAGTTAAATGTGTTGTGCTAGTGAGGATATGAGCTGTGTAAATGCATTGTGTTGTTACCATTTACAACCTGCAGGGTTTATGGCAGCAGTCATGTCCTCTTGAAGGACAACAACCATCATCTTCATCATCTTCAAACACACTGTCCCGTTTTCTCGATCAAGGCAGACAGACACATTATTTGGATACATATGTATGACCAGTTAGCAGGGTTCAGTCCATGACAGAATATTCTGATTATCTGTCCACAGTTTGTAGAGTCCATTCATCCTACTGTTGACCAATAGGATAGAGACATTGTACCCTTGATGAGCCAATCCTTCAGGAGTAAAATTCCACTGGGGAGGGTAGAAAGTGTGTGTGTGTGTTAGTCCAGTCTGAGAGCCTCTCTGTGCTGTTATGTTATCCTAGATGTTGTCCTGTGTTGGGGAGAAGAGAGCTGCTAGTGATCCAGTCTCACTGGGCTCCACAATGTCCCTTTTCTCCAGCTTGGGCTTCTTAAAGAGAGATGGGAGATTTCTGATATGTACGTCCTTTTTAAATTGCTGGCCCAGATCTTTCTGTGGAGAGGAGAGATCAAATACAGTTACAATCTGTCTGTATTGAATGGTTGTCTTATTACATTTGAGTGAGTGTACAGGACCTATTTAATTCAATTTATATGAAAAATATTGCCAGCATTTTCCAATAAAGTATAACTTATATCCTATAAGTAATATCCATTTCAACAGTCACAATGGACACATTTCAGACATTATTTTGTTATGAAATAATTCTAGGTCTTCTTTGCAGAAAACATAAGTTGAAGAACACCCCCATCTAGTGGTGGGAGGTTGTATTACCCCCACAGTGCCAGTGATGAGCTTCTTGAACTGGTCCTTCCTCTTCTTCTCTCCCACCTTGAGGACGGAGCTGGGCTCCAGCACTGAGAATTGGAGTGAGGGTTGCATTTATTTCCATTTAAAGATTGGTTCCTAGTTCCAACACACTTCCTGGAGAATCTTGAAGACTGATGACATCGTTGACTAATCTTTCCTTATCTCATCTAGGCGCAGTGGCCGCCTGTAAATACTTCCTGGTTCAGTATACCTTTGGGGGAGCCCATTTCATACACATCACCGGTCCACAACTCTATAATTCAGCAGCAGAGAGGAATAAACAGTGAAAAAGTCATATTTATTCCTGCCTCCTGTTGAGTTCCCAGGACTAGACAGAGATGAGGAGGGAAGGAAAGCAGATTGTATGTTGAAAGACCTGGTTTGAATTGAGCATAATTATTATTATTATTACCAGAAATGGAATCTGAGAATGGGATGGATTAAAATCAAACACACTCGCCTGATGCTCACACAAGAACAGATGACAACACACATGTTCATATGTACATATACAGTGCATATAAACAGCTACACAAATGTGCACATAAATCCACATGCTAACACACACGGTGCATTTAAGAAACACACACACTCCTATGTGTTGGGTAGAGAGCCAGAGAAGCAGTGATTGTAGCTGCAGAGCCATTTGTTGTGGACCTGTTTGGGCTGCAGGAAAGAGGAGAGGACACAGTGATGGAGGTAGAGCTCAGAGATCCTCACTGTGGGGACAAGCTGCTCATTTCAGTAACAACACCTGTTTCCTCAATGAACACTGATCCTCATTAGAAACAAAGCAGAGCAGACCCCCAACCTTCAACCTTAAAACCAGTACCGTGTCACGTCTGTCCATCTGCCTGTCAGTCTGTCTGTCTGCCACAAAACACAGTTTAATGGGTTGATCATGCTGTTATTCTGTTGGTTAAATGTCCCTGTAAATTCCACCAGGTACAGTATTTTTATTTATTTAATTGTACCTTTATTTAACCTGGCAAGTCAGTTAAGAATAAATTATTATTTTCAATGATGTCCTAGGAACAGTGGGTTAACTGCCTTTTTCAGGGGCAGAACAACAGATGTTGACCTTGTCAACTCAGGGATTTGCTCTTACAACCTTCCGTTTACTAATCTAACACTCTAACCACCTGCCGCCCCAAAGTATAACAGACAGGTAGCTAGAGGTCTAGTTGAGAGTGTCAGCATAACCAGATTCCACAGCATATGGAAGTGACAGCCGTGAGGGTCACAGGCCAGGAGAGAAGAGAGGGATATAGAGGACAGAGTCGTAGGGATACAGAGAGTGAGAGAGAGGATTTATGAAGAGACAAAGCTGTCCCATCGAGAGAGGAGCAATATGCAGAGAGAGAGAGAGAGAGAGAGAGAGTAGAGAGAGAGAGAGGGGAGCAATATGCAGAAAGAGAGAGAGAAGAGAGAGGGAGAGAGAGAGGGAGAGGGAGAGAGAGAGAGAGAGAGAGAGAGAGGATGTATGAAGAGAATCATATAAAAAGAAAACATCAAATTCTGTCAGTTTAAACTAGAGATATCAGGGGTTTTCATTGGATGAATCTCAATCCACCGTATCCGTGGACGTCGCACTACGGTCTCCTGACGTCTGTAGTGTCCAAATGGTTTGATCTACAAACTATGGAAAGAGGAGACTCTCACAAACACGATGGTGGTTTGTCAGGGGACTCATTTTGTCAGGGGACTCGTCTGAAGTCTGAACCGTGGATATGGCAAATTCTGCATGTAGCGTCCAAACCATTTAGGCAACAAACTAATGTGACCCCACCGGTAAGAGAAATATTTTAAAAATGTAATTATAAATCATAATAGTTAAATGATCCATAGTTTGACCATCTTAAAATAATTCCATCTGACAGCTGAGAATGAAGCCAAGGTCCTCAAATTGACTTCATCAGGAAAAGATGAAACACACACACACAAACACACACACACACACACACACACACACACACACACACACACACACACACACACACACACACACACACACAGTACTGACCCCTCTACTCACAGGGTTATCTATGGAGAGGTGTATAGTACTGATCCCTCTACACACAGGGTTATCTATGGAGAGGTGTATAGTACTGATCCCTCTACACACAGGGTTATCTATGGAGAGGTGTATAGTACTGATTCCTCTACACACAGGGTTATCTATGGCGAGGTATAGTGGTGTATAGTACTGACCCCTCTACACACAGGGTTATCTATGGAGAGGTGTATAGTACTGATCCCTCTACACACAGGGTTATCTATGGAGAGGTGTATAGTACTGACCCCTCTACACACAGGGTTATCTATGGAGAGGTGTATAGTACTGACCCCTCTACACACAGGGTTATCTATGGAGAGGTATAGTGGTGTATATTACTGACCCCCCTACACACAGGGTTATCTATGGAGAGGTGTATAGTACTGACCCCTCTACACACAGGGTTATCTATGGAGAGGTGTATAGTACTGACCCCTCTACACACAGGGTTATCTATGGAGAGGTGTATAGTACTGACCCCTCTACACACAGGGTTATCTATGGAGAGGTGTATAGTACTGACCCCTCTACACACAGGGTTATCTATGGAGAGGTGTATAGCACTGACCCCTCTACACACAGGGTTATCTATGGAGAGGTGTATAGTACTGACCCCTCTACACACAGGGTTATCTATGGAGAGGTGTATAGTACTGACCCCTCTACACACAGGGTTATCTATGGAGAGGTGTATAGTACTGACCCCTCTACACACAGGGTTATCTATGGAGAGGTGTATAGTACTGACCCCTCTACACACAGGGTTATCTATGGAGAGGTGTATAGCACTGACCCCTCTACACACAGGGTTATCTATGGAGAGGTGTATAGTACTGACCCCTCTACACACAGGGTTATCTATGGAGAGGTGTATAGTACTGACCCCTCTACACACAGGGTTATCTATGGAGAGGTGTATAGTACTGACCCCTCTACACACAGGGTTATCTATGGAGAGGTGTATAGTACTGACCCCTCAACACACAGGGTTATCTATGGAGAGGTGTATAGTACTGACCCCTCTATACACAGGGTTATCTATGGAGAGGTATAGTGGTGTACAGTACTGACCCCTCTACACACAGGGTTATCTATGGAGAGGTGTATAGTACTGACCCCTCTACACACAGGGTTATCTATTTAGAGGTGTAGTGGTGTATAGTACTGACCCCTCTACACACAGGGTTATCTATGGAGAGGTGTATAGTACTGACCCCTCTACACACAGGGTTATCTATTTAGAGGTGTAGTGGTGTATAGTACTGACCCCTCTACACACAGGGTTATCTATGGAGAGGTGTATAGTACTGACCCCTCTACACACAGGGTTATCTATGGAGAGGTGTATAGTACTGACCCCTCTACACACAGGGTTATCTATGGAGAGGTGTATAGTACTGACCCCTCTACACACAGGGTTATCTATGGAGAGGTGTATAGTACTGACCCCTCTACACACAGGGTTATCTATGGAGAGGTGTATAGTACTGACCCCTCTACACACAGGGTTATCTATGGAGAGGTGTATAGTACTGACCCCTCAACACACAGGGTTATCTATGGAGAGGTGTATAGTACTGACCCCTCTATACACAGGGTTATCTATGGAGAGGTATAGTGGTGTACAGTACTGACCCCTCTACACACAGGGTTATCTATGGAGAGGTGTATAGTACTGACCCCTCTACACACAGGGTTATCTATTTAGAGGTGTAGTGGTGTATAGTACTGACCCCTCTACACACAGGGTTATCTATGGAGAGGTGTATAGTACTGACCCCTCTACACACAGGGTTATCTATGGCGAGGTATAGTGGTGTATAGTACTGACCCCTCTACACACAGGGTTATCTATGGAGAGGTGTATAGTACTGATCCCTCTACACACAGGGTTATCTATGGAGAGGTGTATAGTACTGACCCCTCTACACACAGGGTTATCTATGGAGAGGTGTATAGTACTGACCCCTCTACACACAGGGTTATCTATGGAGAGGTATAGTGGTGTATATTACTGACCCCCCTACACACAGGGTTATCTATGGAGAGGTGTATAGTACTGACCCCTCTACACACAGGGTTATCTATGGAGAGGTGTATAGTACTGACCCCTCTACACACAGGGTTATCTATGGAGAGGTGTATAGTACTGACCCCTCTACACACAGGGTTATCTATGGAGAGGTGTATAGTACTGACCCCTCTACACACAGGGTTATCTATGGAGAGGTGTATAGCACTGACCCCTCTACACACAGGGTTATCTATGGAGAGGTGTATAGTACTGACCCCTCTACACACAGGGTTATCTATGGAGAGGTGTATAGTACTGACCCCTCTACACACAGGGTTATCTATGGAGAGGTGTATAGTACTGACCCCTCTACACACAGGGTTATCTATGGAGAGGTGTATAGTACTGACCCCTCTACACACAGGGTTATCTATGGAGAGGTGTATAGCACTGACCCCTCTACACACAGGGTTATCTATGGAGAGGTGTATAGTACTGACCCCTCTACACACAGGGTTATCTATGGAGAGGTGTATAGTACTGACCCCTCTACACACAGGGTTATCTATGGAGAGGTGTATAGTACTGACCCCTCTACACACAGGGTTATCTATGGAGAGGTGTATAGTACTGACCCCTCAACACACAGGGTTATCTATGGAGAGGTGTATAGTACTGACCCCTCTATACACAGGGTTATCTATGGAGAGGTATAGTGGTGTACAGTACTGACCCCTCTACACACAGGGTTATCTATGGAGAGGTGTATAGTACTGACCCCTCTACACACAGGGTTATCTATTTAGAGGTGTAGTGGTGTATAGTACTGACCCCTCTACACACAGGGTTATCTATGGAGAGGTGTATAGTACTGACCCCTCTACACACAGGGTTATCTATTTAGAGGTGTAGTGGTGTATAGTACTGACCCCTCTACACACAGGGTTATCTATGGAGAGGTGTATAGTACTGACCCCTCTACACACAGGGTTATCTATGGAGAGGTGTATAGTACTGACCCCTCTACACACAGGGTTATCTATGGAGAGGTGTATAGTACTGACCCCTCTACACACAGGGTTATCTATGGAGAGGTGTATAGTACTGACCCCTCTACACACAGGGTTATCTATGGAGAGGTGTATAGTACTGACCCCTCTACACACAGGGTTATCTATGGAGAGGTGTATAGTACTGACCCCTCAACACACAGGGTTATCTATGGAGAGGTGTATAGTACTGACCCCTCTATACACAGGGTTATCTATGGAGAGGTATAGTGGTGTACAGTACTGACCCCTCTACACACAGGGTTATCTATGGAGAGGTGTATAGTACTGACCCCTCTACACACAGGGTTATCTATTTAGAGGTGTAGTGGTGTATAGTACTGACCCCTCTACACACAGGGTTATCTATGGAGAGGTGTATAGTACTGACCCCTCTACACACAGGGTTATCTATTTAGAGGTGTAGTGGTGTATAGTACTGACCCCTCTACACACAGGGTTATCTATGGAGAGGTGTATAGTACTGACCCCTCTACACACAGGGTTATCTATGGAGAGGTGTATAGTACTGCCCTCTACACACAGGGTTATCTATGGAGAGGTGTAGTGGTGTATAATACTGACCACTAAAGCTGATGTTGTCTTTCTCCTCTCTGTCCAATGTGTTTCTTGGTCCTGGAGTCACCAGTCGACTGCTGCCCTTTCAGTTGATCTACACACGTTGTTATGACTTATGCCACGTTACTAATGATAATCTGAGTGAGAGTGACTAACAGAATCAATGGGGCCCCCCAGAGGTCAGGGCAGGGTGGAGGGGGGGGGGGGGGGTCAGATGTTGTAGGTTATTTTACATTACTATACATTTACTGCATTTGTTTAGTAAGACCTCTATGAGTGTTTCATAGAGGTCTGGATCGACTGGAGTTGTCCTCATATGTAGTTACTGCCCTGCCCATCTTACTTTATCACTGACTAGATGGTGAGCCCAGGTGGGGGACAGAGGAATTGTGGGAAAAGGCTGCAAGTTGCTGATAAGGTACACACACACACACACACACACACATACACATACACATACACACACACACACACACACACAATGTAGTGGAAATTCTAATCAATAATGAGGAGAGACAAGGTCAATCATCAATGAGGATATTACTTTATTATAAACTTGTAATAAGGAAAGCACAGAGCAATAACGATGGCTGGTCGACCCAACATGGTGACTGTTGGGTTGAGAGCCCTGAGACAAAGACTATAAAGACCTTTTATAGCAAAGAGAGTATACATGATAAACAACAGATGTGTGGAATGGGTCACAAGGTTTGGATTCATATTAAATGTATTAATAATTAACAGCAGACAGTATCTGCTGTAAAGACTGTTCTCATTGTGAGTAAACCAGGGTCTGGTCCCCAAAACAGGGTTCCTCTCATAAGTATCTATACCCGAGCCATCTCTCCCTGGTACCTTCCAGTCAAACCGGAGCAATCTCCCTCACATGAATGGATGGTAAATCTATTGTCAGCATTAAGCCCCAGAGGTCCAACTCAGAAGAACACGCACAGATGAGAGTGTTCTAAAAACACCATTCTACTCCAGAAAACAACCATTTGATACAATAACAGAATTATAACATAATCTAGTAATTTCACCCACAACAACAACACACACACAACCTCATTGGGATGACATCACTGTCAGAGACACCTCTGATTGGCAGATCTGTACACCAGTGCTTTTGGCATCACCAGCTAATCCAATAGAGAAGTACAGGTAGAGAGTCTCAGTGAATGTGTCTTTATGAGTGTAGATGAGTGTCATGTCTATGGAGTCGTAGAAGGACACCTCCCCCTGGTCGTAGTCCAGCTGAACTCTGATCCTCTGGGGTTTCTTCTTCAGGAGGAGGGTCTCTCCCTTTCCATTTTTATACTTACCACTCCTCAGCAGTATAACCCAGATTCCATACTTTGGTGATGAATTCACCTCCCCCTTCCTGTCAACTGACTCTTTAGCCACGCCCAGGTTCCAGACAGGATGGTCCCCCACCTCCACCTCCCAGCTGTGTTTACCTGAGCTGAACCCCTTAGAGCCCAGAACATTAGAATACTTCATGAATCTCTCTGGATTGTCAGGGAGCTGCTGCTTTGGGCCAGTTCGACTCACACTGGTCAGATCATCAGACAGACAGAGACAGGAGGATGCAGTGTTGGGGTCCAGAATCACAGGAGCTTCAGAACAAAGAGATATTCCACACATTAAACCATGTAGTCTCTTTTCATATACACTAAGAACACTACTTCAAATAGAGTACTTAGATTGAATTATCTTACATTATTCTAGATCATGTCCTCTCCTATCCAGTACTCACTGTGTTTGATGATCTCCTGCATCTTCTTCCAGACTCTGTACTTCAGGTTTCCCAGGTGTTTGGCCACGTCTATCAGCCCCACTGGCACCAGCTGTGGATCTGGCATTGTGCACTGGGCTCTGGAATAACATTCAGGAGTCAGAACGTCTGTGGGGTTGGGTTCACAACCACAGAGAAGAGAGATGAGAAGCAGATCACTTACCTTTCCTTCATGGTCTTGAAGTTCTATAAAGTAGAGTATGTAGTCATCAATATCATTGATTCATCAATACATCTTTGAGTTAATTTATAATGTATGTCTGAGAGAGAGCAGTCCTTACCTGCAGGAATGAGATGTCTTCATCTTTCAGCTCCCCCTCTATGGCTCTGATTGTGTCTGAAAGTGATGATATCTCTCTGTTCATCTGCTCAATCTTCTCCTTCATCTTCTGACTCTTCTGCTTCTCTTCCTCTTTCAGAACAGCTATCCTGGCTCCTCTTCCTCTTGTAGAAACTGGTGAAGTTTCTCAAACTCCTCCTTAATCTGCTTCTCTGTGTGCTGGGCCTGGCTCTGGAGACAGTGAGAAGAATACATCATTCTACAATTATTATCAGAATTAAATCCTACATGTAGGCTCCAATTGAAACAATACATGCTGTACTGTTGTAACTTTACATAATTTATACGAACCTTAATGTGCACTGCTGTTTGATCACAGGTTTGTTTAACTTTATTAAAGACCTTCAGCTTCTCCTGTAAGGGCTTCAGGTCAGTCTGGAGTTCCTCCTGGAATGAGACAGAACCTCACTGAGGAGCCAACCTGTGGACTCTCTTTATGGAGAACGTGTCTGTACAACACATCTACATCACTGCAGAGACTGTTTATCCTTGTTTTAAGTGCCAATGTCAGAGATACCTATGTTTTCACTCAGGTTCTCTAAGACTACGTTTCATATCAAACAGTGATTTTGAATGTATCAGAAACTGAAATTCACAATTATTCAGTTAACACAATGTGTAGAACATCGATTCCTCGTCTTTCCAGCATAACTTTAGACAGGCTTGGCAGAAGCTGTGACTGCATGACAACATGACAGGATCCTTAAAGATGTCAAGGCACACCATACAGGAGAAATCCTCCTCTGGGAGAGACTAGAAGCCATTTTCTCACACGATGTCACTCCCTGTCCTGGTATGATATCTGAAAATTAATTTAACTTTTAAAAACTTCCTCTATTAAAGGGGCACATTTTTTCAAATGTAATGACCTTAAGGCTTGGAGTCCCGGGACAACTTCCGGTGAAACTGGAGGGCGCGCAGTTCAAATAAATAATCATAAAGATTACGGATATTAAACATTTAGGTACGTATAAGTGTCTTATATCGGCTGAAAGCTTAAATTCTCGTTAATCTCACTGTACTGTCCGATATCAAAATATTTTTCCACCGGCACAGGTTTAATAAATTCACATAACGATTAAATATTCACTTACTTTTTGAAAATCTTCCTCTGATTTGTCATCCAAAGGGTCCCAGCTATAACATGTAATGTTGATTTGTTAGATAAAATCCTTCTTTATATCCCAAAAAGTAGTTGGCACCATCGATTTGAGTAATCCACTCGTTCAACTTGCAGAGAAAGGAATCCAACAATCTACCCCTAAACTTTGTTTCAACAAGTCAAAATACATTTATATTTACTCCTCAGATACCCTTAAAATGTAATCAAACTATAATATTTATTTTTGGAAAGAAGTATGTTCAATTGGAAACCGATTTTAGCAGGTGCGCAATGTCTGAAACCTTGAACTTAGACTGCCGACACCCTGTGGAAGCCAAACTAATTGCATCCAGGGAGCTAATTTTCAACATAACCTCTTGAATATCTAAGAGGATGGTCAGTTGGTTTTACTTTGGGTTTTCTCCTACCATATCTATGGTGTTATACTCCCCAACATTACTTTAACATTTCCACACACTTCAAAGTGTTTTCTTTCCAATTGTAATTATATGCATATCCTGGTTTCAGGGCCTGAGTAACAGGCCACTCGGGGTGGAGTTTCAATAGTCTCTGGTCCTGTTTGAATACTTAACACGCACCCCACCCTTCTGAATACATGCACCCATGTATTCAAACAGGACCAATGACAGTGGATTTACACACTGAGCACCTTTGTCCTGTATGTTTTATTCTCTCTCTAAACTATTATTATTGACCTGCACAGCACAGCTTTACCGGCTACAAAACAACATTTATATTTGTAGACGATGGCATAACACAGAAATTGATAATATTTAAAATGACTTTGAAGATTATTTTATTTAAAAACAGAAAAATCTAAACAGCACTAAAATGTTTTATATTTTGTCCCTTGTACAAGTACAGATCATTTTTTCCTTGGTGTTGAGGAGGAAAAAAGGGCCACATGTGAACAAAACAATAATTGACAGGATGAAGAGATTTATAAGGGTAGTTCACAAAAATATCAATGTTTGTCAGACCTGAACACTGGTGTAACAGAGGAGTTTATATTACAGAGCAGTCTATATTACAGAGCAGTCTATATTAGAGGATTCCATGGCGTCTTTAGTGTAAATAATTCTGTAGGCCTCAATAGCAAATGAATGTGAAACTGACAGGCACCATATACACTTGGTGCCTAGTTTCTATTCTCATCCATCTGGGATTGAGGTCTGATTCAGAGAGGTTGGCTTAAATGTGGAAGACACATTTCGGTTGAATGCTTTCAGTTGTTCAACTGACTAGGAATCCCCTTTCCATTCTTGTAGATCTTTTCCAAATGTATCCAATGTTACCTTCAAAACAGATGAATAAAATATGAGCTCTCCACTAGTCAGTCAGTTTTTACAAACAATAACGCCTGACAAAATTTGATGCAGCAAACGATCCCTTTAACCTAAGAGGAATGTCGTGCTGGTTTCCCATCTGTTCATAGCTGGGAGAAACACCAGCTCAAAACATAGTCACTGATGACGGTTCTACTTGACAACCTCACCCATCAACAGAGGAATGATCCTGTACAAAACCTGGGCTTGATGACGGTTCTACTTGACAACCTCACTCATCAACAGAGGAATGATCCTGTACAAAACCTGGGCTTGATGACGGTTCTACTTGACAACCTCACCCATCAACAGAGGAATGATCCTGTACAAAACCTGGGCTTGATGACAGCTCCTCCTTATACAGCAGACTACTCTGAATTATCCCACCTCAGACATGCTCACTGAATCCCATTCAGGTTCTTCTGGCAAGAAAATGGCTGCTGTCATTTAGCACCATAGATATAGATAGAGGACTCATCATGGGTATAACCCATTTTAACTTGGGCATTGCCATCATCCACCATTTTAAAATAGGAATCCCCACCCTGATGACTACTTGACTATGGGTTGTAGCCTCAAATTGTGCTGCCCATGCTGTCAGACACTATAATGATACATATATAAAGACGAGTCCTCTATCTATCTCTATGTTTAGCACCTGGGTGGATGGTCCATGTGAGCGGAGATACCAAAACACAATGCAGGTTAAATGTGTTGTGCTAGTGAAGATATGAGCTGTGTAAATGCAATGTGTTGTTACCATTTACAACCTGCAGGGTTTATGGCAACAGCCATGTCCTCTTGAAGGACAATAACCATCATCTTCAGACACATTGTCCCGTTTTCTCGATCAAGGCAGACAGACACATTATTTGGATACATATGTATGACCAGTTAGCAGGGTTCAGTCCATGACAGAATATTCTGATTCTCTTTGTCCACTGTTTGTAGAGTCCATTCATCCTACTGTTGACCAATAGGATAGAGACGTTGTACCCTTGATGAGCCAATCCTTCAGGAGTAAATCTCCACTGGGGAGGGTAGAAAGTGTGTGTGTGTGTTAGGCTCTCAGACTGGACTCTCTGTGCTGTTATGTTCTCCTAGATGTCGTCCTGTGTTGGGGAGAAGAGAGCTGCTAGAGATCCAGTCTCACTGGGCTCTACAATGTCCCTTTTCTCCAGCTTGGGCTTCTTAAAGAGAGATGGGAGATTTCTGATATGTACCTCCTTTTTAAACTGCTGGCCCAGATCTTTCTGTGGAGAGGAGAGATCAAATACAGTTACAATCCGTCTGGATTGAATTGTTGTTTTATTATATCTGAGTGTACGGGACTTATTTAATTACATTTACATGAAACATATTGCCAGCTCTCTCCAATAAAGTAGAACTTATATCCTATTAGTAATATCCACTTCAACAGTCAATGGACACATTTCAGACAATATTTTGTTATTAAATAATTCTAGGTCTTCTCTGCAGAAAAACATACAAGTGGAAGAACGCCCCCATCTAGTGGTGGGAGGCTGTATTACCCCCACAGTGCCGGCAATGAGCTTCTTGAACTGGTCCTTCCTCTTCTTCTCTCCCACCTTCTGGGCAGAGCTGGGCTCCAGCAGCCGCTGGTCATACTGGTCCAGAGCCTCCAGATTGATGCTGGGGATCTGAGTCATCACACTCCTTAGCTCCATGTATCGTGGCCGCTGACCCAGGGAGGGAGGAAAGGTAGAGTTAGGAAGAAGAAAGATGAAGGGAGGGAGTGTGTGAGCGAGTGAGTGTGTTACTCACCAGGTTGTCATATATAATCAGGGCCAGTTGTGTGAGGGCGGAGTTACAGACCTCGTGCTGCCCGTGCATCTGCAGTCCTTTCAGAACACTGGCATAGAACCATGTGACCGCCTCTGGTAGAAGGTTCCCCCCTACGACCTGAACAGAATAAAAGAGTCAGAGAGAGAAGATTTCGCGGCAGGGTAGCAGCCTACCTGTCGCTGCAGGGTAGCAGCCTACCTGTCGCTGCAGGGTAACAGCCTACCTGTCGCTGCAGGGTAACAGCCTACCTGTCGCTGCAGGGTAACAGCCTACCTGTCGCTGCAGGGTAACAGCCTACCTGTCGCTGCAGGGTAGCAGCCTACCTGTCGCTGCAGGGTAACAGCCTACCTGTCGCTGCAGGGTAGCAGCCTACCTGTCGCAGCAGGGTAGCAGCCTACCTGTCGCTGCAGGGTAACAGCCTACCTGTCGCTGCAGGGTAACAGCCTACCTGTCGCAGCAGGGTAACAGCCTACCTGTCGCTGCAGGGTAACAGCCTACCTGTCGCTGCAGGGTAACAGCCTACCTGTCGCTGCAGGGTAGCAGCCTACCTGTCGCTGCAGGGTAACAGCCTACCTGTCGCTGCAGGGTAACAGCCTACCTGTCGCAGCAGGGTAGCAGCCTACCTGTCGCTGCAGGGTAACAGCCTACCTGTCGCTGCAGGGTAACAGCCTACCTGTCGCTGCAGGGTAACAGCCTACCTGTCGCAGCAGGGTAACAGCCTACCTGTTGCTGCAGGGTAACAGCCTACCTGTCGCTGCAGGGTAACAGCCTACCTGTCGCTGCAGGGTAACAGCCTACCTGTCGCTGCAGGGTAACAGCCTACCTGTCGCTGCAGGGTAACAGCCTACCTGTCGCTGCAGGGTAACAGCCTACCTGTCGCTGCAGGGTAACTGCCTACCTGTCGCGGCAGGGTAGCAGCATACCTGTCGCGGCAGGGTAGCAGCCTACCTGTCGCGGCAGGGTAGCAGCCTACCTGTCGCGGCAGGGTAGCAGCCTACCTGTCGCAGCAGGGTAGCAGCCTACCTGTCGCAGCAGGGTAGCAGCCTACCTGTCGCAGCAGGGTCCAGCACACCATGGAGGCAGTGCGGTGACAGTTGCTGGTGTCCTTCCAGGACAGAGAGGTGAACGAGATAGTCAACAAGGTCATATAGATGTCCTGCAGAGGAAGAGAGAGTTCTGTCACGATGCTGTAGATCAGGGGTGTCAAACGCATTCAACCAGGTGAAGGGAGTTCCTTACTAATTAGTGACCTTTACTCATTCATCAAGTACAAGGGAGGAGCAAAAACCAGCAGAAACTAGGTCCTACATGGAATGAGTTGAACACCCCTGCTGTAGAAGCGTGTGTGTGTGTGTGTGTGTGTGTGTGTGTATGTGTGTGTGTGTGTGTATGTGGTGCCAACCTCATGTTTGAGTAGACACTTCCCCAGCTCAGTCATTTCGCCTGTTGGCTGGGCTGGAGAGGCTGTGACTGCCTGGGACTCAGTGGACATCATCTCATCCTCTACACACAATAGAACATACAAGATACAATGAGGAGGGGGTGGACCCTGAGTGATGCTTTTCTTCCGTTGAAAACGTGGAAATAAGTAGGGATCAGGGAACACTTACCATCCACATCCTCCTTATTCCCTGCTGGCTCAGGAACTTTTTTCAGTATGCAGGCGTGAGCTGAGGGGAAAGGATCAATGTTAGGAAATATGCCCACACTGAAATCCACCCCACATACCCCAAACCTGATCCTCCCCACATACCCCAAACCTGATCCTCCCCACATACCCCAAACCTGATCCTCCCCACATACCACAAACCTGATCCTCCCCACATACCCCAAACCTAATCCACCCCACATACCCCAAACCTAATCCATCCCACATACCCCAAACCTGATCCTCCCCACATACCCCAAACCTGATCCTCCCCACATACCCCAAACCTAATCCTCCCCACATACCCCAAACCTAATCCTCCCCACATACCCCAAACCTGATCCTCCCCACATACCCCAAACCTGATCCTCCCCACATACCCCAAACCTAATCCACCCCACATACCCCAAACCTGATCCACCCCACATACCCCAAACCTGATCCACCCCACATACCCCAAACCTGATCCTCCCCACATAACCCAAACCTGATCCTCCCCACATACCCCAAACCTAATCCACCCCACATACCCCAAACCTGATCCTCCCCACATACCCCAAACCTAATCCACCCCACATACCCCAAACCTAATCCACCACACATACCCCAAACCTGATCCACATACCCCAAACCTAATCCTCCCCACATACCCCAAACCTGATCCACATACCCCAAACCTGATCCTCCCCACATACCCCAAACCTAATCCACCCCACATACCCCAAACCTAATCCACCCCACATACCCCAAACCTGATCCTCCCCACATACCCCAAACCTGATCCTCCCCACATACCCCAAACCTGATCCTCCCCACATACCCCAAACCTGATCCTCCCCACATACCCCAAACCTGATCCTCCCCACATACCCCAAACCTGATCCTCCCCACATACCCCAAACCTGATCCTCCCCACATACCCCAAACCTGATCCTCCCCACATACCCCAAACCTGATCCTCCCCACATACCCCAAACCTGATCCATCCCACATACCCCAAACCTGATCCTCCCCACATACCCCAAACCTAATCCTCCCCACATACCCCAAACCTAATCCTCCCCACATACCCCAAACCTGATCCACATACCCCAAACCTGATCCTCCCCACATACCCCAAACCTGATCCTCCCCACATACCCCAAACCTGATCCTCCCCACATACCCCAAACCTAATCCACCCCACATACCCCAAACCTGATATTCCCCACATACCCCAAACCTGATCCACCCCACATATCCCAAACCTGATCCTCCCCACATACCCCAAACCTGATCCACCCCACATACCCCAAACCTGATCCTCCCCACATACCCCAAACCTGATCCACATACCCCAAACCTGATCCACCCCACATACCCCAAACCTGATCCACCCCACATACCCCAAACCTGATCCACCCCACATACCCCAAACCTGATCCTCCCCACATACCCCAAACCTGATCCTCCCCACATACCCCAAACCTGATCCTCCCCACATACCCCAAACCTGATCCTCCCCACATACCCCAAACCTGATCCACCCCACATACCCCAAACCTGATCCTCCCCACATACCCCAAACCTAATCCACCCCACATACCCCAAACCTGATCCTCCCCACATACCCCAAACCTAATCCACCCCACATACCCCAAACCTGATCCACATACCCCAAACCTGATCCTCCCCACATACCCCAAACCTGATCCTCCCCACATACCCCAAACCTGATCCACCCCACATACCCCAAACCTGATCCTCCCCACATACCCCAAACCTGATCCTCCCCACATACCCCAAACCTGATCCACATACCCCAAACCTGATCCACCCCACATACCCCAAACCTGATCCACCCCACATACCCCAAACCTGATCCACCCCACATACCCCAAACCTGATCCTCCCCACATACCCCAAACCTGATCCTCCCCACATACCCCAAACCTGATCCACCCCACATACCCCAAACCTGATCCTCCCCACATACCCCAAACCTGATCCACCCCACATACCCCAAACCTGATCCTCCCCACATACCCCAAACCTGATCCTCCCCACATACCCCAAACCTAATCCACCCCACATACCCCAAACCTGATCCTCCCCACATACCCCAAACCTAATCCACCCCACATACCCCAAACCTGATCCACATACCCCAAACCTAATCCTCCCCACATACCCCAAACCTGATCCACATACCCCAAACCTGATCCTCCCCACATACCCCAAACCTAATCCACCCCACATACCCCAAACCTGATCCTCCCCACATACCCCAAACCTGATCCTCCCCACATACCCCAAACCTGATCCTCCCCACATACCCCAAACCTGATCCTCCCCACATACCCCAAACCTGATCCTCCCCACATACCCCAAACCTGATCCTCCCCACATACCCCAAACCTGATCCTCCCCACATACCCCAAACCTGATCCTCCCCACATACCCCAAACCTGATCCTCCCCACATACCCCAAACCTGATCCATCCCACATACCCCAAACCTGATCCTCCCCACATACCCCAAACCTAATCCTCCCCACATACCCCAAACCTAATCCTCCCCACATACCCCAAACCTGATCCACATACCCCAAACCTGATCCACCCCACATACCACAAACCTGATCCTCCCCACATACCCCAAACCTGATCCTCCCCACATACCCCAAACCTAATCCACCCCACATACCCCAAACCTGATATTCCCCACATACCCCAAACCTGATCCACCCCACATACCCCAAACCTGATCCTCCCCACATACCCCAAACCTGATCCACCCCACATACCCCAAACCTGATCCTCCCCACATACCCCAAACCTGATCCACATACCCCAAACCTGATCCACCCCACATACCCCAAACCTGATCCACCCCACATACCCCAAACCTGATCCACCCCACATACCCCAAACCTGATCCTCCCCACATACCCCAAACCTGATCCTCCCCACATACCCCAAACCTGATCCTCCCCACATACCCCAAACCTGATCCTCCCCACATACCCCAAACCTGATCCACCCCACATACCCCAAACCTGATCCTCCCCACATACCCCAAACCTAATCCACCCCACATACCCCAAACCTGATCCTCCCCACATACCCCAAAAATAATCCACCCCACATACCCCAAACCTGATCCACATACCCCAAACCTGATCCAACCCACATACCCCAAACCTGATCCTCCCCACATACCCCAAACCTGATCCTCCCCACATACCCCAAACCTGATCCACCCCACATACCCCAAACCTGATCCTCCCCACATACCCCAAACCTGATCCACATACCCCAAACCTGATCCACATACCCCAAACCTGATCCACCCCACATACCCCAAACCTGATCCACCCCACATACCCCAAACCTGATCCACCCCACATACCCCAAACCTGATCCTCCCCACATACCACAAACCTGATCCACCCCACATACCCCAAACCTGATCCTCCCCACATACCCCAAACCTGAACCTCCCCACATACCCCAAACCTGATCCTCCCCACATACCCCAAACCTAATCCACCCCACATACCCCAAACCTAATCCACCCCACATACCCCAAACCTGATCCTCCCCACATACCCCAAACCTAATCCTCCCCACATACCCCAAACCTGATCCTCCCCACATACCCCAAACCTGATCCTCCCCACATACCCCAAACCTAATCCACCCCACATACCCCAAACCTGATCCACATACCCCAAACCTGATCCTCCCCACATACCCAAACCTGATCCTCCCCACATACCCCAAACCTAATCCACCCCACATACCCAAACCTGATCCACCCCACATACCCCAAACCTAATCCACCCCACATACCCCAAACCTAATCCACCCCACATACCCCAAACCTGATCCACCCCACATACCCCAAACCTGATCCTCCCCACATACCCCAAACCTAATCCTCCCCACATACCCCAAACCTGATCCTCCCCACATACCCCAAACCTGATCCTCCCCACATACCCCAAACCTGATCCTCCCCACATACCCCAAACCTGATCCTCCCCACATACCCCAAACCTGATCCTCCCCACATACCCCAAACCTGATCCTCCCCACATACCCCAAACCTGATCCTCCCCACATACCCCAAACCTGATCCTCCCCACATACCCCAAACCTGATCCTCCCCACATACCCCAAACCTGATCCTCCCCACATACCCCAAACCTGATCCACCCCACATACCCCAAACCTGATCCACCCCACATACCCCAAACCTAATCCACCCCACATACCCCAAACCTGATCCTCCCCACATACCCCAAACCTGATCCTCCCCACATACCCCAAACCTGATCCTCCCCACATACCCCAAACCTGATCCTCCCCACATACCCCAAACCTGATCCTCCCCACATACCCCAAACCTGATCCTCCCCACATACCCCAAACCTGATCCACCCCACATACCCCAAACCTGATCCACCCCACATACCCCAAACCTGATCCTCCCCACATACCCCAAACCTGATCCTCCCCACATACCCCAAACCTGATCCTCCCCACATACCCCAAACCTGATCCTCCCCACATACCCCAAACCTGATCCACCCCACATACCCCAAACCTGATCCACCCCACATACCCCAAACCTGATCCTCCCCACATACCCCAAACCTGATCCTCCCCACATATCCCAAACCTGATCCTCCCCACATATCCCAAACCTGATCCTCCCCACATACCCCAAACCTAATCCATCCCACATACCCCAAACCTAATCCACCCCACATACCCCAAACCTGATCCACCCCACATACCCCAAACCTAATCCACCCCACATACCCCAAACCTAATCCACCCCACATACCCCAAACCTGATCCTCCCCACATACCCCAAACCTAATCCACCCCACATACCCCAAACCTGATCCACATACCCCAAACCTAATCCTCCCCACATACCCCAAACCTAATCCACCCCACATACCCCAAACCTGATCCTCCCCACATACCCCAAACCACCCCACATACCCCAAACCTGATCCACATACCCCAAACCTGATCCTCCCCACATACCCCAAACCTAATCCTCCCCACATACCCCAAACCTAATCCACCCCACATACCCCAAACCTGATCCTCCCCACATACCCCAAACCACCCCACATACCCCAAACCTGATCCACATACCCCAAACCTGATCCTCCCCACATACCCCAAACCTAATCCTCCCCACATACCCCAAACCTAATCCTCCCCACATACCCCAAACCTAATCCTCCCCACATACCCCAAACCTGATCCACCCCACATACCCCAAACCTGATCCTCCCCACATACCCCAAACCTAATCCACCCCACATACCCCAAACCTAATCCACCCCACATACCCCAAACCTGATCCTCCCCACATACCCCAAACCTGATCCTCCCCACATACCCCAAACCTAATCCACCCCACATACCCCAAACCTGATCCACATACCCCAAACCTAATCCTCCCCACATACCCCAAACCTAATCCACCCCACATACCCCAAACCTGATCCTCCCCACATACCCCAAACCTAATCCACCCCACATACCCCAAACCTGATCCTCCCCACATACCCCAAACCTGATCCTCCCCACATACCCCAAACCTAATCCACCCCACATACCCCAAACCTGATCCACATACCCCAAACCTGATCCACCCCACATACCCCAAACTTATCCTCCCCACATACCCCAAACCTAATCCACCCCACATACCCCAAACCTGATCCACATACCCCAAACCTGATCCACCCCACATACCCCAAACCTGATCCTCCCCACATACCCCAAACCTAATCCTCCCCACATACCCCAAACCTGATCCTCCCCACATACCCCAAACCTGATCCTCCCCACATACCCCAAACCTGATCCTCCCCACATACCCCAAACCTAATCCACCCCACATACCCCAAACCTAATCCACCCCACATACCCCAAACCTAATCCACCCCACATACCCCAAACCTGATCCACATACCCCAAACCTGATCCACATACCCCAAACCTGATCCACCCCACATACCCCAAACCTGATCCTCCCCACATACCCCAAACCTAATCCACCCCACATACCCCAAACCTGATCCACATACCCCAAACCTGATCCACCCCACATACCCCAAACCTGATCCTCCCCACATACCCCAAACCTAATCCTCCCCACATACCCCAAACCTAATCCTCCCCACATACCCCAAACCTGATCCTCCCCACATACCCCAAACCTAATCCTCCCCACATACCCCAAACCTGATCCTCCCCACATACCCCAAACCTAATCCTCCCCACATACCCCAAACCTATTAAATCTGGATGTGCAGCAGAACTAAATTCCTATGAACAGTTTCAAGGGACAAGATGGTTTCTTCTGGACAAAAAAAAACATGCTCAACTCCATATAAAGAGCTACTTAGTCGCTCCTACATCCCATTCCTGTCCTTTGTCCCAGAGTCTGGACTTACTGAGCAGGTCCAGAACCTCTCTGGTGACCAGACGAACCAGCTGTTCCTCCAGCATCTCCTGGGTGACTTGGTTCTCCTCACACGCCTCGTCCTCGTCCTCCTCCATACTACACAGACAGAGGGAGGGAGATCGTCAACACGCCACCAGCACAGAAATAGAAAGAAACCCCATGCATTCAAAGTGACCACATCAAACTTAACTTTATTAGTCACATGCTTTGTAAACAACAGGTGTTGTTTACGAAGTGAAATGCTTACTTACAGGCTATTCTCAGCAATGCAGAGAAAAAAAAATTGAAAAATAATAACAAGGAATAAATACACAATGAGTAAAGATAACTTTATACACAAGGTACAAGTACTGAGTTGGTGTGCAGGGGTACGAGGTCATTGAGGTAGAGATGTCACGTTGTCCCTACCTATATGTACTAGGCAACAGGATAGATAAAACAGTAACAGCAGTGTATGTGATGAGGCAGATCGTTAAATAGTTAACCAATAGCTACCCAGACTAACTATTTAGTTGTCTTAAGGCTTGGTAGTAGAAG
Organism: Oncorhynchus clarkii lewisi; assembly: GCF_045791955.1. NCBI lineage: Eukaryota > Metazoa > Chordata > Actinopteri > Salmoniformes > Salmonidae > Oncorhynchus > Oncorhynchus clarkii. Next base: position 75,662,130 of record NC_092166.1, read on the forward strand.
CTGTTCAGGTCCTGTTGGACCTGCATCGGTACCGCTTGCTGTACTGTAGCAGAGAGAACAGTTTACGACTTGGGTGGCTGGAGTCTTTGAAAGGGCCTTCCTCTTACACCACCTGGTATTGAGGTGCTGGATGGCAGGGAGCTCAGCCACAGTGATGTACTGGGCCATACGCACTACCCTCTGAAGCACCTTACGGTCAGATGACAAGCAGTTGCCATACCGAGCGGTGATGCATCCAGGCAAGATGCTCTCAACGGTGCAGATGTTGAAGTTTGAGGGGGAAGAGGCTCTTCAGGGCTGTGTTGATGTGTGTGGACCATGAATATAGGATGTAAGATGGCGCCGGAGAGGAAGGCAGACGTTTCCCGTGTCCCCATCTTATTGTGTTTTTTTGTACATAATGTTGCCGCTACCGTCTCTTATGACCAAAAATAACTTCTAGACATCAGCACTGCGGTTACTCACCACGGACTGGCAGAATCCTTTTTTCCTTTAACGAGTCTGACGCGAATGATAAACTACTTTCTGGGGAACAGGCCCAGATCCCCATGATTTGCGTGAAGAGGAGGTGGAGAAAAAGGGGCCAGAGGGCGGGCTGCCTTCTGAGAATTCGTAGGTGATTGAATAAAGCCCCACTTCACTCCATTCTGCCAGCAAACGTGCAATTTTTGGAGAATAAAATGGACGAGCTACGCGGAAGATTAAACTACCAACGGGACATTAAAAACAGTAACATCTTATGCCAAGAGAGTTATCTGTATTTTCCGTAGCTGTTTACATACCACCACAGTCAGAAGCTGGCGCTAAGACAGCATTGAATGAGCCATATTCCACCATTTGCAAACAAGAAAACGCTCACCCATTGGCGGCGCTCCTAATAGCCGGGGACTTTAACGCAGGGAAACAAATCCGTTTTACCAAATTTCTATCAGCATGTTAAATGTGGAACCAGGGGGGGGGGGGGGGGGACCACACACAGATGCATACAAAGCTCTCCCTCACACTCCATGTGGCAAATCTGACCTTCATTTCTATTCTCCCAATTCCTGCTTAAAAGCAGGAAGCACCAGTGACTAGATCAATAAAAAGTGGTAGATGAAGCAGATGCTAAGCTACAGGACTGTTTTGCAGCACAGACTGGAACATGTTCCGGGATTCCTCCGATGGCATTGAGGAGTACACCACATCAGTCACTGGCTTTATCAATAAGTGCATCGATGACGTCGTCCCCACAGCAACCGTAAGTATAGTTGAAGTCGGAAGTTTACATACACTTAGGTTGTAGTCATTAAAACTCATTTTTCAACCGCTCCACAAATGTCTTGTTAACAAACTATAGTTTTGGCAAGTTGGTTAGGACATCTACTTTGTGCATGACACAAGTAATATTTCCATATTGCAAATGGCTAAGCTTCAAAATGTTAAATCAAATCAAATTTATTTGTCACATACACATGGTTAGCAGATGTTAATGCGAGTGTAGCGAAATGCTTGTGCTTCTAGTTCCGACAATGCAGTAATAACAAGTAATCTAACTAACAATTCCAAAACTACTGTCTTGTACACAGTGTAAGGGGATAAAGAATATGTACATAAGGATATATGAATGAGTGATGGTACAGAGCAGCATAGGCAAGATACAGTAGATGGTATCGGGTACAGTATGTACAAATGAGATGAGTATGTAAACAAAGTGGCATAGTATAGTATAAAGTGGCTAGTGATACATGTATTACATAAGGATACCGTCGATGATATAGAGTACAGTATATACGTATGCATATGAGATGAATAATGTAGGGTAAGTAACATTTATATAAGGTAGCATTGTTTAAAGTGGCTAGTGATATATTTACATCATTTCCCATCAATTCCCATTATTAAAGTGGCTGGAGTTGAGTCAGTGTCAGTGTGTTGGCAGCAGCCACTCAGTGTTAGTGGTGGCTGTTTAACAGTCTGATGGCCTTGAGATAGAAGCTGTTTTTCAGTCTCTCGGTCCCAGCTTTGATGCACCTGTACTGACCTCGCCTTCTGGATGATAGCGGGGTGAACAGGCAGTGGCTCGGGTGGTTGATGTCCTTGATGATCTTTATGGCCTTCCTGTGACATCGGGTGGTGTAGGTGTCCTGGAGGGCAGGTAGTTTGCCCCCGGTGATGCGTTGTGCAGACCTCACTACCCTCTGGAGAGCCTTACGGTTGAGGGCGGTGCAGTTGCCATACCAGGCGGTGATACAGCCCGCCAGGATGCTCTCGATTGTGCATCTGTAGAAGTTTGTGAGTGCTTTTGGTGACAAGCCGAATTTCTTCAGCCTCCTGAGGTTGAAGAGGCGCTGCTGCGCCTTCTTCACGATGCTGTCTGTGTGAGTGGACCAATTCAGTTTGTCTGTGATGTGTATGCCGAGGAACTTAAAACTTGCTACCCTCTCCACTACTGTTCCATCGATGTGGATAGGGGGGTGTTCCCTCTGCTGTTTCCTGAAGTCCACAATCATCTCCTTAGTTTTGTTGACGTTGAGTGTGAGGTTGTTTTCCTGACACCACACTCCGAGGGCCCTCACCTCCTCCCTGTAGGCCGTCTCATCGTTGTTGGTAATCAAGCCTACCACTGTTGTGTCGTCCGCAAACTTGATGATTGAGTTGGAGGCGTGCGTGGCCACGCAGTCGTGGGTGAACAGGGAGTACAGGAGAGGGCTCAGAACGCAACCTTGTGGGGCCCCAGTGTTGAGGATCAGCGGGGAGGAGATGTTGTTGCCTACCCTCACCACCTGGGGGCGGCCCGTCAGGAAGTCCAGTACCCAGTTGCACAGGGCGGGGTCGAGACCCAGGGTCTCGAGCTTGATGACGAGCTTGGAGGGTACTATGGTGTTGAATGCCGAGCTGTAGTCGATGAACAGCATTCTCACATAGGTATTCCTCTTGTCCAGATGGGTTAGGGCAGTGTGCAGTGTGGTTGAGATTGCATCGTCTGTGGACCTATTTGGGCGGTAAGCAAATTGGAGTGGGTCTAGGGTGTCAGGTAGGGTGGAGGTGATATGGTCCTTGACTAGTCTCTCAAAGCACTTCATGATGACGGATGTGAGTGCTACGGGGCGGTAGTCATTTAGCTCAGTTACCTTAGCTTTCTTGGGAACAGGAACAATGGTGGCCCTCTTGAAGCATGTGGGAACAGCAGACTGGTATAGGGATTGATTGAATATGTCCGTAAACACACCGGCCAGCTGGTCTGCGCATGCTCTGAGGGCGCGGCTGGGGATGCCATCTGGGCCTGCAGCCTTGCGAGGGTTAACACGTTTAAATGTCTTACTCACCTCGGCTGCAGTGAAGGAGAGACCGCATGTTTTCGTTGCAGGCCGTGTCAGTGGCACTGTATTGTCCTCAAAGCGGGCAAAAAAGTTATTTAGTCTGCCTGGGAGCAAGACATCCTGGTCCGTGACTGGGCTGGGTTTCTTCCTGTAGTCCGTGATTGACTGTAGACCCTGCCACATGCCTCTTGTGTCTGAGCCGTTGAATTGAGATTCTACTTTGTCTCTGTACTGGCGCTTAGCTTGTTTGATAGCCTTGCGGAGGGAATAGCTGCACTGTTTGTATTCGGTCATGTTACCAGACACCTTGCCCTGATTAAAAGCAGTGGTTCGCGCTTTCAGTTTCACACGAATGCTGCCATCAATCCACGGTTTCTGGTTAGGGAATGTTTTAATCGTTGCTATGGGAACGACATCTTCAACGCATGTTCTAATGAACTCGCACACCGAATCAGCGTATTCGTCAATGTTGTTATCTGACGCAATACGAAACATCTCCCAGTCCACGTGATGGAAGCAGTCTTGGAGTGTGGAGTCAGCTTGGTCGGACCAGCGTTGGACAGACCTCAGCGTGGGAGCCTCTTGTTTTAGTTTCTGTCTGTTAGTGATCAATTTAGTGATACCCAGCCCTACCCATACCCTAGTTACTGATGAGAAAACAGGCCCAACTCCTCCTAACCTGATAGATGACCAGAAGGGTCAAACAATCACAGTGGTTGTAGAGGGTGCAACAAGTCAGCACCTCAGGAGTTAATGTCAGTTGGCTTTTCAGAGCTGAGGTCTAGACAGCAGGTGCGATAGAGAGAGCGGCAGAGAGAATCGAAACAGCAGGTCTGGGACAAGGTAGCATGTCTGGTGAACAGGTCAGGCTTCTATAGCCGCAGGAGCAGCAGCACGATCATGTGGACTGGGGACTGTGACAGCCAGGAGTCATCAGACCAGGTAACCCAGAGGTATAGTCCTAGGACTCCGGTCATATCTTACTGAGATCACAACATGGGGTTAGAAGTGCTTCAACCTCGTCAAATAGAAGAACAGAACATTGTCCGAGTCGACGGGAGATTAATTCACATAAAATACTAAAGTTCTGGATTAAGAGTCTAACTCATCTTACCTGACAGTACTCCGCTGGTTGATGATCTGCCACCTGAGGTTGAGTCTCTGGACAAATAAACAGAGAGAGACAATGTCATGTGATACATCCTGTTATTACCATCTCCATGGTAACTGATTTCTAGTGACTATGACAGCAGCGATCAAAAAGCCTGATAATGCAAAATAAGCTTCTTGATCGGCCTCAGAGATCGGTTTATTTATTTGGAAGTTGTACCACAGCTAACCTTTTATGTTACGTGAGTGTTTAGGTGTATTGCTTCACAGGAGCAAGGAGAGAAGTGTGAGCTCTGACCTGAAGCATGTACGCGAACAGAGGGCCCAGTAGGGGGCAGAGCAGACTGTCGTAGTACTCCTGAGGACACGACAGCACCAGCTGCTTCAGGAACACCCGTACACACACACATTAAGGAGCAGATTGATTGAATAGATAGTGGACATGTAATATCAGTGGCCATGACTATGCCGCAGTGTGTGCTTGATTTCATTTGTTTTACTCCATTCTATGTTCAATAGGGGGAAAATGTGGTTTAATTTGATCACCCAAAAAACCTACAAGAGGGATACTTGGTTCATGACCAATGACAGATCATTTTTTTGGCTGAAGAAAATTTAGATTGATTGAATTAGTCAAGAGCTTCTATGTGATTGGTAGCCCTGATGGGCCAATAGGACAGAAGGATATGGAGCATGGGGCGGAGTCTGTGGTCAGGCACGTTGTCGAGGGAGATTAAGGCGGAACCAACAATCTGTTCAGCCAATCCCTCGATGGTGTAGAAGTCCTGATGCAATGATAGGCCTGCATTCCCCAGGATATGGTAACTAGAGAGAGGAGGGTTATCGAAGTTGGTGGATAAATGAAGATGGTTCACTTAGGTTGGTTTACCATTGAAAAAATAATCAGTTCCGGTCTGCTTAACGGGGTGGCTCTCCCATAGACACCAATACAATTGCAGTGTATTAGTTCATTGACTTCCATTGAACCAGAAAAAAATGGGATGCATAAACTTCCTCTTCCGTCTCTGGGGTCATGTCTAGAGAGCATATAGCTTATGTCAAATTGACGTTAAAAGTAGATTTTTTGGGGGACATTTTAGCTAATCCTAACCTGATAAATTAATTCTCCTAACATGATACGAAAAGTCAATTTCGACATAAGCTGTACACCATCTAGTCAAAAATGAGAAAGAGAGAGAGGGTTGGTAAGCAAGAGAGAGCGAGATTGTGTAGGAGTAGTGTGCATGTGTGGAGAAGGAGAGGAAGCAGAAGACTATCCACAGTGAGGAGCTCACCAGTTGTCATAGAGGGTACAGAAGAAACCCTGCATGCGCTCCAGATGAGTCTTGTACACTGGAGAGTCATAGATGTCCAGGACTGGCTGTGTAAGGCCTACAGGTCAAGACACAATAATCATGGAGGTTTATCAGCCTTCATAGGTGTATACTAAAAACAGAATCAATGAGTTAGCAATGCCCATCTCAAGCTAATATATATATATATATATATATATATATTTATATTTATTTTTAAATTCAAACATTCGGGGGAAGTTAGCTGGCAACTCATTGATCCTGCTATGTAGTATATTCCTCAGGGGTGAAATTATAACAGGTTAACACCACAGGTTACCGACTTGTGGCATAGAGTTTCTAAACCAGTACTATGCAGAACCAGTAAATCAGTGTGGTTCCTCTTACCTAGAACCACCTTCCTCTCCACCTCAATCACCTCGTAGGCTCTGGAGAACGTCTCACTCAGACGACACATGTTCTCCGGCAGGAACAGATTGTTGTGGGTTCTACAGAGAGACATGATCATCCTTAATCATCATCACACACACACTATCATCATGTCTCTGGGCCTACCTATTGCCACAGTCCTGGATCTTGTTGTCACGTGGAATAAATATTGTGGATCTAAATGTTATTAGGTTTGAAATCGCAACAAACAATCTGTTTAGACCCCAACCAAGGACGATCAAAAGCTGTGCTATAAATTCTCAGACAACCTAAAGATTCCTAGATGCCCTTCCAGACTCCCTCCACCTACCCAAGGACGTCGCAGTACAAAAATCAGTTAACCACCCGACGAGGACCTAAATTTAACCTTGCGTAAAACCCTAGCTGCAGTTGCACCTCTAAAAACAAAAAAACATTTTTCACAAATGAGCTCCCTGGTATTAGAGGTCAACCGTTTATGATTTTTCAACGCCGATACCGATTACTAGAGGACCAAAAAAAAACGATTAATTCAGATGATTTTTATAACAATACTGAATGAACACTTTTATTTTAACTTAATATAAATAATAAATAAATCTATTTAGTCTCAAATAAATAATGAAACATGTTCAATTTGGTTTAAATAAGGCAAAAACAGAGTGTTGAAGAAAGTAAAAGTGCAATATGTGCCATGTAAAAAAGGTAACGTTTAAGTTCCTTGCTCAGAACCTGAAAACATATGAAAGCTGATGGTTCAATATTCCCAGTAAAGAAGTTATAGGTTGTAGTTATTATAGGAATTATGACGTGTCGACTATTTCTCTCTTGTCCATTTGTATTTCATATACCTTTGACTATTGGATGTTCTTATAGGTACTTTAGTATTGTCAGCCTAATCTCAAATTGTGAAGGTTTCGGATGAGTTGGACTGCATTGTGAAGGAAAAGCAGCCAACAAGTGCTCAGCATATTTGGGAACTCCTTCAAGACTGTTGGAAAAGCATTTCAGGTGAAACTGGTTGAGAGAATGCCAAGAGTGTGCAAAGCTGTCAAGGCAAAGGGTGGCTACTCTGAAGAATCTCAAATATAAAATGTATTTTGATTTGTTTAACACTTTTTTGGTTACTACATGATTCCATGTTTTATTTCATAGTTTTGATATTTAAAATTATTCTTCTACAATGTAGGAAATAGTCAAAATAAAGAAAAACCCTTGATTGAGAAGGTTGTCTAAAACTTTTGACCAGTAGTGTATATACTCTTCCGCTTGGTGATGTCATTCAGAAACACTAAACTTTCACTGCTATATGGATGACACACGTACATTTCGATTTAACATGGTGAAGTCCTAAAATGTACTACACTGGAAGTCTGTGTTTCAGAAATAAGGAAGTGGATGGAATCAAATGTATTTGGTTAAGGTGTATGTAAACTTCCAACGTCAACTGTATGCTGCAACAGTCTACGTGCCGGCGGGCTAGGATCAGTCTGTCTTATCTGGTGAAATTCTCCTGTCTTATCTGGTGTCCTGTGTGACTTAAGTATCCACCCTCTAATTCTCCCATCTCTCTCTCACTCTTCCCTCCCAGAGTCCATGAGCCTAAGGAACATGCCTCAGGACTACCTGGTCTGATGACTCCTGGCTGTCCCCGTCCCACCCGGTAGTGCTGAGGCTCCAGTTTCCTGCGGCTATGGAACCCTGACCTGTTCACCGGACATGCTACCTTGTCCCAGACTTACTGTTTTCCACCCTCTCTCTCTCCCTCCCTCCCACTTGCTGTCTCAACCTCAATGCTCTGCTATAAAAAAGCTAACTGACATTTACTCTTGAGGTGCTGACCTGCTGCACCCTCTACAACCACTGATTATTGTTTGACCCTGCTAGTCATCTATGAACGTTTGAACATCTTGAAGAACAATCTGGCCTTAAATCGCCCCCCGACACAGCCAGAAAAGGACTGGCCACCCCTCAGAGCCTGATTCCTCTATAGGTTTCTTCTTAAGTTCCTGCGTTTCTAGGGAGTTTTTCCTAGCCACTGTGCTTCTACACCTACATTGCTTGCTGTTTGGGGTTTGACGCTGGTTTCTGTATAAACACTTTGTGACATCTGCCGATGTAAAAAGGGCTTTACAAATACAGTTGATTGATTACCATCACAAACACTATCATCATCAAACATTATCATCATTCCAAACACATGCACACGCTGTCTTTCTCTCCAACACCCCCACCCCCCTCTACACATCCGCTTACCTGATGAGGGCGAGCAGGTTGGGCAGCAGGGCCAGGACCTGGGGGGTGCAGGGGTTTCTGTAGATTGGGGCACCAGAAGGGGTGTAGCCCGTCACGAAGCCCCCCGCCTTAGCCTCCTCCAGGTCAGCCGGCCAGCGCGCTCTCTTCACCACCCCCAGGATGGTGTATACACAGAAACTCAACTGGAGGGAAGGAGGGCAGGGCGGGGGAGAGAAGGAGGGCAGGGCGGGGGAGGGAAGGAGGGCAGGGCGGGGGAGGGAAGGAGGGCAGGGCGGGGGAGGGAAGGAGGGCAGGGCGGGGGAGGGAAGGAGGGCAGGGTGGGGGAGGGAAGGAGGGCAGGGTGGGGGAGGGAAGGAGGGCAGGGTGGGGGAGGGAAGGAGGGCAGGGTGGGGGAGGGAAGGAGGGCAGGGTGGGGGAGAGAAACAGGGAATAGGACACTTTCAATATACAGTAGTTGATGTTTTGGCAGGACTGGCATGCCTGACATCACATAGAAAATTTGGCACTTAGCCATGAACACATGCACGCGAACACACACACACACACACACACCTACCTACCCGTGACCTGTTGATGCCTGTTGTGTGGTCTGTGCCTTCAGCCATCAGCTGATCAGCACCAACGAAAGCCAGGAACAGAGCAGGTTCCAACAGTACCCTGATACACACAGAGGACAACCATTTATATTATACATTGTGTGTGTGTGTGTGTGTGTAGCGTGTGTGTACGCATGTTGTTTACGCGTGTTACGAAAATCAAGTTGCTTGCTTAGTGAAAACCACTTCCTAACAAACGTGACCACACTCCTTGACAACGTTCCTAAGGTTACCAATTGGATGGCTCCATCCTTGACATTTCAAGCCAGCTATGGAGTGAGCTTACATTCTTAACTCTAGTACACACGCATGTGGGAGGTAGGTAGCCTAGTGGTTAGAGAGTCGGGCCAGTAACCGAAAGGTTGTTAGATGGAATCCCCGAGCTGACAAGGTAAACATCTGTCGTTCTGCCCCTGTTCCTAGGCCGTTGTAAATAAGAATGTCTTCTTAACTTCTTGGTGACTGGGGGACAGTATTGAGTAGCTTGGATGAATAAGGTGCCCAGAGTAAACAGCCTACTACTCAGGCCAAGATGCTAATATATGCAAATTATTAGTAGTATTGGATAGAAAACACTGACGTTTCTAAAACTGTTTGAATGATGTCTGAGTATAACAGAACTGATATGGCAGGTGAAAACCTGAGACAAATCCAACCAGGAAGTGGGAAGTCTGAGGTTTGTAGTTTCATTTAAGTGATTGCCTATCCAATACGCTGTGTCTATGGGGCCAGATTGCACTTCTCAAGGCTTCCAGCAGATGTCAACAGTCTTTAGAAAGTTGTTTGAGGCTTCTATTGTGGAAGGGTGTGGAATAAGAGCTGTTTCAACAAGTGGACTAGGCTGAGGCCAATCAGTTGTTTACTGCTCTGTCACGCGGGCGTGCCGTTCCTTCTTTTTCCTCTGTAATGAATACACTATTGTCAGGTTGGAATATTATTGAAGATCTATTTATAAAAAGACCCTAAGAATTGATTGTAAACATAGTTTGACATGTTTCTACAAACTGTAATGGAACTCTTGACTTTTCATCTGGATTTTGCGCTCGGCATTGTGCCTTTAGAATAGTGAAGTAAACGCGCGAACACAACGGAGGTCAGCAAAGGTAAGTGAAGATTTATAATGCTATTTATGACTTTTGTTGACTCCACAATTTGGCAGGTAACTGTATGGCTTGCTTTTGTGGCTGAATGCTGTTCTCAGATTATTGTGCTTTTGCCGTAAAGCTTTTTTGAAATCTGACACAGCGGTTGCATTAAGAACAAGTTTATATTTAATTCTATGTAAAACATGTATCTTTCATCAAAGTTTATGATGAGTATTTATGTTATTTGATGTGTCTCTCTGCAATTTCTCTGGATGTTTTGGAGGCATTTCTGAACATGGCACCAATGTAAACTGAGGTTTTTGGATATAAATATGAACTTGATCGAACAAAACACACAATACATGTATAACATTGAGTCCTGGGAGTGTCATCTGATGAAGATCATCAAAGGTTAGTGATTCAATTTATCTATATTTCTGCTTTTTGTGACACCTCTCTTTGGTTGGAAAATGGCTGAATGCTTTCTGTGACTAGCTGCTGACCTAACATATGTTCTGCTTTCGCCGAAAAGCCTTTTTGAAATCGGACACGGTGGTTGGATTAACGAGAAGTGTATCTTTAAAATGGCGTAAAATACTTGTATGGTTGAGGAATTTTTGTTCTGTTGTTTTGAATTTGGCGCCCTGCAATTTCACTGGCTGTTGGCGAGGTGGGACGCTAGTATCCCAAACGATTCCAGAGAGGTTAATTGACTTCCCTAGTTAAACAACGGTTAAATAAAAATAAAAGTGTGTCTGCAGTGAGTGTGTGTATACACAGCACAGGTACATACTGCCTCATCTCGTCGGAGGTCCAGCGAGCAGCCACGGTGGCCATGAGCTCCTCCAGGAAGGCCTTCTGCTTGGTGTAGTCTTTGAACTGGTTACTGATGAGGACCAGAGCCTCTATCAGAGCACACTTCTCCATCTGGGTCAACAGGGCCTCGTTGGAGAACAGCTTCTTCACCTGATTATACAGTATGTCAAAACATGGCTGCAGAGAGAGAGATGTACATGATGAAAACACACAGACACACACCCCCATACACACCTGTAAGATGCAATAAGTAGATAGTGATGAAACACAGTTGACTATTTAAAGCATTGGTTCCTTTCTGCTGCACTGTGCTGGATGAGCAGCCCTCTAGAACTGGGAGAAACGTGACCGCGGAAACATACCAGAATGAACCATGGGTAATCTCGAGACATCTTGATGATGGAGGAGCAGGCGTGTCTTCTGACGTTCTTCACCGCACGCGTCCGTGGCGCCTGAAAATGACATCACAGATCAGATTGATGATTGTGTTAACTTGAAATGACACAACGACAAGGTTCCAGTTTAACTAAGTTTACTATTCTGTATGAACACACTACCAGGTAGCCATTCCACTCCAGGTCCATCAACAACAAGACTTCCAGCGCAGGCTTGAATAAGATCCTTGATGCTGCTAATCTCAAGACCAAGTCTTTTCTCTGTGACAGACTTGGTTGACTTCACAGCATCAACTAATGAGTAGTTGTCAGTGGCACAAACTACAGGTAGAATGTGCCGTTTTGTCTCACCAGTGGTAAGCTCTGAGAACAGAATTGCAAGAATGATCGCATTGTCAATTCCACCCGCAAGAGCAAGTGTTTCAGACAACCCTTCTGATCCTTTTTGACCGCCAACAGATAGGTGAGAATCTTCCTCCTTCACCCATTAACACGATTAGATGTCCACCTTGTGTGCCTCCATCTGTAAGGTTCCCTAGCGAAGCATCACTGAAGACAACTAGTTTCAAAGAGTCATCTTTTCCAACATGCTGAAACTTTAAAGTCACTCGCCTCATGAATGGTGTGTACAGTGGCGTGTTTTGTGTTAGATGCCAAGTTGCAACCATCAAACATTACATCAGGTCTACTCTGTCTATCAACCCATAACATTTGTCCTATCTTTGACCTCAATTGATCAGCTTCAATTCCACTGAGGGGAATTCCTTTGTACAGCTTTTGAAGAATCCATGTGGATGGCTTGACGAGTCTTGATATAGCTCTCCTGTTGCATCAGTATTGTTCCATCAACTGTAATAAACTCTATGCCAACATAACAATGATCATGCTCCCCACGGCCAACCTGGAAAACAGCTTTGAGGTGTGGAATCACAGTTGTAGCAAAGGTCTGTGAGCCCCCCCCCCAGATGAAGTCATCAACATGACAGGCAAGTACTCCAGTCACATTGCAGTCTTGATCAAGCCAATAGAAGACAGCAGGATCCACTTGTGATATTTTACCACCTGTATTCAGCATTGTTGCCTTGACTTTGTTGTACCAGTAAAGTGATGCATCTGCCAGTCCATACACACACCTTTTTAGTTTCCACAGTGTTCCTTCGCTCTCAGCTTCAGGCGGAGGTCGGATGTGAATGTCCCTTGACACCTCTGTTCCCTGCAAAAATGCAGATTTGATGTCTATGGAATGAAGTTTCAATTTTTTCTGGCAGATCACTGTCATCAGCAATCTGAGTGACTCTGAGGCCCATGTCAGTGAGTCTTTTGGGAGTTGTTTAGCAGCCAGCTCCTCTAAACCTCTAGCCACTAGACATGCTTTAGGCACTATTCTAGTTCAGGATTCTTTAAGGGTACACACCCACCTTGTTGAGAGACGTTTTTGGCCAGTGTCTTTGACTTCCTCAAACACTCCATTTTTCCTCCAATTACTGAGCTCATCTGGCTTAGCTGAGTCAAATGACACATCCTCTGTTTCAAGTACATTATCAATTTGAATGTCGTTCTGTTTTTCTCGATTTTCCATTGGTTCAATTCTGAGATGATCTACAAGTGACAGGTCAGCTGACCCTGTTGTACCAGAAAGTGTAGCTGGTTCAGAGTACTGCAAGTTGTACCAGTTCTGGTGTGTTCCTTTGGCTTTTCCTGCTCGTCCAATGACGGTTGCTGTATGTGGAATACCACTTTCTCTGTCCATGTATTTAACAGTTTGTCCAGTTTTCAGATTGGAACAACCACGTTGTCTTAACACGTGTCTGTTGTTGAATGTTTTCCTCATTTGAACGCTCAACATAGTTGAAGGTCTCTGCTCCACTTCTTGTGTCAGTTTCAGTGTCCTGGATGCGACATCTGGTAGGTTTGTGTCTGTTACTGTGTCCTTTTTGTCATTTTCATTAGGAGACTGATTCTCAGAAACAGCCCCTCTATCTTGTTGATCATTTACTTTCCGCAATCTTGAGTGATGCACCCTGACAACGGTGCCTCCGTGTCTCACAAATATCACCACACCATCTTGGCCAATGACAACTCCCGGTCCTTCCACTCTTGACAGTCAACTCGTTTGTAGTACACTCTGTTTCCAGTTTTGTACTTCTCATCGGTGGGTCGTAGCTGTTTACGCAGAGCCCTGCGACTTCTCTCTGAACACTCTGCTTCAGTGAAGGCTTTTCTCGCTGCATGTGGTGCTGAAAGGTGCTTTGTGTTCATCAGAATCTCATTTTTACATGGACTGTGTGATGTCTTTGTCTAAAATGTTTACAAAATAGTGGCCTGAGGTAGTAAGTTCAAGGTTGGTTGTTTAAACATCACTGCCTTGTCATTTTTTTATGTCTAGCACAGCCCCTGCCTTCTTGAGGGAAGCTTTGCTCAATAGTAAGGGGATATCTTCAGGGACCATACTTTCATATTTAGTTCACTGACACAGCTATCACGCCATTTAACACCACACACTGTCCGTTTACATGCAGCATCAATCAAAGCAGATCCTAAGGATTCAACTATAAAAATCTCAGTATCAGAAGCAGATTAGTTTGAAAACAGTGTAATGTTACACTGCTCTGTGTTTACATTTTCCTCTGTTAGTTTAACTTGTTCATTGTTATGAGGACAGTCTTTAACCCAATGGTAAGTGCTCTGACCAATAGCACATTTTTGAACTCCTTCCATATTTGTCCAGTGGATTTGTGCCGGGAAATGGCGCCATCTTCTGGTTGTCTTGAGAATGTGAGTTGTTGGCACCTTTTTCTCTGCTGCTCAGTGTGATATGCTGTGTCACTCACTTGCATTCTTTCTGCTATTGGCGCGACACGTCTTTTCACGCCGAATTCATTGATGCAAAAGTCAAGTACAAGCAGTCAAAGCCAACTGTTTCTCCCTACCATCCAGACAGACAGTATCTAGCAACTTGAAAGATAACACTGCATCCAGGAGGACCATGTCTCTACCATCCAGACAGGCAGTAGTATCTAGCAACTTGAAAGATAACACTGCATCCAGGAGGACCATGTCTCTACCATCCAGACAGGCAGTAGTATCTAGCAACTTGAAAGATAACACTGCATCCAGGAGGACCATGTCTCTACCATCCAGACAGGCAGTATCTAGCAACTTGAAAGATAACACTGCATCCAGGAGAACCATGTCTCTACCATCCAGACAGGCAGTATCTAGCAACTGGAAAGATAACACTGCATCCAGGAGAACCATGTCTCTACCATCCAGACAGGCAGTAGTATCTAGCAACTTGAAAGATAACACTGCATCCAGGAGGACCATGTCTCTACCATCCAGACAGGCAGGCAGTATCTAACAACTGGAAAGATAACACTGCATCCAGGAGGACCATGTCTCTACCATCCAGACAGGCAGTATCTAACAACTTGAAAGATAACACTGCATCCAGGAGAACCATGTCTCTACCATCCAGACAGGCAGTATCTAGCAACTGGAAAGATAACACTGCATCCAGGAGGACCATGTCTCTACCATCCAGACAGGCAGTATCTAACAACTTGAAAGATAACACTGCATCCAGGAGAACCATGTCTCTACCATCCAGACAGGCAGTATCTAACAACTTGAAAGATAACACTGCATCCAGGAGGACCATGTCTCTACCATCCAGACAGGCAGTATCTAACAACTGGAAAGATAACACTGCATCCAGGAGGACCATGTCTCTACCATCCAGACAGGCAGTATCTAACAACTTGAAAGATAACACTGCATCCAGGAGGACCATGTCTCTACCATCCAGACAGGCAGTAGTATCTAGCAACTTGAAAGATAACACTGCATCCAGGAGGACCATGTCTCTACCATCCAGACAGGCAGTATCTAACAACTTGAAAGATAACACTGCATCCAGGAGGACCATGTCTTTACCATCCAGACAGGCAGTATCTAACAACTTGAAAGATAACACTGCATCCAGGAGGACCATGTCTCTACCATCCAGACAGGCAGTATCTAACAACTTGAAAGATAACACTGCATCCAGGAGAACCATGTCGTCCTTGCACATCCTATTGTACCTCTATTCCAAATCAATGATGTAGTCCGTCATTGCAGCCGAAATATCTTTCGTAACACTGTCAAAGTTTGAATACGCCTCGTAGGCACGGTCTTCCTCTTCTTTAAGAAATACAGAATCCAGTGCTCTGATCAAAGTTCCCATACCGTCATCCTCGTTCAAACAGATTAGTAACCCGTGTCTAGATTCATTTTCCCAACTTTCGTACGACCTCTTCTCGTCGAAGTGAGGTGGCACATTGTAGTTATTAGCCATCCTCTGCTACCAATGTTAACTCGAAATGACACAATGACAAGGTTCCAGTCTAACTAAGTTTACTATAATGTATGAACCCACTACCAGGTAGCCATTTCACTCCAGGTCCATCAACGACAAGACTTCCCACGCAGGCGCACTCTTGACTGAGTGATAGCCCCGTAATAACAGAAATATAGGGAGATTTAAAACATGAACTTAACAGATTGGACTGAAAACTTGGCCCCGGGATACCTATTATTTTTATACAATCCCAAAGAACACACATCTGACATCCCTCCTGAGAATATTTAAGACGGCTCACCTTGCTCTCCTCTACCACCTCAAATGTGATGGAGGCAAACAGCTGGGAAAGAAAAAACAACAGATTAACACCACCCACATAAAGACGGAGAGATTATAGATTGGTGTGTACACGTTTGGGTGTTCACCTTGTAGAGGACCTGAGGCAGGAAGTGAGGTCGGTGTGTGACAAAGGGGAAGAGGGAGGAGAGGTTGGTGAGGACACAGGACAGGATGAGAGGGTCTTGGGTGTTGTAGTTCAACACTGCCTGTAGCAGCTCAATGCCCTGATCTACTGGCAACTTCTACAGAAAGGGCAGAGAAACACCGGAGTTAGGAGTTCGTCATCATTTCCTTTCATTACAATCATAACACTTGTTTATGTTATTGAGCCATGGGGAAGAAAGCATAAATCAATGGTTTTGTCTTTCAACAATACCTACAAGTAGTAGCTGTTGCATTGTTGCCATCTAGGGAACCCGACTGGTGGCGTTTACACTTTGACCATCTCTGGATAGCGTATCACGCTCTCTACCCCTCTAACTCTCAGCTGTGTGTATCCAAAAGCATTCTGTTTTGCTTCCTCATACCTCAACCTCCACGTTCTTGAAGATCTGTCCCACAACACTCTCTGTGAAGAAGGTCATAGCATCCCACTGGACCGCTGACGGAGACAGGATAGAGCACAGCCCCTCTGCCATCTTAGCTGGAAAGGAGGAAGAAGAGAGAAGACAGAGGGAGGGAGGAGGAAGAGAGAGAAGACAGAGGGAGGGAGGAGGAAGGGAGAGAAGACGGAGGGAGGGAGGGAGGAGGAGGGGAGGGAGGAGGAAGAGAGAGAAGACAGAGGGAGAGAGGAGGAAGAGAAAGACAGGAGGGAGGGAAAAAGGTGAGAAGACAAGAGACAAAGTCTATAGTTAGTTAATAATGCTAATTATCTAATTAGTTAACAGGCACCACCAGTATCAATCTCTTTCATAGAGTTGTTACGAGAATTCATCTATATGCCTGTGTTCCGGGTGACCTAGAGTGAGAATTCATCTATATGCATGTGTTCCGGGTGACCTAGAGTGAGAATTAATCTATATGCATGTGTTCCGGGTGACCTAGAGTGAGAATTCATCTATATGCATGTGTTCCGGGTGACCTAGAGTGAGAATTCATCTATATGCATGTGTTCCGGGTGACCTAGAGTGAGAATTCATCTATATGCATGTATTACGGGTGACCTAGAGTGAGAATTCATCTATATGCATGTGTTCCGGGTGACCTAGAGTGAGAATTCATCTATATGCATGTGTTACGGGTGACCTAGAGTGAGAATTCATCTATATGCCTGTGTTACGGGTGACCTAGAGTGAGAATTCATCTATATGCATGTGTTCCGGGTGACCTAGAGTGAGAATTCATATCATCCATATAAAGAAGCATTTCCTTTATAAGAACCTCAACTTCCTCTTGATACAGGTTAACTCTTGATTTGAGCAGTCAGCTCAGATGACCTAGATACGTACTAATGGCCCGAGTCCACAACCTCTCCAGTTATGAACCCTACACCTACTCTTGTGGTAGTCTGACTGCTGTGGCTGGCAGCATGTTAATCCCACATTCCCCCAAGACACTGTTTCATACTGACACATTTGTCATCACACACACACACACGACCCCCCCCCTTCCCAGATCTTCAGTGAGCCACAGTCAAGAAGCAGGACCTACACCCAGTGGTCCCGATGTCAATGGGTGTACTGATCTGATACTGCAGCCACTCTGCTGCAATCTGGAAGCCCTCCAAGGGAACGACGCGACACGCATTCCGGACCGCCTCCCCCTGCTGCGCTCGGAACGCTGGAACACGGTAATATATCATATTATAATATATCATATTATTTATGTATTTGCTAAGATTGCATAAATCAAAGTTATTCAATTAAAATAGGAGTCACATTGCTTACAGTTGAAGAAGGAGTTGAAGTCTTCATCACTGTCGAAGTCATGACGGGAGTACTCACAGCTGGGACTGTCGTTCCTGGAAGGGAAACCAGTCTAGCAGGAGGAGCACGAGAACACAAAGTCAGACAATTAAAGAACCTTCCCAAAGCATGTAAAGAAATAATAGAAATAGTGGAGAAGCTCAACCTTTTGTTGTCATTATTTATCATAGTTTGTGTGTAACTCAATGAGTCCGTTACGTGCTCATTTTTCTAATGAACATTTTGATACTTTAATGTTCACCTGCACAAACTCTTGGATGCACGTACGTTGTAGCCTGTCTCACCTTGACTAGGTTGGTCATGGTGGCTCTGAAGTACTTGATCATCATCTGGATGATGACAGGATCCTTGGAGAGAATCTCATGTCTGAACAGGGTTCCCCATGTGATCTGGGTGGAAGATCTTAGGAACTGGTGGGGAAATACATACAGTTCAGAGAAGAATAGATTATCAGAACAGATGAAGAAATGAAAGAAGAACCCTGTCACTGTTCAGAGCTCCAGGCCCAGAAACGACAAAGGGAGATATGGAGAAACAGTAGTATTAACTAGCTGTATGGATTTGAATCAAGAGCCTGTGGCTGCTACTTTACTGTGACAGCAGGTAAGTCACCTGGCTGCTACTTTACTGTGACAGCAGGTAAGTCACCTGGCTGCTACTTTACTGTGACAGCAGGTAAGTCACCTGGCTGCTACTTTACTGTGACAGCAGGTAAGTCACCTGGCTGCTACTTTACTGTGACAGCAGGTAAGTCACCTGGCTGCTACTTTACTGTGACAGCAGGTAAGTCACCTGGCTGCTACTTTACTGTGACAGCAGGTAACTCACCTGGCTTGGGTGAGTGGTGAAGGCCAGGAATGCTTCTGTGTACTTGCTGAGGTTTGCAGGTACATCTACCTCCACACCTGAACCCTGCATTAGAAACACATAAGACAAAAGGACAGAATCATCAAGTACTATAAAGAAAATACATACATAAAACAATATAGTAAATAGATGAACGTAATCAAAGACAGTGCAGACAGACTCACCACTAAGAAGCAGAGTTGGCTGCCAAGGGAACACAGGACCTGACAAAGCCTCTTCAGGAAGATGTAGTGTCTCTCCACCACTGGCCTGGGGGGGAGGGGGCAAAATAACAGGCCGTATGAGCTCCAATGCTAATGCTTAATATCAACCGTGTTCTAGAGCAAAAAAACATAAGACTGACGTGGAACACCAACATGTGTAGGCTACTCACTGTGTCGGAGAGGATGTGTTGTACGTTGCTGCTCCATCTGCAGACCTGGAGCCACAAACCAATGAGAATGAGAAGCCGGAACGAGCTATAAATGCTTCTGTGTAAAGCCATAAGGCTGATGAGGGGAATGGTACTCACTGTGCTGCAGACAGGATGTAGTGCATGGCGACATCATCAAACAGCACCATGAGCGGTTTCCTGTCATCCAGCTTCCCCTGTGGACACACCAGGCACATTTATTTGTATTTTTATTTCACCTTTATTTACATGGGATAAACAAGCATACAGTCAATAACACAATAGAAAAAAAAGAGTCTATATACAGTGTGTGCAAATGGCGTGAGGAGGTAAGGCAATAAATAGGCCATAGTAGAGAAGTAATAACAATTTAGCAGATTAACACTGGAGTGATAGATGAGCAGATGATGATGTGCAAGTAGAAATACTGGTGTGCAAAAGAGAAGTGAATAAATAAAAACAGTATGGGGATGAGGTAGGTAGATTGGATGGGTTATTTACTGATGGACTATGTACAGCTGCAGCGATTGGTTAGCTGCTCTGATAGCTGATGTTTAAAGTTAGTGAGGGAAATATAAGTCTCCAGCTTAAGTGATTTCTGCAATTCGTTCCAGTCATTGGCAGCAGAGAACTGGAAGAAACGGCGGCCAAAGGAGGTGTTGGCTTTGGGGATGATCAGTGAGATATACCTGCTGGAGCGCGTGCTACGGGTGGGTGTTGTTATCATGACCAGTGAGCTGAGATAAAGCAGAGCTTTACCTAGCATGGACTTGTAGATGACCTGGAGCCAGTGGGTCTGGTGATGAATATGAAGCGAGGGCCAGCCAACGAGAGCATACAGGTCGCAGTGGTGGGTAGTGTATGGGGCTTTGGTGACAAAACAGATGGTACTGTGATAAGACTACATCCAATTTGCCGAGTAGAGAGTTGGAGGCTATTGTGTAAATGACATCGCCGAAGTCGAGGATCGGTAGGATAGTCAGTTTTACGAGGGTATGTTTGGCGGCGTGAGTGAAGGAGGCTTTGTTGCGAAATAGGAAGCCGATTCTAGATTTAATATTGTTTAATATGAGTTTACAGTCTAGCCAGACACCTAGGTATTTGTAGTTGTCCACATATTCTGAGTCAGAACCGTCTAGAGTAGTGATGCTGGGCGGGCGGGTGCGGGCAGCGAACGGTTGAAAAGCATGCATTTGGTTTTACTAGCGTTTAAGAGCAGTTGGAGGCCACGGAAGGAGTGTTGTATGGCGTTGAATCAAGTTTGAAGGTTTGTTAACACAGTGTCCAAAGAAGGGCCAGAAGTATACAGAATGGTGTCGTCTGCGTAGAGGTGGATCAGAGACTCACCAGCAGCAAGAGTGACATAATTGATATATACAGAGAAAAGAGTCAGCCCGAGAATTGAACCCTGTGGTAACCCCATAGAGACTGCCAGAGGTCCGGACAATAGGCCCTCCGATTTGACACACTGAACTGTATCAGATTAGTAGTTGGTGAAACAAGCGAGGCAGTCATTTGAGAAACCAAGGCTGTTGAGTCTGCCGATAAGAATGCGGTGATTGACAGAGTGGGAAGCCTTGGCCAGGTCGATGAAGACTGCTGCACAGTACTGTCTTTAAGACGTTAAGATGACACAGCAGTTTTCACAGCCCTGTGACGTACCTGACTAGTACTGGTCATTCAGTAGCTGTAGACCTCCATTTCACATTCCAACAAATAAATATAAATATATATTTTTTTATTGTTTTATTTAACTAGGCAAGTCATTTAAGAACAAATTCTTATTTACCTTGACGGCCTACCACGGTTAAACCCGGACAACGCTGGGCCAATTGTGCCCCGCCCTATGGGACTCCCAATCACGGCCGGATGTGATACAGCCTGGAATCGAACCAGGGACTGTAGTGATGCCTCTAGCACTGAGATGCAGTGTCTTAGACCGCAGCGCCACTCGGGAGCCGTGAACAAATATCTGATCCTGTCCTAGAAAGGGGTGTGCCTGCAGTAAGGGGAGTGTTTGGACATAAAGGGCCCTGTCAGGTTCTACAAACCCTGTCTGCAGTAAGGGGAGTGTCTGGACATAAAGGGCCCTGTCAGGTCCTACAAACCCTGTCTGCAGTAATGGGAGTGTCTGGACATAAAGGGCCCTGTCAGGTCCTACAAACCCTGTCTGCAGTAAGGGGAGTGTCTGGACATAAAGGGCCCTGTCAGGTCCTACAAACCCTGTCTGCAGTAAGGGGAGTGTCTAGTAATGTGTAACCTTGCGGCTGATGGCGATGAGCAGGCACTCGGCAGCCTCCAGCTGCAGCTCTGTCTCACTGAGCAGCAGACATAGCATCTCCAGCAGGCGACAGTTGTCATTGGTGAGGTGGGCCAGGGCCACCCAGTCTATGTAGCCTGCCAGGGTGTTCAGAGCAGCCACGCCTACACGACAGTGGGCCTTGGCCTAACCGGGGGCAGGAAACAGAGAGAGGGAAGAGGAGTAGGGAGGGGAGAGATGGGAGAGAGGGGGTAGAACAGAGAAGTCTCTTTAGCTGGGTGTCTAACTGTAAATATAATACATTAGAATATATATTGTAGTGCATCTAAAACACTCCTTCCTACCTGCAATTCTTGGCCTGGTATTTTTTTCTGGAAGAGATACAAAAAGGTAGAACATATCAATAAAACGTGAAAAATACTGCCGCAAAATAATCTACGCCATGAGACAGACGGGTGTAACCATTGTCTGTTTACCAGTTTGCGGTACTCGTCGACGTGGAGCTGCAGGATGGTGAGCAGGAAGCTAAAGATGCTCTCCATGTTCTGGGTGAGGGTCTGCTGGATGTCCCTGCGGCGCTGGGCGGGCAGCGTCTGGAAGGTGATCACGTCCTCCGCCAGCCGCAGCAGGATCATCATCACCAGCTCTGTCTGGGCCTCCTGGGGGCGGGGAAGGAATGAGGGAGGGAGAGGGAGTTGACATTAATCTGATAGCAACAACTTAATTTGTATACTGTAATGTACTCTCCAATTGAATCCATTGATGTTTTGAGCCCTGAAAGTTGGCTCGGGGGGCCCTTGGCACCCCGCCAACATAACAACCTAGGGGAAACACTGAAATGGAAAGTGCTGGCTCACCCCTATGCTGGTCAGTGCCTCCATCTCCTTGAGCATGTCAGGCCAGTGCTGAGGCCATTCTCTCTTGATCATCTCTACTATGATCCGTGCGAGAACGTCCTTGATGTGACTCTCCTCCTCCAGGATAGGATATGTGCCCTGCAGAGCGAGGCAGTGTGCCAGTCAGGGAACGGACTAGTGTCAGCATATTAATTCATGTACACCTAACAGATCACGCAACAATGTAGAATTTGTTGGTTTATTTCTACTTTTTAAAAAATTAAAAACTATATTTGCTGTTCTGTGGACAGACCACCATTAATTCCCTTCCTCATCTTGTCTGCCACCTTTTCTAGAAAAATAGAGAAATTAGGTGTTTATCACCCAGACAGACTTACAGATGACAACAGCCCCATGGCACAGTTCTTCAGCTGGACTTTCTCCTGCTGTGGCATGTTGTTCCATCTGAACCTGTTCTCAACATGAAGAAAAACAAGGTTTTGGGGAACACATTGGCAGCACGTGTCCAGGCCACATGTGTAGGGGAATATCTTGATGACAATGATGGAGTGGCTGGTAGTCTAGCGGTTAAGGGCATTGGGCCAGTAACCGAAAGGGCGCTGGTTCAAATCCCTGACCTGACTAGAAAAAAAATATGTTGATGTGCCCTTGAGCAAGGCACTTATCCAGAGCGACTTACAGGAGCAATGAGGGTTAAGAGTGTCTGCTAAATGACTAAAATGTAAATGTGCAGAACTGAATCATAATGACAAATATACTCATGAACTCACTTGATGACGTGCTCCAGTATCTGTAGACCAAAGTGCCTCACCACTGCTGTTTGGGCTTTATCTGCTAACTGTAGCCCACATGGAACACAGAATGGACACTTCTCTTTGAATTCTTCACAAAACTGAAGAGAAAGAGAGACACGATGGACAAGTTAATGCACTCACTCAATTAGCTACCTTGCGGTAGTCAGCTAGAACAAACTCATTCACATTAATGATATCAGTCATAGTTATCAGTATAATGTATGGAGCTTTACAAAGAAGTGCCTTAGGAGGAGACAAAGATTGCTACTGTAGCTAGAAAGTAGCTGCTGGCAATCAAAACACTGAATAACTCAAGTATATTCAACGCAATCAATATATCTAAGCTAAATTCTGGGCATAAGTGATCTTGCATTCAGTTTGAGTGCATCAGGCATCAGTAATGGTTCTGCACAGATATCTAGGTTGCTACCGGAGTGCAATGAATGAAATCTGCAACTTGCAACGTGATGGGAATGGCATGTTAGCCATCTGACGTTAGCTAGCTAGTTAGCTAAATGACTAGCAAGCTACGCCCATTGATTAATCCATGCAATAAACATGGTAAAATGCCACGATCGACGTCTATAATGCTAAGTTATAACTAGCTAGCTATGTATTTATGTAACACAGCCCATCCTCATTCAAGTAACCACATCACAACTGGGAAAGCTAGCTAGCTAGCTGGCGCCTAACTGGCTAACGTTAGCTAACTAGCATCTAGCCATCGAGATACCTTTAGGGCCTCCAGACGATATATTTGACTAGATTCCGCGTCCATCATCACGTTAACAGCTTTGATGAGGTGATCACACATTTCAGACACTGGTTCACCCATGACTTTGAGTAGCGTCTTCAGAAAGTGAGATAAATGCTAACGGTACTTCACTTTGCAAAACACCTGCAGAATGGGTAAACTGCACGCGCTTCGATAATTCACAGCATGTCCACATGCACAAAGTACTGCGCATGAACGTTCCACAAAATAGGTGTGGAATTTTGGGACTTGTAGTTTTCTCGGCTCAAGGTGGGATTCCAGAGCACAGAGTGATAATTGTCACTACGTGTGATGAAACATACACATGCAAATACTTAATTTCATTGAAATAATTGTGTCAGCACCAAGACAATGCCTTAATTTGGTCTTTTGAATTGTGACTTTTAGGTCAGCCTCCATTCCTGCCAGCCTTCCTTCATCTGGCCGAGGCACGGGTATCAAATCACATTTTATTTGTCACGTGCTGAATTTAACAGGTGAAATGCTTACTTACAAGCTCTTAACCAACAATGCAGTTCAAGAACTAGAACTAAGAAAATATTTACTAAATAAACTACAGTTTTAAAAAAAAGTTTAAAAAAGTAATTGACTGTTTGTTTCATTTGATCTTCCACACCACGTTGGGCTATATAGGCCTACGCCATTCAGTTGTTTTAAACTGCCATGTACAACTGCTCTTAGTATGTGTATTATATTTCAACCAGGAGTTCCCAAACTTTTTTGATACATGACCCCAAAATGTTTCATGACCCCACCATGTTAAAAAACAGCCAATGTTTAGTTTTTATTTGGGTTCCTGGCAAGTCAGTCTGACAGTACTTTCAAAGTATTTCAATCTGATGGAAGTGTAGTTTGAAGTGGCCAAAATGCATCCGAAAGGTCCTCAGGCAATAATTGCGTATGTGTAGAAAAACTAATCTGTGTAGAAAATATCAGCATTGCTTTCAATTATGACATTATTGCATTCAAAAGTTAGGGTCACATGTCACAACCGCATATCGTAACCGTGGTAAAAACAGTTTTTTTTTGTCTCTCAAGAGTTTCTCCTGTGAGTTTCTCTTCAAGTTAGACCCCTAGTTTGGGAAACACTGAAATAGAATAGTAAACAAGTATTTTTGCATCATACAGTACAGTACAAAAAAAAAAAAAAAAAGAAAGTATACAGTACCAGTCAAAAGTCGACACACCTACTCATTCAAGGGTTATTCTTTATTTTTACTATTTTCTACATTGTAGAATAATAGTGAAGATATTAAAACAAAGAAATAACACATATGGAATCATGTAGTAACCAAAAAAGTGTAAAACAAATGAAAATATATTTTATATTTTCAATTCTTCAAAGTAGCCACCCTTTGACTTTATGACAGCTTGCACACTCTTCGCATTCTCTCAACCAGCTTCATGAGGTAGTCACCTGGAATGCAGGTAAATTAGCAGGTGTGCATTGTTAAAAGTTAATTTGTGGAATTTCTTTCCTTCTTAATGTGTTTGAGACAATCAGTTGTGTTGTGACAAGATAGGTTTGGTATACAGAAGATGGTCTTTTACCGAATAGGGCTAAGTCCATATGATGGCAAGAACAGATCAAACAAGCAAAGAGAAATGACGGTCCAATGACACTTTTAGACATGAAGGTCAGTCAATCCGGAAAATTTCAAGAACCTATAAAAGTGTTGATGAAACTGGCTCTATGATGAAACTGGCTCACAGGAAAGGAAGACCCAGAGTTACCTTTGCTGCAGAGGATACGTTTATTAGAGATAACTGCACCTCAGATTGCAGCCCAACTAGATGCTTCACAGAGTTCAAATAACAGACACATCTCAACGTCAACTGTTCAGAGGAGTGTGCATGGATCAGGCATTCATGGTAAAATTGCTCCAAATAAAAACGACGAAAGGACACCAATAATAAGTAGAGACTTGCTTGGGCCAAAGAACACAAGCAATGGACATTCGACTGGAGGATATCTGTCATTTGGTCTGATAAGTCCAACCGCCGTGAGACACAGAGTAGGTGAATGGATGATGTCCGCATATGTGATTCCCACTGTGAAGCATGGAGGAGGAGGTGTGATGGTTTGGGGGTGCTTTTGTAGCCGGTGCTATACTGCACCGCTGTAACTCTGCGTAGTGTGTGGTTGATTGAGACTATAAACGTGGTGTTTGCAATAAAATACAAATTAATTGCTTAAAAATCATACAATGTGATTTTCTGGATTTTTGTTTTAGATTCCGTCTCTCACAGTTGAAGTGTACCTATGATAAAAATCACAGACCTCTACATGCTTTGTAAGTAGGAAAACCTGCAAAATCGGCAGTGTATCAAATACTTGTTCTCCCCACTGTATGTACTTTCCCTTGCTCTTAGATCAATCATCCAGAACATCCAACATATCTTTCTAATCACACCTCCCATTCCTATCAAATAAACCGACAATCTCCCTTAAAGCTGTGCCTCCTCTCCTCCTGTGTTATTTCCGATACACCATCACAATAGCCAACACCCAAACCACCAGCAAATTCACCACCAGATTATTTGAACTGCAGTCATTTCAAGTCAACCACAACCCTGATTATTTTTTACACCAGTGTTATTTCATACATGCAGCTAACTTTTCGCTTTCTTTCATTCAGTTTCTTTCGCACTGTTTTGGATTGCTTTATGTGATGCAATAGATTGAAGATGAACTGCTTTTCTGAACTTATACAGTAGGCTTACTTCAATGACAGTATCTGGCCATTGGAGGGCATCGTATGCAAAGAAATTGTATGGGTGAAACAAAGCGCTGTAAGGCTTACCATCATTGGATTCAGTACCATAACAAAATACAAAAAAATAACCCAATATAGAGACAATCTAAATGCAATGCAATTTCCTGGTGCAGCAGCTCGGTAATTCTGAGGTGGGTGTATGTTTAATTTCCTATCTACCAGTAGCGATGAATTTTACACTGAGTGACAGGTTGAATATTGAATATTCATCATGTCGTTTTCCATTAACATGTTGGATGCTTCATTTACAGCAAATGTAATAACATGGCATTAGCAAGAGTTTGAAAGGAATTCCTCATGAGATATACTAAACTCAATCAAATGTTGTAGGCCTATTTTGCACATTAAAGTGTGGCCTATTTGAGTTGTGTTTCAAATAACATGAGAACATGAAATCCCAAGTTCATCCATATCTGAGAAACATAAGACTATCATTTGATAGATATTGATGTGGCAGTGAATGTTTAGGCCTGGTCATTCCCACCTAAAAAGACCTGTGAGCACCAACATGTAAAGTTCATGCATGTCAAATTGGGTGTCACATGCAAGCAAAGAGTCTATATTTAAAAAAAAAAAAGTGGAATAACCAAAGGCATTTATTTCCTGTCAAACAGGAAAACATCTACCAGGAAATAGTCTTCAAAGTTACTAGGAATACATCAAAACACAATGTTGAAGTCAAGACCCCTGCCAACTAACATTAACACTTATATGTCGTTTTTTGATAAAATGTTCTGCCTTCTGTAAACATTCCCTTGTGCCTTGACATTTCGTTAGTGTTTTTACTGATATCAATTTTGTTTTTGAATTATGAAATTATTAAAACTAGAAATTCCATTACTGAATTTCCCCACAAAAAAATCAGTAACGGAATTTCTTCAATTGAATTGGCTTCAATGGGAAATCCTAGTAGTCACACACCAGAGTTGGATATACTGTAGAGTTCAGTGCAGTACACAGAGCACACCAGAGTTGAGTACACTATCATTTACTGTATTGTACTTTACTGTACTCTCCTGAACTCTACTCTAGTGTTCTGTGCTATGCTGTACTGTACTCTCCTGAACTCTACTCTAGTGTTCTGTGCTATGCTGTACTGTACTCTACTGAGATATACTGTGCTTTACTTTGACGTACAAACTTGTGAAACACATGACTGGTTCAGATTTAGACTGGTCCAGACCAACCAAATTGGGTCTTGTTTGGGGGCCGAGCGCATTCAAATAATAGCCAATGTGTAGAATTATACTCAAATATGCAAAGGAGGATATTGAATATTTATACCTTTGCGTACATAATTAGGATATACCATCATGAAGGGAATAACATTTCATATGCATAAATTAGGCACTTACGTATGTGTAGTGCAGATGAGGGACCAATGATGAAATTCCGTTACCGGGTGTAAATCAACTTCACTTACTGTATGTAGCTCAATAGATTTTTCTCTAAGTCAATGTGTCATGTCATAGTTGACACACTGTTCCTTCTGCAGACATTGTTGAATTTTAATTCAGAGCAGATATTTAATCATATCACACCATCCTTGATAAGAAAGAGATTGGGGCAAGAACCACAAAGCCCCAACTATCAATGTACCAATCATGGTTAGCCCAAGCTACAATCTAGTGGGTTTTCTGATAATCTCCCTCTCGGGAAGACATGAAAAGACAAGGTTTCCCTGGGAAGAACCCTCCCTAGACGCAAAGGATTCTACAAATATTTAAGAGTTTGGGGAAAACGTCGACGCATAAAAAAACTGAGGGCGATTTTAGAAAAATTCTGTTACCAAACTTAGCATCTGCACAGTTCTTCCAGTAAATGTGTTTTGTAGAATGTTGAATGTAAGTTGTTAAACTTAGTCATTTTGTATAGAGTTCCATGGTTTGTTAAAGTTTGAAATCAATCGTTTTTTGTTTGGCATACATTCTCAGCGCAATTCCGTTACCATAGAGTTGCCCGCCTACAGAACAAAGACTATAAGAAAAAATACCACATTGACAAATTATTTTCTGGGATTTTCGGTTGGGTCCAATGTGGAAAACGGTCTAGAAAGATAGAATAGTGAACAACTCTTTCTAACATCAAAATTGTGTTGTTTTTGACCCACTTATGAATCCCACAGTGTAATCTCGTTATTCTTTGTTTAATAATGTACAGTAGGTTTATCTCTGACATTGCTTTTGCTTTGATCCATATTCCCTATCAGATGTGTGGGGGGGGGGGGGGGGGGGTCATTATAAAACATTAAGACACCATACAGACAGAGATTTGTTTACACAGGAATACAAATAATTGATTGTGTGTTGTGAGTCTATGCTACAATTATGATTTTTATTTAACACATTTATATTAACCTAGACACAGCCTACTTACGGGGTATCAAAGTAATACATGCTTATCACAGTTGCTGTCACTTTTGGCCAATAAAAGACATCCACGGTAGGACAAAAATAAACATATTTGGGTGATTGAATGATCCCATTAAAAAAGAAGTTTCCCTGAGAGTTGTCTAAATATGATACAAGCAGAACAGTTCTGCTGCAGAACTGGTGTTTATTTCCAGAAGATGTGGCCTTAATCTATTCACATTCCCTGGCAATACTACTGCAATTACATTCCAATATAATTGTTGGACAGTGCTTTAGGGCATTTCAATTTCAATCTCTTACTAGCCAAGATCAAATGTGAAATTATGGATCTGAGATTCATGTATATTTGATCAAAAGCTGTATGAGCTGACAAGTCTTAAAAAATCCTGCCTCTAAGCGTTTATCACACCGCAGAAAAAAACCCTTGTGAATGTTTTTTATGCTAGAAAAAGAGACCTTTTAATGAAACAATGAATAATAATTACCTCAAGGACCTTTTGTTTCAAATCCAGCATTTCTTCTTTACTTCTGATCGAAACAGATCAAATCTTATCAATATGATGAAACATGTGCAGCAGAACAACATCCACGAATGCAAGTAAACATTCAAAACAACATTTGCATATTACTTTCAACTTCCCAATTATATCACCACACACGGAAAATGCAAACATGAATGCATAATGCACATGCTGCCAATCCATTGTAATAGTTGTTCTGACTGAGTAACCTACAGTTAAACAGTTTCAAGTTGGGAGATAAACAGTGACTCACAAAAGTTCTCAGCCTTTCCTGGCAAGACATCAGACTGTGATTTAAACAGTAACTCAAAGAGATGATGGTTATGATATGGCAGCCCCTGAAGGGATAGAGGTAGGTACGTTATCACAAAAACACTGTGCTTAGCTCTTCCACCACCGCAGGCCATGCTTTCAGTGAGATTACTGATAACCTACAGCAGTCTGGGGCCCGCTCTCTCTGCTTACATATGCACCTTTATTTTCCCCATGATCTGGCCAGGTGGAACAACAATGAAAGCCTTTATTTATTTATATTCTTTATTTTGGCTCAGCACAGCTGCCATGACCTGGGGACCAGTAACAGCATTGGTTGATATCTCAGTCTGTAGAACGGTTGCCAAGTGCCTTGAAGACCGTAGCTAGGGAGAGATAGGCATCAGTTATTAGGGGGGTGGGGATGGGTGACTGACAGGAGAGACAGACAGGAGCAGACATCAGTCACCAAGGGTGTTGGGGATGGGTGGCCAAGAGGAGAGACAGACAGGAGTAGACATCAGTCACCAAGGGTGTTGGGGATGGGTGACTGACAGGAGAGACAGACAGGAGCAGACATCAGTCACCAAGGGTGTTGGGGATGGGTGACTGACAGGAGCAGATATCAGTCAACAAGGCTGTGGGGATGGGTGACTGACAGGAGAGACAGACAGGAGCAGACATCAGTCACCAAGGGTGTTGGGGATGGGTGGCTGACAGGGGAGACAGACAGGAGTAGACATCAGTCACCAAGGGTGTTGGGGATGGGTGGCTGACAGGAGAGACAGACAGGAGTAGACATCAGTCACCAAGGCTGTGGGGATGGGTGACTGACAGGAGAGACAGACAGGAGTAGACATCAGTCACCAAGGCTGTGGGGATGGGTGACTGACAGGAGAGACAGACAGGAGCAGACATCAGTCACCAAGGGTGTTGGGGATGGGTGACTGACAGGAGCAGATATCAGTCAACAAGGCTGTGGGGATGGGTGACTGACAGGAGAGACAGACAGGAGCAGACATCAGTCACCAAGGGTGTTGGGGATGGGTGGCTGACAGGGGAGACAGACAGGAGTAGACATCAGTCACCAAGGGTGTTGGGGATGGGTGGCTGACAGGAGAGACAGACAGGAGTAGACATCAGTCACCAAGGCTGTGGGGATGGGTGACTGACAGGAGAGACAGACAGGAGTAGACATCAGTCACCAAGGCTGTGGGGATGGGTGACTGACAGGAGAGACAGACAGGAGCAGACATCAGTCACCAAGGGTGTTGGGGATGGGTGACTGACAGGAGAGACAGACAGGAGTAGACATCAGTCACCAAGGGTGTTGGGGATGGGTGACTGACAGGAGAGACAGACAGGAGTAGACATCAGTCACCAACACACAAAGTTTGTTTTAGGCCTGTTTTATTTTTCCTCTACATTTGGTCCTTGAAGTGAATGGGTATAGAATAATAATTGCAATGTCAGAACAGTTGATGAAAGCAGCTTTGTTCAGAGTATCCTGGCTGTCTTTACTAACCTTTAGGTGAAACCTCACAAATGCTCCCAAAGCTGGGTCTTTAAAGTGCCCATTTTCAGAGGTGACACTTTTTGCACGGAATATAAATGCCATCTGACATACAATATTTTCATTATTCAAATCCAAATCAAATAATTGTATTTCTCAAATGTTCTGAATACAACAGGTGTTAGACTTTACAGTGAAATGCTTTTGAGCCCTTGCCCAACAATGCAGAGTTAAAAAGTAATAAAAGTTTACAAAATAAAGGAAATAGTAACACAATAAAATAACAATAACGAGGCTACATATAAGGAGTACCAGTACCGAGTCATTGTGCAGGGGTACGAGGTAGTTGAGGTTATTGAGGTATGTAGGTAGGGTTAAAAGTGACAAGGCAATCAGGATGGATAATAAACAGAGTAGCAGCCGCGTATGTGAAGACTGTGAAAGTGCGTCTGTGTGGCGTCAATACGCATGTGTGTGTGCATTCTGTGTGTGAGCATATATGTAGTGTGTGTGTGTGTGTGTGTGTGTGTGTGTGTGTGTGTGTGTGTGTGTGTGTGTGTGTGTGTGTGAGTGTGTGTGTGTGTGTGTGTGTGTGTGTGTGTATAGAGTCCAGTGAGTGTGCACAGAGCCAGTGCAAGAGAGTCAGTTAAAAAAAGGGGGACAATGTAAATACTCCAGGTAGCTACTTGACTAACTGTTCAGTAGTCTTATGGCTTGGGGTTATAAGCTGTTCAGGAGCCTTTTGGTCCCAGACTTGGTCCCGCTAGCCATGCGGGGTCAGAGAGAACAGTCTATGACTTTGGTGGCTGGAGTCTTTGACCATTTTTAGGGTCTTCCTCTGACACCGCCTGGTATAGAGGTCCTGGATGGCAGGGAGCTCGGCCCCAGTGATGTACTGGGCAGTACGCACTACCCTCTGTAGCGCCTTGCGGTCCAATGCCAAGTAGTTGTCACACCAAGTGGTGATGCATCCAGTCAAGATGCTCTCAGTGGTGCAGCTGTAGAACCTTTTGAGGATCTGAGATCCCATCCCATGTCTCCTGAGGGGGAAGATGCGTTGTTGTGCCCTCTTCACTGTGTTGGTTTGTTTGGACCATGATAGGTTCTTAGTGAGGAACTTAAAGCTCTCGACCTGCTCCACTACAGCCCTGTCGATGTGAATGGGAGCGTGCTTGGCCCTTGGTGAGCATTTTCTAGTTTGCTTATGGCCCTATACAACTCGTTGAGTAAGGTCTTAGTGCCAGCGTCGGTTTTTGGTGGTAAATAGCCATCTACGAAACATAGATGAAAATTATCTTGGTAAATAGTGTGGTCTACAGCTTATCATGAGGTATTCTAAATCAGGCGAGCAGAACCTCGAGACTTCCTTAATATTAGAGATCACACACCAGCTGTTGTTAGTAAAGAGACACACACCACCCTCCTTCGGACCTGACGCTGCCATTCTGTCCTGCTGATGTATAGAAAAACCAGCTAGATGTGCAGTATATTTATATTTCCCCTGTCCTTCTTCAGCCACGTCTTGGAGAAACATAGGACATTACAGTTCTTCAGATCACGTTGATACGATAGTCTTTAACGAAGCTCGTCCAGTTTATTCTCCAGTGATTGCACATTCGCCATTAGAACAGAGGGTAGAAGCAGTATATCAACTTGCAGACTAAATTATGTCAAGTATCCCGCACGCCGGCCTCTATAACGGCACCTCTTCCTTCTTCGAGTGTCAGTGATTTGGGCCGGGTCCGGGATGAGCAGTACAGTATGTTCTTCACTGCTGACTCATTGAAGTAGAAATCCTCATCCAACCTGAAGTTAGTGATTGTTGTTCTGACGCCCAGAAGCTGTTTTCGGTCATAGGAAACGATGGCAGAAACATTATGTATCCAAAAAGTTAAGATCAGCACAAAAAAACCACGCAAAATAGAGTTGGTTAGGAGCCCGTAAAACGGCTGCTCTTCCCCCCCAGCTCCATTCTCCCACTTATGAATCAAGTCTGAAGCAATGTCACACTCCCATGTGATTTTTATTGGCAAAATGTAGAGTGCAAAGCTTTTTTTCTGCAAAAGAGACACTATTTCCACTCCATCGCCACAAAATATACCCAGCTTCAGCTGATTAAAGATTGACTGAGTAGAGTTTTGTGCAAATGTGTGGAGAAACAAGAATAGCAGTCAGCAAGACGGCATGCAGTGATAGTGATGCACACTAGGTCAGTCAACTGTGCTTACAAATAATATGATCATTTAAGGGACACTTCCATTCAAACCAACCTGCATATGGCTTATCCTGGAATCAAACCCGGATGTTTGGTGTTAGTTTGATGTGGCAAAACAACAGATATAAGAACTACCCCATATGATGCGTACAAGAGCAGGTACTGGTCCACAACAAATACACTCATGCGGTAAAGAGCCAAAGGTTGTTGGCTACTGAAAGTGAAATGTGTTGCCTTGCCAACAACAAACCATCCAAATGGCCACCTGAGTAACTGTAGAATTGCTCATTATTTAAGTTTAGCACTACCTTCCTCAAAACAAAATAGTCTGTCATTGGCTAGGGACAGGATCAATGAAAACAGAGAGAACAGCAATAGCTTTGAGAGAGAACACAGTCTACAGATCTGACCCATCTGGTTGCCGTAGAGCAATGTCATCCAATTAGTCATAAAAGGGAGTGAGACAAGATTCTCCAAAAGAAGAAAACAACGCTTAACAAGGGCAGACATTAGCATAAACCCAATGTGAACCCAATCCCAAACTGATTAAGGAAATACAATCCTGGAGCAGGGGTGTTATCATTCTGATGGATTGCTCTTGTGGAATAAAAATTCCCCTTTCCTGGTGGACCTTAAGTGGAATGGTATTTATATAGTGCTTCAGTTGACACCTGGAGTACAGTATGGATAGACATTGTGATATGTGACAGGGATAGAAATTTGTAACTTAATTTGTGTGAACTGTTCAACTAGGGATAAAAAACTATGGATTAATAAATTATGTTAATTTAACCTTCCAAATATGAGTTTGAAAATACGCTGTGTACAAAACATTACGAACACCTGCTCTTTCCATGACATAGACTGACCAGGTGAATCCAGGTGAAAGCTATGATCCCTTATTTATGTCACTTGTTAAATCCACTTCAACCAGTGTAGATGAACAGGAGGAGACACGTTTAAGAAGGATGTTTAAGCTGTGAGACAATTGAGACATGGATTGTGTGTGTGTGCCATTCAGAGGGTGAATGGGCCTTTGAATGGGGTACGGTAGTGGGTGCCAGACACACCGCTTTGTGTGTCAAGAACTGCAACGCTGCTTAGTTTTTCATGCTCAACGGTTTCCCATGTGTATCAAGAATGGTCCACCAACCAAAGGACACAACTGTGTCGTCGACATGGGCCAGCATCCCTGTGGAACGCTTTCGACACGTTATAGAGTCCATTCCCCGATGAACTCCATGCCCCAGTGAATTGAGGCTGTTCTGAGGGCAAAATGGGGTGCAAGTCAAATCAAATGTTATTAGTCACATGCGTCGAATACAACAGGTAT
The DNA here is from genome assembly GCF_045791955.1 of Oncorhynchus clarkii lewisi. Lineage (NCBI taxonomy): Eukaryota > Metazoa > Chordata > Actinopteri > Salmoniformes > Salmonidae > Oncorhynchus > Oncorhynchus clarkii. Next base: position 75,696,947 of record NC_092166.1, read on the forward strand.
TACAGTGAAATGCTTACTAATCAACAGTTTAGTTTAAAAAAAATACTGATAAGAATAAGAGATAAAAGTAACAAGTAAGTCAATATTAGGAAGGTGTTCCCAATGTTTTGTACACTGAGTGGATACTCAATTTTATCACTATGCTTTTTTGGGATTCATCTTTAACTGTTCTATTACAGTCAATGAAGGAGGTCAGGTCAAGGGAGAAACACAAACACACAATTCAGTATAACCATGTTTACCAGAAAGAAGAAATGAGTACTGGATCAGTCATGAAACCAGTTATGTAGCGAGACTACATATCCAAGGCTACGTATCCAAGGCTACATATCCAAGGCTACGTATCCAAGGCTACATATCCAAGGCTACATATCCAAGGCTACGTATCCAAGGCTACGTATCCAAGGCTACGTATCCAAGGCTACATATCCAAGGCTACATATCCAAGGCTACATATCCAAGGCTACATATCCAAAAGGCAGGCCTTTCTTCTAACTGATAAATGGACATGTTAACCTATAATGAATACACACACCTTAATTATTGGACACACAGGAATACAGAGGCCAACTTGATATTGATTTCATGTTTTATGTCTCCTTCCTTATAGGCTCTTCTACATTAACCCCTCCCCTTGGAGAAACCCCCTTGGACTGATGTTAAACACCTTCCCCTTGGAGAAACCCCCTTGGGCTGATGTTAAACACCTTCCCATTGGAGAAACCCCCTTGGGCTGATGTTGAACACCTTCCCATTGGAGAAACCCCCTTGGGCTGATGTTAAACACCTTCCCATTGGAGAAACCCCCTTGGGCTGATGTTAAACACATTCCCCTTGGAGAAACCCCCTTGGGCTGATGTTAAACACCTTCCCATTGGAGAAACCCCCTTGCGCTGATGTTAAACACCTTCCCCTTGGAGAAACCCCCTTGGGCTGATGTTAAACACCTTCCCCTTGGAGAAACCCCCTTGGGCTGATGTTAAACACCTTCCCCTTGGAGAAACCCCCTTGGGCTGATGTTAAACACCTTCCCCTTGGAGAAACCCCCTTGGGCTGATGTTAAACACCTTCCCCTTGGAGAAACCCCCTTGGGCTGATGTTAAACACCTTCCCCTTGGAGAAACCCCCTTGGGCTGATGTTAAACACCTTCCCATTGGAGAAACCCCCTTGGGCTGATGTTAAACACCTTCCCCTTGGAGAAACCCCCTTGGGCTGATGTTAAACACCTTCCCCTTGGAGAAACCCCCTTGGGCTGATGTTGAACCGATGAACAGTATTTAAGGCTACCGCAGAGACTGCAAGAAGTCTGATTGAATTATTTAAATTAAATAGTTACAGGCCATCGGTTACACATTTTGCTTCAGACATGGATTAAGCTGCCATGAGGGGAACTAAGGCTAATGACTGGCCTGTGCACCTGACATGAAGGAATGATGAGGCTGTCTGGGCTCATGTGTAGGATTTGTTTCCTTTCCTCCCAGAGTTATTGTAATAACTCAATCATTAGCTAGATATAGACACAGATACATTTGTGTCATTCAGCAGATGCTCTTATCCAGAGCAACTTACAGGAACAATTAGAGTTAAGTGCCTTGCTCAAGGGCACATCGGCAGATGTTTCACCTAGTCAGCTCGAGGATTCAAACCAGCGACCTTCCGCTTACTGGCCCAAAGCTCTTAACCGCTAGGTAACCTTTGATGTTTGTTTTCAATTAACCACCTGATATACTGTATCAGTTATTAATTACTGACATGATATACTGATATACTGTATCAGTTATTAATTACTGACATGATATACTGATATACTGTATCAGTTATTAATTACTGACATGATATACTGATATACTGTATCAGTTATTAATTACTGACATGATATACTGATATACTGTATCAGTTATTAATTACTGACATGATATACTGATATACTGTATCAGTTATTAATTACTGACATGATATACTGATATACTGTATCAGTTACTAATTACTGACATGTATTGTTCAGTCATTTAGAAGATGGATGACAGGATTGATGGAAGAAGCTGATTTATTTAAAATTGCTTTATTGAGGTTCATTTTTTTCCTGCAGGTTGTTATTATTACAAAAAACATATTAATCATGACATTTACAGAAAACAATAAACAAGTTTAAAACTCTTGTTCTCTCAAACTGACCAAGATATTTTCAAATATATTTATGATAAAATGCCTCAAATGTTTGAAAACACTAACCGATAAAGATTTAGGCATTCTCTTGTCATCAAATGACAGAAATTGTGCTCCATTTGTCAATCTGACACTGTGTTTCACAATAACACTTAATAAGATTGTGCCGTAATGGATGGCTGCCATTTTGCGAGCTCCTATAGAACGTTTATCTGAACTTTATTTTCATGAAATGTATCCGCTATAATTTCTTATAACCGACAACAACTTTTAAACATCAGATCGGCAGTTACTTACCTCAATTCCAAATTCCACTCATCTGTCCTGGGCATTTTATGGAATTCCGACCCAAACCTTTTGGATATTCAAGAGAAAAAGCCGTCGTTACAGAGGCAGGAGAGGAGGAGGCCTGGCGAGATTAAGGCAAAGAGAAAACCGGCCACCTCTTCCCTCCATTCTATTGGTCAATGGTCACTTGATAATAAGATGGATGACCTCAGATCACGGATTTGCTCCAAAGGAGCCCTTTTAACTGCGATATTCTCTGCTTGTCTGAAAACATGGCTTTCAGACAAGATACCCCCATGGCTATCCAACTTGACTGTTGTATACATTTAATCTCAGGACAATAAATATAACAAGCTGGCACTTAACGAACTTCACGAGGCTATAAACAAGCAGAAAACGTTCACCCGGAGACCGACTTTGTCCCGCCCTAATCTGTTTCACCTGTCTTTGTGATTGTCTCCACCCCCCTCCAGGTGTTGCCCATCTTCCACATCATCCCCTGTGTATTTATACCTGTGTTTTCTGTCTGTCTGTTGCCAGTTTGTCTTGTTTGTTCAGGCCTACCAGCGTTTTGTGTCTCAGCTCCTGCTTTTTCCCAGTTTCTCTTTTCTCGTCCTCCTGCGTTTCTGACCCTGTACCCGCCACCTGACCACTCTGCCTGCGCCTGCCTGTCGTCCTATACCTTTGCACCACCTCTGGATTACTGACCTCTGCCTAATCTGAGTCTGCCTGCCGTCCTGTACCTTGGCCTCTACTCTGGATTATCGACCCCTGCCTGCCTTGACCTGTCGTTTGCTTGCCCCTGTTGTTACAATAAACATTGTTACTTCACACAGTCTGCACTTGGGTCTTACCTTGGTACCTGATATACTTATTTGTCACCGGGGATTTTAAGACACATGATGCCCAACTGCTATCAACACGTCTCCTTTGACACTAAGCGATACAGTTCTAGACCACCAATCAAACAAACAATAAGGACAATAAGGTGGAATCATATTACACAGGCTCCGACGTGGCGCTACAGAGGGTGGTGCGAACAGCCCAGTACGCTGGGCCGAGCTCCCTGCCATTCAGGACCTTGATATCAGGCCCTGAAAATCGTTAGACACCAGCTATCCAAGCCATAGACTCTTTTCTCTGCTTCTGCACGGCAAGCGGTACCGACGCATCAAGTCTGACACCTACAGGATCCTGAACGGCTTCTGTCCCCAAGCCATAAGACTGCTAAATAGCTAACAGAATGGCTACACAGACTGAGTTGACCCTTGTTTTTCATTTGTATTTTTGCACTGTCTCTATTCACACTAATAGGACTCTACACACTCACAGGACTCTACAGTACACACTCACGCACACTGACACTACAACACACACATAACACGCTCACACATTTATTCTGACTCTTCACACACGCAGACACACTCAGACACACTCACATACAATCATAATCTAAACTTCTGCTACTCTGATTATCTTATCTATCTTGATGCCTAGTCACCTAATCCCTATACATACAGGACATTTGGAAAGTATTCAGACCCCTTGACCTTTTCTAAATTTCGTTAGGTTAAAGCCTTATTCTACAATGGATATACAAAAACGAATCCTGATCAATCCACACACAATACCCCATAATGACATCACAGTACCCCATAATGACAAAGCAAAAACAGGTTTTGAGAAAAATTAGCAAATATATTATGATTTAAAAACTGAAATATCACATTTACATAAGTATTCAGACCCTTTACTCTGGCAGCGATTACAACCTCAAGTCTTCTTGGGTACAAGCTTGGCACACATGTATTTAGGGAATTTCTCCGATTCTTCTCTGCAGATCCTACTGTATCAAGCTCTGTCAGGCTGGACGGGGAGCGGGGCTGCACAGCTATTTTCAGGTCTCTCTAGAGATGCTCGATCCGGTTCAAGTCCGGGCTCTAGCTGGGCCACTCAAGGACATTCAGACACTTGTCCCGAAGCCACTGTGTTTTCTTGGCTGTGTGTTTCGGGTCGTTGTTCTGTTGGAAGGTGAACCTTTGCCCCAGTCTGAGGTCCTGAGCCATCTGGAGCAGGTTTTCATCGAGGATCTCTCTGTACTTTGCTCCGTTCATCTTTCCCTCAATCCTGACTAGTCTCCCAGTCCATGCAGCTGAAAAACATCCCCACAGCATGATGCTGCCACCACCATGCTTCACCGTAGGGATGGTGCGAGGTTTCCTCCAGACATGATGCTTGGCATTCAGGCTAAAGAGTTCAATGTTGGTTTCATCAGACCAGAGAATCTTGTTTCTCATGGTCTGAGACTCTTTAGGTGCCTTTTGGCAAATTCCAAGGGGGCTGTTATGCACCTTTTACTGAGGATTGTCTTCCGTCTGGCCACTCTACCATAAAGGCCTGATTGGTGGAGTGCTGCAGAGATGGTTGTCCTTCTGGAAGTTTCTCCAATCTTCACAAAGGAACTCTAGAGCTCTGGCAGAGTGACCATCAGGTTCTTGGTCACCTCCCTGACCAAGACCCTTCTCCCTCCCCGGGAGGCTAGCTCTAGGAAGATTCTTGTTGATTTCATGCTTCTTTCATTTAGGAATGATGGAGGCCACTGTGTTCTTGGGGACTTTTAAAGCTGTAGAAAAATGTTTGTACCCTTCCCCAGATCTGTGCCTCAACACAATCCATTCTCAGAGCTCTACACACAATTCCTTCGACCTCATGGCTTGGTTTTTGACATGAACTGTCAACCGTGGGACCTTATATAGACAGGTGTGTGCCTTTCCAAATCATGTCCAATCAATTGAATTTACCACAGGTGGAATCCAAGCAAGTTGTAGAAACATCTCAAGGATGATCAATGGAAATAGGATACACCTGATCTCAATTTTGAGTCTCATAGCAAAGGGTCTGAATACTTATGGAACAGCGGTATTTCTGTATTTCTGGTTTTTATTTTTAATACATTTGCAAAAATTTCAAACAACCTGTTTTTGTTTTGTCATTATTTGTATTTTGTATTTGTATTTATTATGGATCCCCATTAGATGCTGCAAAAGCAGCAGCTACACTTCCTGGGGTCCAGCAAAGTTAAGGCAGTTTATACAATTTAAAAAAATATTATAATAAATTCACAGATTTCACATCACACTGTGTGCCCTCAGGACCCTACTCCACCAATACCACATACCTATAGTACTAAATCCATGTGTATGTATAGTGCGTATGGTATCATGCATGCGTGCGTGTGTGTGTGTGTGTGTGTGTGTGTGTGTGTGTGTGTGTGTGTGTCTGTGCATGTGTCTGTGCCAATGTTTGTGTTGCTTCACAGTCCCCCACTGTTCCATAAGGTGCTTTTTTTTATCTGTTTTTTTTAATCTAATTTTACTGCTTGAGTCAGTTACTTGATGTGGAATAGAGTTCCATGCAGTCATGGCTCTATGTAGTACTGTATGCCTCCCATAGCCTGTTCTGGACTTGGGGACTGTGAAGAGACCTCTTGTGGCATGTCTTGTGGGGTATACATGGGTGTCCGAGCTGTGTGCCAGTAGTTTAGACAGACAGCTCGGTGCATTCAACATGTCAATACCTCTCATAAATAAAAGTAGTGATGAAGTCAATCTCTCCTACACTTTCAGCCAGGAGAGATTGACATGCATATTTTTCATATTAGCTTTCTGTTCTGAGCTAACTGCAATTTTCCTAAGTCCTTTTTTTGTGGCACCTGACCACACGACTGAACAGTAGTCAAGGTGTGACCTGCCTTGTTGATAGTGTTGTTAAAAAGGCTGAGCATCACTTTATTATAGACAGACTTCTCCCCATTTGAGCTACTTCTGCATCGATATGTTTTGACCATGACAGTTTACAAACTAGGGTTACTCCAAGAGGTTTAGTCATCTCAACTTGCTCTATTTCCACATTATTTATTACAATATTTAGTTGAGGTTTAGTGTTTAGTGGGTGTTTTGTTCCATATACAATGCTTTTAGTTGTAGAACTATTTAGGGCTAACTTATTCCTTGCCACCCACTCTGAAACTAACTTCAGCTCTTTATTGAGTGTTGCAGTCATTTCAGTCGCTGTAGTAGCTGACATGTATAGTGTTGAGTCATCCACAAACATAGACACTCTGGCTATATTCAAAGTCGTTAGTAAAAGTGTAAAAAAGCAAGGGGCCTAAACAGCTACCCTGGGGAATTCCTAATTCTAACTGGATTATATTTGAATGGCTTTCATTAAAAAACACACTCTGTTTTCTGTTAGACAAGTAACTCTTTATGCATATTATAGCAGGGGGTGGAAAGCCATAAAACATACATTTTTCAAGCAGCAGACTATGATCGATAATGTCAAAAGCTGCACTGAAGTCTAACAAGACAGCCCCCACAATCATTTTAGCATCAATTTCTCTCAGCTAATCATCAGTCATTTGTGTAAGTGCTGTGCTTCTGGAGTGTACTTCCCTATAAGTATGCTGAAATTCTGTTGTCAATTTGTTTACTGTGAAATAACATTGTATCTGGTCAAACACCATTTTTTCCAGAAGTTTACTAAGGGCTGGTAACAGGCTGGTTGGTCAGCTTTTTGAGCCAGTAAAGGGGGCTTTACTATTCTTGGGTAGCGGAATGACTTTAGCTTCCCTCCAGGCCTGAGGGCACACGCTCTCTAGTAGGTTTAAATTGAAGATGTGGCAATATCATCTGGTATTATCCTCAGTAATTTTCCATCCAGATTGTCAGACCCTGGTGGCTTGTCATTGTTGATAGAAAACTATTTTTTCACCTCTTCCAGACTGACTTTACGGAATCCAAAAGTACAATTCTTGTCTTTCATAATTTGGTCCGATATACTTGGATGTCAGCTTTTGTTGCTGGCATGTCATCCCTAAGTTTGCTTATCTTGCCAATGAAAAAGTCATTAAAGTAGTTTTCAATATTTTGTGATGAATGAGCAATCTGATTCAATGAATAAAGAAGTTGGCTTTTTTCCCCAAAATTTAATTTAAGGTGCTCCAAGGTTTTTTACTATCATTCTTTATACACTGCTCCAAAAAATTAAAGGGAACACTAAAATAACACATCCTAGATCTGAATGAATGAAATATTCTTATTAAATACTTTTTCTTTACATAGTTGAATGTGCTGACAACAAAATCACACAAAAATTATCAATGGAAATCAAATGTATCAACCCATGGAGGTCTGAATTTGGAGTCACACTCAAAATTAAAGTGGAAACCCACACTACAGGCTGATCCAACTTTGATGTAATGTCCCAAAATTAGGCTCAGTAGTGTGTGTGGCCTCCACGTGCCTGTATGACCTCCCTACAACGCCTGGGCATGCTCCTGATGAGGTGGCGGATGGTCTCCTGAGGGATCTCCTCCCAGACCTGGACTAAAGCATCCGCCAAGTCCTGGACAGTCTGTGGTGCAGTCTGTGGTGGATGGAGCGAAACATGATGTCCCAGATGTGCTCAATTAGATTCAGGTCTGGGGAACGGGCGGGCCAGTCCATAGCATCAATGCCTTCCTCTTGCAGGAACTGCTGACACACTCCAGCCACATGAGGTCTAGCATTGTCTTGCATTAGGAGGAACCCAGGGCCAACCGCACCAGCATATGGTCTCACAAGGGGTCTGAGGATCTCATCTCGGTACCTAATGGCAGTCAGGCTACCTCTGGCGAGCACATGGAGGGCTGTGCGGCCCCCCAAAGAAATACCACCCCACACCAAGACTGACCCACCGCCAAACCGGTCATGCTGGAGGATGTTGCAGGCAGCAGAACGTTCTCCACGGCGTCTCAAGACTCTGTCACGTCTGTCACATGTGCTCAGTGTGAACCTGCTTTCATCTGTGAAGAGCACAGGGCACCAGTGGCGAATTTGCCAATCTTGGTGTTCTCTGGCAAATGCCAAACATCCTGCACGGTGTTGGGCTGTAAGCACAACCCCCACCTGTGGACGTCGGGCTCCCATTCCACCCTCATGGAGTCTGTTTCTGACCATTTGAGCAGACACATGCACAGTTGTGGCCTGCTGGAGGTCATTTTGCAGGGCTCTGGCAGTGCTCCTCCTGCTCCTCCTTGCACAAAGGCGGAGGTAGCGGTCCTGCTGCTGGGTTGTTGCCCTCCTACGGCCTCCTCCACGTCTCCTGATGTACTGGCCTGTCTCCTGGTAGCGCCTCCATGCTCTGGACACTACGCTGACAGACACAGCAAACCTTCTTGCCACAGCTCGCATTGATGTGCCATCCTGGATGAGCTGCACTACCTGAGCCACTTGTGTGGGTTGTAGACTCCGTCTCATGCTACCACTAGAGTGAAAGCACCGCCAGCATTCAAAAGTGACCAAAACATCAGCCAGGAAGCATAGGAACTGAGAAGTGGTCTATGGTCACCACCTGCAGAACCACTCCTTTATTGGGGGTGTCTTGCTAATTGCCTATAATTTCCACCTGTTGTCTATTCCATTTGCACAACAGCATGTGACATTTATTGTCAATCAGTGTTGCTTCCTAAGTGGACAGTTTGATTTCACAGAAGTGGGATTGACTTGGAGTTACATTGTGTTGTTGAAGTGTTCCCTTTATTTTTTTGAGCAGTGTATATTTATCTATTTTTCATAGTGTAGTTGATTTTTATTTAGTTAAGTCTCATGATTTCTTAATTTGCAGTACGTTTGCCAATCAGTTGGGCTGCCAGACTTAATTGTCATACATTTTGCCTCATCCCTCTCAACCATACACTTTTCAATTCCTCGTCAATCCAAGGTGATTTAACAATTTTTACAGTCATTTTCTTAATGGGTGCGTGCTTATTAGTAACTGGAATAAGTCGTTTCATAAATGCATCAAGTGCTGCATCTGGTTGCTCCTCATTACACACCACAGACCAGCACATATTCTTTACATCATCAACATATGAATCACTACAAAACTTATTGTATGACCTCTTATATACTATATTAGGCCCAGCCTTTGTAACTTTGGTTTTCCTAGATATGGCTTTTATATTGTGATCACTACATCCTATGGATTTGGATACTGCTTTAAAGCAAATATCTGCAGCGTTAGTAAAGATGTGATCAATACATGTTGATGATTTACTTCCTGTGCTGTTTGTAACTACCCTGGCAGGTTGACTGACAACCTGATCCAGGTTGCAGGCACTGGTTACAGTTTGTTACAAGTTTTTTCCTGAGTGGGCAGCTTGATGATAGCCAATCAATATTTAAATCACCCAGAAAATATACTTCTCTGTTGATATCACATACATTATCAAGCATTTCACACATATTATCCAGATACTGACTGTTAGCAGGTTCCCACAAGAATGGGCTTTAGGTGAGGCAGAGGAACCTGTAGCCATATTACTTCAACAGTATTTAACATTAGATCGTCTCTAAGCTTTACAGTAATGTGGTTCTGAATATAGACCGCAACACCGCCTCCGTTGGCATTTCTGTCTTTTTGGTAGATGTTATAACCATGTATTGCTACCACTGTATCATCAAAGGTATATTCAAAGTGAGTTTCGGAGATCGTTAGATTATGAATGTCATCTGTTACAAGCAAGTAATTTACTTCATGGACCTTGTTTCTTAGGCTACATGTTAATATGGGTTATTTTTTAGGACTTTTCTGTGTTGCTTGATTGTTTTAATGCTTTTCTGGGAAGCTTATCAGAGGTAGACTCACTCATGTTATTTGTATTGGAGCTGATAGTGCAGGGTGAGCTGCATAAAGTGGTCTTCCTACTATTGCACACCGCCTCAGTACTAACAGTGTAAATCTGGTTCATAGGCTCATGATTACTGCTTACAGTAGCTGTAGGATAAACATATGTATTCGGTGCAATTAGGGGTACATACATTAAATTACTTACATTGTGTTTGCCAATGCCCCTAAGATCATGTACATTTGATGCAGCATTATGACAACTCATTGTCACAATGGTAGGGATAAACTGAGCTGGTCTAGGATCATCAGGAGCCAAGATGACTTGGATGGACTCCGTCATTCCTGTAGAGTATCTTCTGTTTCCAGAAGGTGTCAAAGATATCAATAAAAATGACTCCAGCAGAGCTACAGTAGTCTTTTAGCCAGATGTGTAATGCCGCGGCCCAACGATGGTACTGGACCTGAAATTATTGGCAATTTTTTGGAGTCTTTTAATGCCAAAATCAGTTATTTAAAATCTATTTTCAAATGTTCCGAGCTAGCCCTCCAGATGTCGTACGACAATGTCAGCTCCCGGCATCTGTGGTAGAACAGTCAGAAGCAGCCTTGTTTTGTCCTGTAGTCGTGCTCCTGTGTAGCACAGGGATTTTGCCTTGGGGACTGAGATGTTAATCACCATAAAGCTGCCTATGATGACAGCTGGTGATGTTGAATGGGCCGTTCTCTCAGGCAGCCTCACGGTCTGGTGTGGCTGGGAGCTCCGAGGATCTGAACCCGAGGTAGAAGCCACCGGAGAGGGAGATAGAGCTGAGGATGAAGACGCAGGTACCTTCGGATCCGATCTTGATTGGGAAGCCACCAAAGACGAAGGTGCCGGAACCTCTGGATCCAGTTCGGCAAAGCTGTTTCTGGTCTGTGTCAGGTCCGGGCTCAACATCTCCATGGAGACCTCCGTTGCCAGAGGACGCCTTCTTCGACTTCCACGGCGAGTGACGTACCTCCATGGCTGGTTGGTTGGATCGAGATCAGCTCCGTACTCCAGGGAAGGTTGAAACCCCTTCGGGGATGGAACACTGCCTAGCACCAGCCAGTTGGCTGTGGAGAGCCGACAAGACGGTGAAACTTTCACCAGTCCAGAGCGGCGTCCGGCTACTGGGGTGGAAGAAAAATAAAATGTAGGTGGGCGTGGATTCCCCAGTAGGTTATGTAGGTTTGCTACTTGCTTGCTAAGAGTAGCTACTTCGCTCCTGTAGTCCTCCACAAGCATGCAGTTGCCACATTGAAAGTCAGTGCGGTCCTCATTGTCCCGGAACAAAGCAAAGTAAACACAGCTCCTTCAGCGCTGGAAACGTTCAATAGCGACCTCTATTTGAGACAGCCGAGCCAGCTAGCAAGCTGGGCTTTCGCGTCTCTCCCCCTGTACGGAATCTGTCAGGATCCCGGGACAGATAGCAGCGCTCACAGCAATTTAGCCCAACAGCAGGATTCTAAATAAAATAAAGTATATAAAAACACTGTCAGCTTTAGTTCAGGTTTTAACGTTTGACAGGTTTCAGTTTCGGCATTCGACAGCGTTCAACAACAACGCTGGGACATTGTGTGTAGCTTGATGAGGAACAACATTTATTTAATCCATTTAAGAATAAGGCTGTAATGTAACAAAATGTGGAAAAAGTCAAGGGGTGTGAATACTTTCCGTAGGCACTGTATCTACCTTTATCATTTCTGAATCCCTGCAGATTATAAATATGGGATTGGAAATGACCCTGTATATACTGTATCTTCTTACTTCTCGTGTTTTTCTTATTTCTTTAATTATTATGTGTTTTTCTTCTACCTCATGTTATTTTTAGTGCTACATTGATATTGATAACTGCATTTGAAGCTTGCAACAAAGGCATTTCTCTGTATTTGTGCACATGATATTATAACTTGAAACTTGAAACTTATTTAAAGTCTATGTCCCCCCCACCCTAACAAATATAGATGAAGCTGTTATTGTGTTAGTTTCTACCACAGATCCTCTCTCCACTGCTGCCCACACCATTCACTCTGTGGTGAACTTCTGGTGCAGAGAGACCTCTACAGACTCAGGGAACCCTTTACCTTAAAGTGGAAGGAAAGTGAGGGTTGGTCACACATGCAAACAGATTTGATTCTTTCTGTAGGGTTCCGTATCGCGTACCGTTGCAGGCCTATTCAGATATAACATTCCCTTTCATTGAAGTGAAACATAAGCCAGCCTGACATTATTGTCGACACGTTGTTATGGAAGTTAAAAACAACCCACTGCACTGATAATAAGGGTGCGAGATCATTTTGTCCATGGGGAGAAATACTTTAGAGCTAGGCTAGTTCTAAAGCAACCATAAAAACATTTCCTAATTCAAAGCCTGGAGAAAGGAACGGCACTGAAGCTGTGGACAGTGTAGCCATTTGACAAAGAAGAAAAAACATCTCAGAAAGCGCAGACAGAGCAGACGTTCTTCCCATTTCCCAGAGGACACAGTAACAAACACTGGCCCCGCTGAACCTTATATTGACATTATCTCATTATCAGCCCACTGCAGCCCCATTCTGCTCAGTCACCTCTGTCTACCGCGCGCCAATTAAAAATGATTGGCAATGGCAATGTCAAAACTTCACAGTGTTTGCATTCATTTAACATGGTCACGCACAAGCTGTTTGTGTTAACGTGCAACTCCATGCAAAAAAAAAAGATCCAATGTGGCGATGCACAACAACAGGTGTCGTAAAGGTAGTTCGGATGAAATAATGAGCACTGCTTGAAAACAGCACATCATGAAGAATATATTAGCTGGATTCATCTCCTGTCTCTGTGTCCGAGGTTCCATTGCTACATAAGAAAATTGGTGTAAAAGTCCAAGACGATAAGTGACATTTTGAGGACAGGGGAAAAAAACAGCAGTGTTGCCAAAACAAAATGCATTACTTGCAGGATGGGACTCTGTTGTCGTGTGAGACAGATTGTTATTCAATTTTAGCATAGATTCGATAATGTTAGTCTTTCTCAGAGATCCTATGTTAAATAGAGCTTTGTCAGGTAGAAGTAGGAACCAGACATACAATTATACATCAATTTGTCTCTTGTATCAGTAGATGATCTATTTGTTCTCCAGTTTCCCAGAGCCTCCAGACATTCTGTTCCTCCAAGACGAGCTGCTAATTAACTATTTAAATGACAAAATTGCTTTAATTAATGGAAGCTATTAAAGAGAGGAGAATGTAACCCAGCCTCATTAACTATTCATTTAACTATTCCTATTGTGACATGTCTGTAATTGACAGCGCATTAGTTTCAAATGCCTCTCAATATCAAATCTGACACTGAACTGTGTTCGCATATGAGTTTTTGGTTATAGAATAATTCGATGTCCTAATGCAAAGACCTGCCACATCCATCACGTCACACTGTCTGGCAAGAGGAGGAGTACCAGAGTGTCTGGAACTTTGCTAATTAAATTGCCAAGAGAAAAGTGTGCCAATTATGTGGTAGGGAAAACTTTCAGCTCATAATCGATCTGATCCACCATTCATTAACCAGACCCAGCAATTAAGAAGTTGATAGTCCAGTCTCAGGATTATCCTTAATTGGCAATCAAAACGATCATCAATAGCAGCAATTTATCAAACCCTACTTTCACATATCAAAGCGTAGAAATATTCCATTCAATATTAAGATAATTGTGACTATGATAACCACGTGGCTTTGTGAATGATTACAAAGTGCTTCCGATTAGGCTCACATTACCTTGCTCCATGTGGAAGAGGACGAGTCTGCCCGGGGTTACTTTCAGGATGGACTCTTCATGGCCAATAAAGGAGAGCGCACCACTCAGGTTGTCTGCCTACCCACCAGACTATTTTACCAGAGACAAGAGAAGGACAAATTAAACTTCAATCAACATTAACTTTTATTATTTTTACCCCCTTTTTCATAATATCCAATTGTTTGTAGTTACTGTCTTGTCTCATCGCCACAACTCCCATACGGGCTCGGGATAGACGAAGGTCGAGAGCCATGCGTCCTCCAAAACACAACTGAACCAAGCCGCACTGCTTCTTAACACAGTGCGCATCCAACCCGGAAGCCAGCCGCACCAATGTGTCGGAGGAAACACCGTACACCTAGCGACCTGGTCAGCATGCATTGTGCCCAGCCTGCCACAGGAGTCACTAGTGCATGATGAGACAAGGATATCCCTACCGGCCAAACCCTCCCTAACCCGGACTGTGCGTCGCCCCATGGACCTCCCGGTCGCGGCCGGCTGGGACAGAGCCTGGGCTCGAACCCAGTCTCTGGTGGCAAAGCTAGACCACTGCACCACCCGGGAGGCCTCAACATGAACTTTTTAGATTAATTCAGTTCAATTATGGCATGAAAGACGATAGGTTAGAGGAACTCTAACATGATATGTAAAACAGAGCTAACAAGATCAAGGTGTATAACTTCGCAGTCAAACAGGTTGAATAAACGTTTCTGTTTGGCTGGCATTTCTTTGACTGTCCATACAGTTTATGCATTTGAACAGTTGGGATAAAGAAAGTGAGCCAAACCCAACTGTCAAATTAAATCAATTAGTAAAGTAGAATTCTCACACCAAATAATAGGCCTTATTACTGAGTGTTCGACAATACAATAAACAGCTACTTACTGATGATTGGGGAATCTCCTGCTCTGCCCACCATTTTCTTTCTTATTCCTCCCCATCAAACATTACCAGAACAGTCTACAACAACGGCTCCAACAGTATCAACATTACCAGAACAGTCTACAACAACGGCTCCAACAGTATCAACATTACCAGAACAGTCTACAACAACGGCTCCAACAGTATCAAACATTACCAGAACAGTCTACAACAACGGCTCCAACAGTATCAACATTACCAGAACAGTCAACAGCAACGGCTCCAACAGTATCAACATTACCAGAACAGTCTACAGCAACGGCTCCAACTGTATCAACATTACCAGAACAGTCTACAACAACGGCTCCAACTGTATCAACATTACCAGAACAGTCTACAACAACGGCTCCAACAGTATCAACATTATCAGAACAGTCTACAGCAACGGCTCCAACAGTATCAACATTACCAGAACAGTCAACAGCAACGGCTCCAACAGTATCAACATTACCAGAACAGTCTACAGCAACGGCTCCAACAGTATCAACATTACCAGAACAGTCTACAACAACGGCTCCAACTGTATCAACATTACCAGAACAGTCTACAACAACGGCTCCAACAGTATCAACATTACCAGAACAGTCAACAGCAACGGCTCCAACAGTATCAACATTACCAGAACAGTCTACAACAACGGCTCCAACTGTATCAACATTACCAGAACAGTCTACAACAACGGCTCCAACAGTATCAACATTACCAGAACAGTCTACAGCAACGGCTCCAACAGTATCAACATTACCAGAACAGTCTACAACAACGGCTCCAACTGTATCAACATTACCAGAACAGTCTACAACAACGGCTCCAACTGTTTCAACATTACCAGAACAGTCTACAGCAACGGCTCCAACAGTATCATGGCCCCTACATGGAGAAAGAGTAATATGTTTAGGTGCTAATACAACACATAGTGTAAATCTATTTGTGGAAACCCTGTGGGGGAAAAAAATGATCAACACAAAGAAAGAATGTGGTTGACACTATGGTACATTTTGTTAGCACCTCAATATCTCCAAACCTAATAATGTCCTTTCACAAGAAGAGAAATAACATGGACTATTCTGGTTCTGTACAGGCAGAGGGAACGGCAATACTTTGTTTTTTACAACAAATATGCAATGGAATTTCAGTTCTGCCAAGAAAAATGTTTGCTATGAGTGAGCATTTCCATAAATACTGCCTTACCAAAACTGCAATTCAGAAAGCCTTTCTTTATAAGTCCTATCATCATCTGCCTACATACAAGGTCCTGTATCTTGCCTACTGTATGCATTCAAATCAAATCAAATCAAATGTATTTGTCACATACACATTCCTGCTGCATTCCCAGAAATATACTAAACCTATTTAGTGACAACAATAATACAAGCATACAAAAGAAGTGTAAAAACGACACACTAGTAGACGGTTGACCTTGACCTTAAAATAAAATATTTAGTATTTTTAATTGCAAGGTGCATGAATGAACGCCATGTTTCCTGTGTAGCTTCAATGTGTTGTTTGTTCATGCACCTTGTAATGAAAAATAACAACTAGATTGAAGTCAGTGTCGGTCGTTGTTTCAGATACCACACTGAATTAAAATCTAAAAGCAACATGTAAAGTGTTGATCCCATGTTTCATGAGCTGAAATGGTTCCAGAAATTTTCAATACGCAAAAAAAAGCTGATTTCACTCAAATTTTGTGCACAAATGTATTTACATCCCTTTTAGTGAGAATTTTTCCTTTGCCAAGATAATCCGTCCACCTGACAGGTGTGGCATATCAAGAAGCTGATTAAACACCATAATCCTTACACAGGTGCACCTTGTGCTGGGGACAATAAAAGGCCACTCTAAAATGTGCTGTTTTATCACACAACACAATGCCACAGTTGTCTTAAGTTTTGAGGGAGTTTGTAATTGGCATTCTGACTGTAGGAATGTCCACCAGAGCTGTTTCCAGACAATTTGAAATTAATGTTTTTCTCTCTACCATAAGCCACTTCCAATGCAGCTGATGAAACTGTGGGTTTGCACAACCAAAGATTTTCTGCAATGAGCTTCAGTGAAGCTCATCTGCATGCTGGTCATCCTCACCAAGGTCTTGACATGACTGCAGTTTGGTGTCGTAACCGACCAGTGGGCAAATGTTCACATTCGATAGCCACTGGCACGCTGGAGAAGTGTCCTTTTCGCGGTTTCAACTGTACAGGGCAGATGGCATTGTGTGGGCGAGCCGTTTGCTGATGTCAAAGTTTTTAACAGAGTGCCCCATGGTGGTGGTGGGCTTATGGTATGGGCAGGCATAAGCTACGTACAACGAACACAATTGCATTTTATCGATGGCAATTTGAATGCACAGAGATACCGTGATGAGATCCTGAGGCCCATTGTCGTGCCATTCATCCGGTGCCATTCATCCGCTGCCATCACCTCATTTCAGGATGATAATGCACGGCCCCAAGGATCTGTACACAATTTCTGGAAGCTGAAAATGTCCCAGTTCTTCCATGGCCTGCATACTCACCAGTGATGTCACCCATTGAGCATATTTGGGATGCTCTGGAACGACGTGTATGACAGCGAGTTCCAGTATCCGGCAACTTCGCACAGACTTGTTCTCAACTCACAGAACTTGATCTCAACTGGCCAACCTGGTTAAATAAAGGTGAAAATAAAAAAAACAGCCATTGAAGAGGAGTGGGACAACATTCCACAGGCCACAATCAACAGCCTGATCAACTCTATGTGAAGGAGATGTGTCGCGCTGCATGAGGCAAATGGTGGTCACACCAGATACTGACTGGTATTCTGATCCACGCCTCTACTTTTAAAAAAGTTATCTGTGACCAACAAATGCAAATCTGTATTCCCAGTCATGTAAAATCCATAGATTAGGGCCTAATGCATTTTCTTATATGATCTGTAACTGTTCTCCACCAGTCAGTGGAGAAGGTGGAAAGTTTTAAGTTCCTGGGCATGCACATCAATGACAAACTGAAATGGTCCACCCACACGGACACTGTAGTGAAGAAGGTGCAATAGCGCCTCTTCAACCTCAGGAGGCTGAAGATATTTGGCTTGTCACCCAAAACCCTGACAAACTTCTACAGATGCACAATCGAGAACATCCTGTCAGGCTGTATCATAGCCTGGTATGGCAACTGCACCTCCCTCAACCACAAGGCACTCCAGAGGGTGGTGTGGTCACAACGCATCAACTACCTACCGTCCAGGACACCTACAACATCCGATGTCACAGGAAGGCCAAAAGGATCATCAAGGACAACAACCACCCGAGCCACTGCCTGTTCACCCTGCTATCATCCAGAAGGCGAGGTCAGTACAGGTGCATCAAAGCTGGAACCGAGAGATTGAGAAACAGCTTCTATCTCATGGCCATCAGACTGCTAAACAGGAATCACTAACTCAGAGAGGCTGCTGCCTACATTGAGACCCAATCACTGGACGCTTTAATAAATGGATCACTAGTCACGTCAAACAATGCCACTTTAAATAATGCCACTTTAATAATGTTTACATTTCTTACATTACTCATATCACATGTACTGCTCCTTGCCTATGCCGCTCAGCCATCGTACATATTCTCCTTTACCACTTTAGATTTGTGTGTATTAGGTAGTTGTTGGGGAATTGTTAGATTACTTGTTAGATATGTGTGTATTAGGTAGTTGTTGGGGAATTGTTAGATTACTTGTTAGATATGTGTGTATTAGGTAGTTGTTGGGGAATTGTTAGACTACTTGTTAGATATTGCTGCACTGTTGGAACTAGAAGCACAAGCATTTCGCTACACTCACATTAACATCTGCTCACCATGTGTATGTGACCAACAACATTTGAATAGCTTTGATGTTGCGTTTATATTTTTGTTCAGTGTAGTTTCCTCTGGTTTTAACGATCCTATCACTCCTCTATCTTAGACATATAGGCTGTGAGACCTGGTTAGAACCTGTTCTCATTAATATTATTTTTCTCAGGAAGTGAATGTTTGATTGTAAAATCTTTGAGACCCTGTCCGATATATCCTGGAGATTATTCTTCAGATTCATCCTGAGAGTGATTTTTCTTGCAATTGCTCAAATAAACATTTTACTGCTGATAAATGAGTGGCATCAAGTCGACTGTCTATAAAAATTGCCATATAAACTCAGCAAAAAAATAAAGTCCCTTTTTCAGGACCCTGTCTTTCAAAGATAATTCGTAAAAATCCAAATAACTTCACAGTTCTTCACTGTAAAGGGTTTAAACACTGTTTCCCATGCTTGTTCAATGAACCATAAACAATTAATGAACATGCACCTGTGGAACGGTCGTTAAGACACTAACAACTTACGAACTGTTGGCAATTAAGGTCACAGTTATGAAATATTAGGACACTAAAAAGGCCTTTCTACTGACTGAGGGCTTGTAGGCCTGTTGCAAGGCAGGTCCTCACCAGACATCACCGGCAACAGCGTCGCCTATGGGCACAAACCCACCGTCGCTGGACCAGACAGGACTGGCAAAAAGTGCTCTTCACTAACGAGTTTGCTGTACACCAGCAGGAACCCATCCAACTTGAAGGAGCTGGAGCAGTTTTGCCTTGAAGAATGGGCAAAAAATCCCAGTGGCTAGATGTGCCAAGCTTATAGAGACATATCCCTAGAGACTTGCAGCTGTAATTGCTGCAAAAGGTGGCTCTACAAAGTATTGATTTTTTTTTTTTTTTTGGGGGGGGGGGTGAATAGTTATGCATGCTCAAGTTTTCTGTTTTTTTTTGTCTTATTTCTTATTTTTTTCACAATAAAATAGGAAAAGTGGCAAGTGGGGTGAATACTTTTGCAAGGCACTGTAGCACCATAAGGAAATGCTCTGACTTTGTTCGGTGTAGTTGACCCTGGCAAAACCAACACCTGCCACCACTTTAGGGTTTTCTCTTTCTTTGTTCCAGTGAACCTAAAATAGTCCAGACAGACGGTATTGTTTGTATGACATTGCAAATGTACGGGAAAGTGATATAGGTCAAGCACGAAATAAAACAAATAACATCTAAAAATGTTAGGATCAAACAAATGTGAAGTGGGTTACAACCACTTTGAAAGGAATATTTGTTAGGACCAGTTGGGGGAGAATCACTTGTCAGTGTCCTGATGGCAGACATCAATCAAATGTGACAGGTGGCTGATTGCTCCATTATATCACTACTGATGGCTGGATCTGGCTCATCGGCTCAGGTGAAAACAACATCTTAGAAGTGTTTGGTGGGCTCTATTCTCCAACTCCTGTAACTGAAGAGGAGTTCTGTGGTAAATCTTTAAATATATATAAACAATCTGATGGAGCATGCAGACACTGGGACCCTCAGGGAAGATTGATGTCTTAATCTGAAATGGTACTCTATGAATCAATACAACTTTTGAATCCCCACCAAGCCATTATTCTGGTTTTATTTGAGAATACATACAACTTGAATAATCTAATGTCTGGTGATCTTAGTAGTGAGAGTCTAACAATTTATACAAAATCAAAACTGATCCACATCAACTTCCAACAGGAGCCATTGGTGTCTTTAGCCAACAAGGTCATAACATGACAGGGTTGAACATGATGACCTGTAAAAGAAAAGGAGGACAGTGCTATTCAACCATTCTAGTTATTGTGATGAAGCAACAGTTAAGTGTAACGACAGCTTGGGGCACCATGATTTCCAGGGGCCGTGTAGCTAGCTGCCTAGCTAGCACATACGGTTCCTTGGAAGTTGTGGGAACATATTGTTTTGGTTTCCCATTGGGTCTGGGGATGGAGCCATACATTTCCTGACCAGTAAAACAGACGTTTTTGTTTTTCTTATGAAAGTGAAAGTTACACCTGTTCTGAAAACATTTAACTATGGTTCCCTGAAAGTTACACCTGTTCTGAAAAGGTTTTGCTATGTTTCCCTGAAAGTTTTCCTGGGAAGTTTTATTATCGTTCTGAGAACAGAAATTAACGTTTATTTGAAGGTAATTAAATAACGTTCTGAGAACATGTTTCAATAAGACTTTTAACAACACTGCCAGCTTAGTTTAACTGTTTTGAACTCCAAGCACAGATAAGACACATGAAAATTCATTTTCTTAGGCATTAATCATGCAAACCTATTTATTTTTTATTGTGGCATGGCATCAATGAGATTCAAACCTATGATCTTCTGTTCTCTAGCAATAGAATTAGTCCACTGCACCACAGGATGGAGCTAGCATGTCATGTTTTTTAACTCATACGAAGCTGTTCATTTTTGTCTATTCAAACAGATCCCATTTCAAAAGGAAACAAGCACTCATTAAGATCAGGTGTGGCCAATTAGTGGCCGCGGCCAACTCACCTGAACACACTTAACAAGACAGAGGATAGAGAGAGTTTTATTGATGCTGTGAACGGAATCTATATGTTTTTAAATAACATTCTAATAATGTTCGTTGAACATTACTAATATTTCCTTGTGGTTTTATGTAAAGTTTTCTTAAAGGTAGACTCAGCGATATGATGTAGATGCAGAAAGTAAACAGCATAGTGGGTAAATTGCAGCAACAACTAAGAGCGTTGAAGTGTGAGGCTCAACTTCTCCACTGTTTTTGTGCCAAAGCTACCACGCAGTGAACAGCGTGAAGCAAACCTGTGCACGTGTGCAGATACAGTGTGTGAATGGGTGAGAGAGAATTCTTGCATCTCGCTCGTCTCAATATCTGCGATGCTGCTCGTGGCAATGTCATTTCTCTGAGAATATGACTTCAAATAGAACCATGAGGAAACCTGCAAAAAAACAAAAATGCTAAAGTACTGAAATTCTCACTGAAGAATGTGGTTTCTTTTTTTCTTTCTTTTCTTGAAGGGGTAGATCAGCTTTAATATTGCAGATTGATTTCCATCAGTGTAATTGTCTTCATCATTTCCAATCTCCCATTTGGGATAAATATATGTTTTTATATACACTACTTCAAAAGTTTGGGGTCACTTAGAAATGTCCTTGTTTTTGAGGAATGGAGAGTAAGGTGGGAGGAAACATGACATCATCCTGGGATGGGCTGTAAACCACTCTGTGACTGCACGGGAGTGGTGAAATGCCACGTTGTCCCATACAGTTACAAACGTTGGCCGATTTCGCCTCACTGTGACCCTTTCTTCACCCGGCACAACCCTTCCATAGAGGTCATCCAGGAATGAAATGAGACGCTCGGTGTTGTATGGTCCAATTAGCGGTTTGTGTAACAGCTTTCCATCAGAGGATATTGGTGCGCACATTGTGATGTTGTCACCCCTCTGGCCTGGGACATCCACTGTGGTTCTTTTCCCAATCACATTCCTTCCTCGCTGCCGGATTTTGGCCAAGTTGAAACCAGCCTCATCCACAAAGATGAATATGTTGGGTGTTTGCCTTGCTTCAATCTCCGTGACTCTCTAAAATAAATACACAAGGCAACATAAGAGTTAGGCTATTACAGTAGTTTACATTATACTTAAAAACATGCCATTGTGTGCCTCGGCCCTGTTTGGTTTTGTTCTAAACCAGTTCTGTATTTTATAGTCATCTTACCTGGACTTATTGATCCTGAGTTGCTTGACTCGTTCAGATTTCCTTTTAAAGGGGACAGTGTTCAACTGCTTCATCCTGACTTGATGTTGTTTCAGGACTTCTTACATTGTGAATATTTCAAAATGTAATATTTTCTGGCAACACTCTGTCCTGAATCTCTGTGAGTTTTATGCCATTGTTTCTAATGACAACATCAACAATTGCAGTTTCCTGCACAGCAGTGAAAATATTACCTCTCCCGCCTGTGGGAGGTAACCGTTGGGTCCTAAGCAGAAATACAAAAACAATTACACACAAGTGGGTTTGGAGGCTTTGCTCAATTTACTTCTGTAATGTGCAGTTCAGTCAGATGAACTTGCACAATGCACACATCTTACCCGTTGTTTTCTGGAAATTTCTCACTATAGATACTGTTGAGCGTTGCAGATCTGGCTGCACTCTCAGACCAGCCTCTCTCATTGATAGACCATGATCAATTATATTATCCCTAATCTCATCTGAGACTACAGCCCTTGATCTTCTTCTCAGTCTTCTCCCACCACGCATAAATACTCCGCTCCCTCTCCCAGCCACTCTTCTTCCTCTGTCAGCCACTTCTCTATCTCTGGCTGGGTCCATGTTTACATTACAGTACAGCATTGTTCCTAAGATGTCCCCTTCTGTATAGATGGTAATGGCATTGAAAGACTAACACCTGGGTAGGTGTTCATCTACAATGGGAATCAGCTGTGGTTGGTCTAATTGTTTTGATAGTGTTTCATTCATTTGGACTTGGAATATATTTCAATACGGATTTACTGTAGAAATGTAGCAAATTGCTGTCTCATTCAATTTTGTGTTATGTTAGATTTTGAACTTAAGTTAAACAGTTTTGAAAAGAGTATGTAAACATGTACAAATTTGCCTGTAGGTACATAGAGTTTTGGTGGTGGTTGCGTCTGAGTGAGAAAATAATTCATGAAATTTGAAAGATATAGTCATTGTGATGTAGTCATTTTGTGCCAAAGCAATGACAAATGATCCACAGTTTAGCCCACATAGACTGCTGTTGTGCTCACTGTGTGAAGAGTTTTGAAAAAGTGACCTAAATATTGAGAAATGGGTCCTAACGATTGTAAAAAAAACTGTAATATTGAATCATTTCTGCTCTCTGAATTCATATTCATTATATAAATAGGCCCTTTTAATTTTGTCTGACTTGCCATTCAGGTTGCTAGGTGTATGCAAAACCATAAGCAAATAGGTAAACTGTGATATGACTAAAGAGTTAATCAGGATGATTTTTAAGGATGATCTTATCTATTTATGCTAACTTTCTATAAAAATGTATTGGAGTGAGATCATTTCTTTCTTTCGGGATATGTATACCGAGTATGTCCACATCCCCGTCAGACCATTTCATTGGTAAACTACACAATAGTGTAAAAGTTGTATTGTTTGGGGATCCAATGCGTAATATAGTACATTTAGAATAATTTGGTTGTAATCCAGAGGTTAGAAAAAGTATCTCGATCCACTATGTGGCTGTAGAGGGATTCTAAGTGTGGATTTAAAAGAAATCAGGAATCATCAGCGTACAATAAGACCTGGATTTCTAATCCCTTAATAATATTGTTGGATCTGATTTTAACAGCTAACATTTCGATGGCCATAATAAATAGATGTGCCGATAGTGGACAACCTTGTTTTACTCCTCTTGACAGTTTAAACATTTCTTGAGATGTAGCCATTATTTGCAATTTTACACCTAGGATTACTATACATAACTTTAACCCATTTTATAAGAGATTCAGTCATACTTTATCAAAGACCTTTTCAAAGTCAGCTATGAATACCTGGCTTGGTTTCCCATATATTTCATAGTGTTCTATTGTTTCCAGTACTTATATTATCTCCAATTTATCGTCCATGTAAAAAACATGTCTGATTAGGATGAATACTTTCCAACAATACATTTTAAATTCTATGTTGTTCTCTGAACATTCAGGGAATGTGACTTTAATTAAATCCATGTGGAAACCTGTAGGAAAGTACTGAACTTCCCACAGAAAGACGTTGTTTCAGGCATCAGCATGCTTTAGTTCAGCTGTCGTTCAGGTAGTCGAACCGAAGGAGAGTGCTAGCATGCTCCCTTAAAAGATGTTCGCTTGAAAAACGAAAAAAGTGTGGGAAAGTGGCAATATTATTATTAGTACATTAGTGGGCGATGAGCTGGTAATGGCCATCTACGGCCAAACGAGGAAGTGACGACACACCCAAACAAGGAAGACGTGTTAGAGAATAAAAGTGTACAGAGAGACACTTCACTGAAATGCAAAGGATATGCGTGAAGAATTGGATAATGTGGTTGGTGCACAATGACTGACTCGCATGGTAGATGGAGTGTGGAAGCCCACTCCATCCATTCTATTGGAAGAGTCTCTCCCTTCTCACGTTATATGAGATTCCCTTTAAGAGCCTTCGTGCTCAAACACATGCAGTGTGATACATGTAAAGTATTTGTTCATGTGTCAAGTGTGTGTGTAGACGGGAGGAGTGTTATATGCCAGCTGAGCCTAAATGCTGCAATTGTGGTGGTGAACATGCGTCTGCATTTCTGAAGTGTCCTGTTAGGGTGAAGGAGACGGAGTTGGTAATAAAAAGGCCTGTCCAGAATGTCTCCTATCCGGAGCCGTTGAGAAGAGTGAAGTTGAAGAATAAATAAATGGTAGTGGAAGTAGAGACACCAGATGATGTTACTTGTCAACAGAGGATCCTGACATGTTACATGTTAAGAAGGTGGACTTTGTAGAGATTATTACTTGTCAGAGGATCCTGACATGTTACATGTTAAGAAGGTGGACTTTGTAGAGATTATTACTTGTCAACAGAGGATCCTGACATGTTACATGTTAAGAAGGTGGACTTTGTAGAGATTATTACTTGTCAACAGAGGATCCTGACATGTTACATGTTAAGAAGGTGGACTTTGTAGAGATTATTTCTTTGGTTATCAACTGAACAGCGCAAACAGAGAGGACATCTGAAAAATAATCATCATTGTGAGTGCGGCTGAGCGTTTTTTGGGACTCTGGGACTTTTCTGCAGATGCATTACAAGGAATCCTGTCGATGAATGGCCTGTGTAAGGGATTTGATTTGAATGTGACTGAAGGAGTGGGATGGTTGTTTGATTTAATTGAATATTTTGTATTATCTCAGCCCCCCCCCCTTTCCGCAATGAAATATACAGTGCCTTGCGAAAGTATTCGGCCCCCTTGAACTTTGCGACCTTTTGCCACATTTCAGGCTTCAAACATAAAGATATAAAACTGTATTTTTTTGTGAAGAATCAACAACAAGTGGGACACAATCATGAAGTGGAACGACATTTATTGGATATTTCAAACTTTTTTAACAAATCAAAAACTGAAAAATTGGGCATGCAAAATTATTCAGCCCCTTTACTTTCAGTGCAGCAAATTCTCTCCAGAAGTTCAGTGAGGATCTCTGAATGATCCAATGTTGACCTAAATGACTAATGATGATAAATACAATCCACCTGTGTGTAATCAAGTCTCCGTATAAATGCACCTGCACTGTGATAGTCTCAGAGGTCTGTTAAAAGCGCAGAGAGCATCATGAAGAACAAGGAACACACCAGGCAGGTCTGAGATACTGTTTAACTGAAGTTTAAAGCCGGATTTGGATACAAAAAGATTTCCCAAGCTTTAAACATCCCAAGGAGCACTGTGCAAGCGATAATATTGAAATGGAAGGAGTATCAGACCACTGCAAATCTAACAAGACCTGGCCGTCCCTCTAAACTTTCAGCTCATACAAGGAGAAGACTGATCAGAGATGCAGCCAAGAGGCCCATGATCACTCTGGATGAACTGCAGAGATCTACAGCTGAGGTGGGAGACTCTGTCCATAGGACAACAATCAGTCGTATATTGCACAAATCTGGCCTTTATGGAAGAGTGGCAAGAAGAAAGCCATTTCTTAAAGATATCCATAAAAAGTGTCGTTTAAAGTTTGCCACAAGCCACCTGGGAGACACACCAAACATGTGGAAGAAGGTGCTCTGGTCAGATGAAACCAAAATTGAACTTTTTGGCAACAATGCAAAACGTTATGTTTGGCGTAAAAGCAACACAGCTCATCACCCTGAACACACCATCCCCACTGTCAAACATGGTGGTGGCAGCATCATGGTTTGGGCCTGCTTTTCTTCAGCAGGGACAGGGACGATGGTTAAAATTGATGGGAAGATGGATGGAGCCAAATACAGGACCATTCTGGAAGAAAACCTGATGGAGTCTGCAAAAGACCTGAGACTGGGAAGAAGATTTGTCTTCCAACAAGACAATGATCCAAAACATAAAGCAAAATCTAAAATGGAATGGTTCATAAAATAAACATATCCAGGTGTTAGAATGGCCAAGTCAAAGTCCAGACCTGAATCCAATCGAGAATCTGTGGAAAGAACTGAAAACTGCTGTTCACAAATGCTCTCCATCCGACCTCACTGAGCTCGAGCTGTTTTGCAAGGAGGAATGGGAAAAAATGTCAGTCTCTCGATGTGCAAAACTGATAGAGAAGAAGAAGAAGAAGACACTTGACTGGCGAGAACATTTTATTTGTGAGAATGGCCCGGGACCAACTAGATATGATGTGCCTAGTAACACATACAATAGGCGAGATACGGAGACAGAGAAGATGCCTGTTACAGGCTTACAATGGTGGATGAAGGGGGCATACGGCCGACAGAGCTATGGTGGAGTGTTTCTACCACCACTCTCGTTATCGCGGAGTCAGAATGCATTCAGCATCATGGCTGCAAGGATGAGGATTCTTGATGAACACAGACTCAATTCTTTGTGTGCATTGTGAACCAGTAGAGTTTTAATCTTGTTGAAACCTGATTGTATGATGTCTCAGTGTGCAGTAATTTACATTAGATTGAACTACACCACAAGTAGAAGAAAGCCCATAGAGTCTGTGACACACAGCTGTTCTGTACGTTGTCAGCACTTGATATTCAAATATAATGCATTGAAACACCTTGTATTGAGATAAAGAAATGCCAACCGAGCTTTCAGCACACAACAATAAACCTTTCTTCTTTCTTCTGGGCTCTAAAATTAAACCACAATAGAAAAGTGTCTGCTGAGGACAGACGTGAACAAGTGTCTATGGAATAAAATCTAAGTGTCAGTGTAACGCTCGTCCTCTTCTTCTGACGAGGAGTCGCAAGGTTCGGACCAAAGCGCAGTGTTCATGACAATATTTATTCAACTCAGAACACAAAAACAAAAATAACAACGAGAATGATACGAAACAGTCCTGTCTGGTGACATACACAAAGACAGAAAATAAACACCCACGAAACACAAGTGGGAAAAGGCTAACTAAGTATAATTCTCAATCAGAGACAACTAACGACACCTGCCTCTGATTGAGAACCATACAACAAAATTGTCTATGGAATATAATGAAAGTGTCTGACTTAATTTCACTGTAGTCCCAGTCGTTCGGTCCATGTACTCTTCTTGAAATCATTAACGAACTCATGCAGCTGGTGATCGAAATCCTCCCAGAGTTTTGGCAGGAGTTCATCCAGGAAATCAGCTAGAGGTGCCAGGACCTGGAGAGGATGAGAAGAGGTTGGAAATTAGGAGTGTCTGGAGAGCAGTGTGCATGGTGAGGGGGAATAAGGACAACAGAAGAGAGGAAAGGAGATCAGAGAAAAGTCCGGAATTATTTTTATTTATGTACCTCTGGGATGAGCTGGTGGCTCGGTGCCTGACGTTCTCCAGATGTTGAGATATGTCTTCAATAATTTGCAATGCCTTTGTGAGTACACATCACTGACAAACTGAAATGGTCGACCCACACAGAGAGTGTGTCAGGAGACTGAAGAAATTTGTCTTGGCACCTAAAACCCTCACAAACGTTTACAGAGGGCTGCATCACAGCCTGGTACGGCAACTAGTCTGCCCAACGCTTCATCTATGGCAAACTACTTGCCCTCCAGGACACCTACAGAACCCAATGTCACAGGAAGGCCAAAAAGATCATCAAGGACAACAACCAACCGAGACACTGCTTGTTCATCCCGCCATCATCCAGAAGGCGAGGTCAGTACAGGTGCATCAAAGCAGGGATAGAGAGACTGTAAACAGCTTCTACTGTATCTCAAGGCCATCAGATTGTTAAATAGCCATCACTAACACATTAAAGGCTGCTGCCCTATACATAGACTTGAAATCACTGGCCACTTTAATAACTGTAACACTAGTCACTTAAATAATAATGTTTACATATTTTGCATTACTCATCTCATATGTATATATTGTATTATGTACTATTTTACTGTATCTTAGTCTATTCCGCTCTGACATTGCTCATCCAAATATTTACATATTCACAATTCTATTTCTTACTTTAGATTGTGTGTATTATTAGATATTAGATATAGTGTTCCAAAGTCAAGCAACTATCCTGCACCCTTCCCAAAACGTTTTGGCAATGTTGTATGTAAAAGAAACAAAGGCCAACAATGCTCTCACCAAGCTCTAAGAAACATATGGTTCTCAGAACGTTAATGCGTTAGCTGGGTGAGGTCCAAATGTTACTGATACAATTTCCCTGAAAGAAAGATTGCTTAATGGGCCCTGAAAGCCACAGCTAATTACCATTGTAGTTTAATACAGCCACGGAGCATTCTAATGGCCTTGCCGACTTCTGTCAGCAGCACACACCTCGCTGTGTGCTGTCATCTCCACTCTACCAATGTTATATATGGACCAGGGTCAATTCGTCTGGGCAAAGGGTCTCTGCATAATCGCCCTAAATGAAGGCAGAGAGTAATTGAGTTTCAAGGACTCTGTATTAAAACACATAGAGAGCCAATGCCATGGACTTGAACACCAGGACACCATTAATAACGAAGCAGAGGGTGAGGCAGCGAGAAAGGAAAGGCTGTAGCTCAGCCAACTGTCACTTAGCACCTCCAGACACTGCACTATTTTCACTGCTTCTTCCCACCGGGCTTTGGGTTGTTGGAGTTAATCCCCAGTTCCTCTTCCCTTCAGCTCTGCTCCTTGGGAGTAAAGGTGACAACTAGGGGTTTCTGAGGTGTTAGCCGTGTCCTGGCTCTGCTAATAAGAGAGGCCCAGCCTGAGACTGGTGGTGGCTGTTGTCTTGCAAGCCCCAGAAGCTCATGTTGGTCACCCACTCAGTTATAAATCCTCACTGTTACAGTCTGGCTGAATTACAAGCAGTTATAACACCCCATTGTTACAGTCTGGCTGATTATAACAATCAGTTATAACACCCCACAGTTACAGTCTGACTGAATAACAAGTAGTTATTACACCCCACTGTTAGAGTCTGGCTGAATAACAAGTAGTTATTACACCCCACTGTTAGAGTCTGGCTGAATAACAAGTAGTTATTACACCCCACTGTTAGAGTCTGGCTGAATAACAATCAGTTCTTCAGTTCTCACATGGTGAAGATTATGAGAATAAAGCCAAATTAGGCGGAAAACATCAATACATGTCAATTTATTAGCAATAAATCTTTGCCTTAGTATTATATCTGCTGAATCAATAATGTCCATCTGCAGCACCTCCAGTGGACTGAGTTTTTCATATATATTCTCCTTAATGTTAGTTTATAAACCCCAGGCTATGTATATCTCCAACCTCTCAACACACTCACAATTTCCCAATAGAGTAGTGCTTCCACCATGTCATGCTGCCAGAATGACTTTACAGATAACTGCAGACCCTGAGAAATGGTGAGAAAGGGAAATGGGTGTGAAAATTGCAAGGTAGTGAGTCTCTGACCAGACAATTCTAACATCAAACTTTACAACCAGGCTCTTCCCATCTCCTTTGGGGTGGAAGCTATTCATTCAGCATTAAACTAAGGCTTTGACTGGGTTGTGTTGCAGGTGTATTCCTATCCTACTGTTTAGACACATTTACACACTCACACACAAGACCAAAAACATTGCACAACCACTTTATCTCATATTGTCAGCTTTGAATTCAGGAACATCTGGGATTTCTACTGTACTTGCAGATTTGCTTAAGACCGTTACATTCCCAGCTTCATCTCCCCCCCCACCCCACCCCACCCCCCCTTCTCTGTTCTCCCATTTCTCATGCACTAAAAAGCGTATCATTCATTGTCAAATGTCAACGGAGTTGTTTTAACAATGACTCCATTTTGCAGCGAGTGTTGCTGAGTTTCTTAGCGCTGACATGTCACCCAGTGAGAAGTCTGAGAATGGAAGCCTTCTCCAGGATTACCACACCGTAACTGTCAGATAATCTATCACAGAGTCCACTGCTGCGTCGTTCGCATTCAGCCTGCCTCACAGATTGCTTATCCTACTGTGTCAACTGGTCTTGTCCCTTGGCAGTGTGCAGTGACGGAGCAGCTGTCTCCATAGGGGGAGAGTTCATTTACAAGGATTTCTGGGTGGTTGTTACACATTTCTTCAGCGATCAGCTGCATGGCAGGAATAATACCTCAGTGATGATGTCTTGAGTTACCGCTGTTACTTTGTCATCTTTAGGGGGATGAAAAGCCTAAATTGATGTGAGTACAACTCGTCAGAAAGGCTCTATCTATTCTGGCTTTCTTTACAAAACATTAGGAACACCTGCTCTTTCCATGACATAGACTGACCAGATGAATCTAGATCAAAGCTATGATCCCTTATTGATGTCACTTGTTAAATCCAATCAGTGTAGATGAAGGGGAGAAGACAGGTTAAAGAAGGATTTTTAAGCTTTGAGACAATTGAGATATATGTATATGTATATGTGTGCCATTCAGAGGGTGAATGGGCAAGACAAAATATTGAAGTGCCTTTGAACAGGGTACAGTAGTAGTTACGGTAGTAGGTGCTTGTAGATTACATGCCCCAACAAATTGAGGTAGTTCTAAGGGCAAAAGTGGGTGCAACTCAATATTAGGAAGGTGTCCCTAATGTTTTGTTCACTTAGTGTACATGTCAAAGCTAAGGTATAAAAAAATGAATGGAGATTCTTCTTACCATTGAGAGTTGAAGAGCTCCTTCACTCCAGCAGCATACTGCATGGCCTTCTCCCATTATTTTCTCTCCCTCTCTGTCACCAGGGTCAAACTGGGCACAGACGTCATTTCAATGTCTACTATTAATTTACACTGAACAAAATATAAACGCAACATGCAGCAATTCTAAAGCTTTAACTGAGTCACAGTTCATATAAGGAAATCAGTCAATTGAAATAAATGATTTAGACCCTAATCATTGGATTTCACATGACTGGGAATACAGATATGCATCTGTTAGTCACAGATACTGTACCTTAAAAAAAAAGGTAGGGGCGTGGATTAAAAAAAACAGTCAGTATCTGGTGTGACCACCATTTCCCTCATGCAGCGCAACACGGTATTGTCCCACTCCTCTTCAATGGCTATGTGAATTTGCTGGATATTGGCGGGAACAGGAACAAAATGTCGTACACGTCGATCCAGAGCATCCCAAAAATGCTCAGTGGGTGACATATCTGGTGAGTATGCAGGCCATGGAAGAACTGGAAAAATGTTCAGCTTCCAGGAATTGTGTACAGATAGATCCTTGCTACATGGGGCTGTGCATTATGCTGAAACATGAGGTGATGGTGGCGGATGAATGGCACGACAATGGGCCTCCGGATGTCATCATGGTGCCTCTGTGCATTCAAATTGCCATCGATAAAATGCAATTGTATTCGTGGTCCGTAGCTCATGCCTGCCCATACCATAACCCCACCGTGACCATGAGGCACTGTGTTCACAACATTTTAATTTTTTTATTTAACCTTTATTTAACTGGGCAAGTCAGTTTAAGAACATTTTCTTATTTACAATGACGGCCTACCAAAAGGCAAAAGGCCTCCTGCAGGGACGGGTCCTGGGATTAAAAATACAAATCTAAGACAAAACACCCATCACGACAAGAGAGACACCACAACACTACATAAAGAGAGACCTAAGACAACAACACACATCACGACAAGAGAGACACCACAACACTACATAAAGAGAGACCTAAGACAACAACACACATCACGACAAGAGAG
The DNA here is from genome assembly GCF_045791955.1 of Oncorhynchus clarkii lewisi. NCBI lineage: Eukaryota > Metazoa > Chordata > Actinopteri > Salmoniformes > Salmonidae > Oncorhynchus > Oncorhynchus clarkii. Next base: position 75,729,457 of record NC_092166.1, read on the forward strand.
ACACCACAACACTACATAAAGAGAGACCTAAGACAACAACACACATCACGACAAGAGAGACACCACAACACTACATAAAGAGAGACCTAAGACAACAACACACATCACGACAAGAGAGACACCACAACACTACATAAAGAGAGACCTAAGACAACAACACACATCACGACAAGAGAGACACCACAACACTACATAAAGAGAGACCTAAGACAACAACACACATCACGACAAGAGAGACACCACAACACTACATAAAGAGAGACCTAAGACAACAACACACATCACGACAAGAGAGACACCACAACACTACATAAAGAGAGACCTAAGACAACAACACACATCACGACAAGAGAGACACCACAACACTACATAAAGAGAGACCTAAGACAACAACACACATCACGACAAGAGAGACACCACAACACTACATAAAGAGAGACCTAAGACAACAACACACATCACGACAAGAGAGACACCACAACACTACATAAAGAGAGACCTAAGACAACAACACACATCACGACAAGAGAGACACCACAACACTACATAAAGAGAGACCTAAGACAACAACACACATCACGACAAGAGAGACAGCACTACATAAAGAGAGACCTAAGACAACAACACACATCACGACAAGAGAGACACCACAACACTACATAAAGAGAGACCTAAGACAACAACACACATCACGACAAGAGAGACACCACAACACTACATAAAGAGAGACCTAAGACAACAACACACATCACGACAAGAGAGACAGCACAACACTACATAAAGAGAGACCTAAGACAACAACACACATCACGACAAGAGAGACACCACAACACTTCATAAAGAGAGACCTAAGACAACAACACAGGATGGTAGCAACACAACATGGCAGCAGTACAACATGGTAGCAGCACAAAATATGGTACAAACATTATTGGGCAAAGACAACAGCACAAAGGGCAAGAAGGTAGAGACAACAATACATCACGCAAAGCAGCCACAACTGTCAGTAAGAGTGTACATGGTTGAGTCTTTGAATGAAGAAACTGTCCAGTTTGAGTGTTTTTTGCAGCTCGTTCCAGTGGCTTGCTGCAGTGAACTGAAAGGAGGAGCAACCTAGGGATATGTGTGCTTTAGGGACCTTCAACAGAATGTGACTGGCAGAACAGGTGTTGTAAGTGGAGGTTGGGGGCTGTTGACATCAGCAAACCGCTCGCCCACACGAAGCCATACACGCTGTCTGCCATCTGCCCGGTACAGTTGAAACCGGTATTCATCCGTGAAGAGCACATTTCTCCATCGTGCCAGTGGCCATCAAAGGTGAGCATTTGCCCAATGAAGTCGGTTTCGACGCCGAACTGCAGCCGGGTCAAGACCCTGGTGAGGGAGACGAGCATGCAGATGAGCTTTACTGAAACTGTTTCTGACAGTTTGTGCAGAAATTATTCAGTTGTGCAAACCCATAGTTTCATCAGCTGTCCAGGTGGCTGGTCTCAGAAAATCCCACAGGTCAAGAAGCCAGATGTGGAGGTCCTGGGCTGGCATGGTTACACGTGGTCTTCGGTTGTGAGGCTGGTTGTACATACTGCCAAATTCTCTTGCAGTCAGCATGCCAATTGCACACTCCCTCAAAACTTGAGATATCTGTGGCTTTGGGTTGTGTGACAAAACGGCGCATTTTAGAGTGGCCTTTTATTATCCCCAGCACAAGGTGCACCTGTGTAATGATCATGCTGTTTAATCAGCTTCTTGATATGCCACACCTGTCAGGTGGATGGATTATATTGGCAAATTTGAGAGAAATAAGCTTTTTGTGAGTATGGAAAATGTATTTTACTTCAGCTCATGAAACATGGGACCAACACTTAACATGTTGGGTTATATTTTTGTTAAGTATCATTTTTGTTCAGTTGTCAACTAATGTCAATTCAACAAAACATTTCAACATGACATTGGATTTAAGGTAAAAGATATGAAATTCCCTTATGTTGATGACTTTTTGCAAATCGTCATCACATACAGTGTACATTTTTGGTTGCAATGACATGGAAATAACGTTGGTTCAATCAGTTTTTGCCCAGTGGGGTGTAGTTGTGACTGAAGGTACAACACTTTCAGCAAAGATGTTTACACCTCGGTCTGTCAACATGATGTGGTCGGGCTGAGTAAATTCCCATGGCAACAACACAGAGGATAAGCTAGAAACATTTTAATTGAATGTTTATGTTTTTTAAGCATTAGACGTGTTACATGTGTAGGCATTATTCAATTCTTGGAGCACGCCCCCATCCACATGGATGGGCTACAGTGGAGAAGGTGAAAAGCTTCAAGTTCCTCGGTGTACACATCACTGACCATCTGCAATGGTCCACCCACACAGACAGTGTGGCAAAGAAAGTGCAACAGCTCCTCTTCAAACTCAGGAGGCTGAAGAATTCCGTTTCGGTCCCTAAGACCCTCACAACCTTTTACAGAGAGAACATCCAATCAGGCTGTATTACCGCCTGGTACGACAACTGCACCGTCCTCAACTGCAGGGCTCTCCAGAGGATGGTGCGGTCAGCCCAACGCATCACCGGGGGAACACTGCCTGCCCTTCAGGACATCTACAGCACCTGGTGTCGCAGGAAGGCCAAGAACATGATCCAGGACCCCAGCCACCCGAGCCACGGCCTGTTCACCCCACTATCGTCCAGAAGGCCAGGTCAGTACAAGTGCATCAAAGCTGGGACCGAGAGACTGAAAAACAGCTTCTATCTCTAGGCCATCAGATTGTTAAATAGTCATCACTAGCCGGCCTCCACCCAGTACCCTGCCCTGAACTTAGTTACTGTCACTAGCCGGCTACCACCCATTTACTCATCCCTGTACCTTAGAGGCTGCTGCCCTATGTAAATAGACATGGAACACTGGTCACTTCAATAATGTAACACTGGTCACTTTAATAATGTAACACTGGTCACTTTAATAATGTTTACATACTGCTTTATCCATTTTAAATGTATATACTGTATTTTAGTCAAGTCTATCCTATTCAACTAATGCTGTACATATACTACTCTATCCACATATTCTTTAGACTGAATATATATTCTATCACTGTACTGTCCATATTGTCTACATGTCCCATCACATACTGTATATACAGAAGGTACCAGTCAAAAGTTTGGACACACCTACTCATTCAAGGGTTTTTCTTTATTTATTTTTTGACTATTTTCTAAATTGTAGAATAATAGTGAAGACATCAAACTATGAAATAACATATATGGAATAATGTAGTAACCAAAAAAGTGTTAAACAAATCAAAATATATTTTAGATTTTAGATTCTTCAAAGTAGCCACCCTTTGCCTGAATGACAGCTTTGCAAACTCTTGGCATTCTCTTAACCAGCTTCACCTGGAATGCTTTTCCAACAGTCTTGAAGGCGTTCCCACATATGCTGAGCACTTGTTGGCTGCTTTTCCTTTACTCTGCAGTCCAACACATCCCAAACCATCTCAATTGGGTTGAGGTCGGGTGATTGTGGAGGCCAGGTCATCTGATGAAGCACTCCATTACTGTCCTTCTTGGTCAAATAGCCCTTTACACAGCCTGGAGGTGTGTTGGGTCATTGTCCTGTTGAAAACAAATGATAGTCCCACTAAGCAAACCAGATGGGATGGCTAATAACTGCAGAAAGCTGTGGTAGCCATGCTCATTAATTGTGCCTTGAATTCTAAATAAATAACTGACAGTGTCACCAGCAAAGCAACCCCACATCATCACATCTCCTCCTCCATGCTTTACGATGGGAACTACACATATGGAGATCATCTGTTCACCTACTCTGCGTCTCACAAAGACATGGTGGTTGGAACAAACAATCTCAAAATTGGACTCATCAGACCAAAGGACAGATTTTCACCGGTCTAATGTCCATAGCTTTCTCACCTGGACAAAAGGAACACCTATGTGAAAATGCTGTTCATTGACTACGGCTCAGCATTCAACAACATAGTGCACACAAAGCTCATCCCTAAGCTAAGGACCCTGGGGCTAAACACCTCCCTCTGCAACTGGATCCTGGACATCCTGACAGGCCGCGCCCAGGTGGTAAGAGTAGGCAACAACACATCTGCCACGCTGATCCTTAACCCTATTGTTAAATAGTGTTAAGGATCAGCGTACACCTCAGGGGTGTGTACTTAGTCCCCTCCTGTATTCCCTGTTCACCCATGACTGCGAGGCCAAACACGACTCCAACACAATCATTAAGTTTGCTGACGACACAACAGTGGTAGGCCTAATCAACGACAACGATGAGACAGCCTATATGGAGGAGGTCAGAGAACTGACAGTGTGGTGCCAAGACAACAACCTCTCCCTCAACGTGAGCAGGTCTAAGGAGCTGATCGTGGGCAACAGAAAAAGGAGGGCCGAATAGGCCCCCATTAACATTGACGCGGCTGTAGTGGAGCGGGTCGAGAGTTTCATTGTCCAAACATACCAAGACAGTCGTGAAGAGGGCACAACAAAACATTTTCCCCCTCAGGAGACTGAAAAGATTTGACATGGGTCCCCAGATCCTCAAAAGGTTCTACAGCTGCACCATCAAGAGCATTCTGACCGGTTGCATCACCGCCTGGTATGGCAACTACTCAGCATCTGACTGTAAGGTGCTATAGAGGGTAGTGCGAACGGCCCAGTACATCACTGGGGCCAAGCTTCCTGCCATCCAGGACCTCTATACCAGGCGGTGTCAGAGGAAAGCCCATAAAATTGTCAGAGGCTCCTGTCACCCAAGTTATAGACGGTTTTCTCTGCTACCGCATGGCAAGCGGTACCGGAGCGCCAAGTCTAGGACCAAAAGGCTCCTTAACAGCTACTACCCCCAAGCCATAAGACTACTGAACAATTCATAAAATCTCCACTGGACAATTTACATTGAACCCCCCCCCCCCCCTCCCTCCCTTTTGTACACTGCTGCTACTCGCTGTTTGTTTGTTACCTATGCATATTCACTTCACCCCCACCTACATGTACAGATTACCTCAACTAGCCTGTACACCCGCACACTGACTTGGTACCGGTGGCCCCTGTATATAACCTAGTTATTGTTATTCTTATTGTGTTACTTTTTATTTTTACTTTTTATTTTCGTCTACTTGGTAAATATTTTTTCCTTCTTGAACTGCACTGTCTACACTTGTTGTATTTGGCCCATGTGACAAATAAAGTTTGATTAGATTTTTTTCTCGTGTTTCTTGGCCCAAGCAAGTCTCTTCTTCTTATTGGTGTCCTTTGGAAATTACAGCAAGTTTACAGCAATTCCACCATGAAGGCCTAATTCAATCAGTCTCCTCTGAACATTTGATGTTGAGATGCGTCTGTTACTTGAACTCTGTGAAGCATTTATTTGGGCTGCAATTTCTGAGGCTGGTAACTCTAATGAACTTATCCCCTGCAGCAGAGGTAACTCTAAGTCTTTCTTCCCTGTGGCGGTCCTCATGAGAGCCAGTTTCATCATAGCGCTTGGTGGTTTTGCGACTGCAAAAGTTCTTGAAATTGACTGACCTTCATGTCTTAAAGTAATGATGGACTGTCGTTTCTCGTTTATTTCAGCTGTTCTTGCCATAATATGGACTTGGTCTTTTAGCAAATAGGGCTTTTTATGTATACCATCCTAACCTTGTCACAACACAACTGATTGGCTCAAATGCATTAAGAAGGAATGAAATTCCACTGATTTACTTTTAACAAGGCAAACCTGTTAATTGAAATGCATTCCAGGTGACTACCTCATGAAGCTGGTTGAGAGAATGCGAAGAGTGTGCCAAGCTGTCATAACGTCAAAGGGTGGCTACTGTGAAGAATCTCAAATATGAAATATATTTTGATTTGTTTAACACTTTTTTGGTTACTACATGATTCTATATATGTTATTTCATAGCGTTGATGTCTTCACTAATATTCTACAATGTAGAAAATAGTAAAGAATTAAGAAAAACCCTTGAATGAGTAGATGTGTCCAAACGTTTGATTGGTACTATATATACACTATATATACACTATAACTTTTAGATTTGTATGTATTGTTATGCATTGTTAGATATTACTGCACTGTTTGAGATAGGAACAGAAGCATTTCGCTACACCAGCAATAACATCTGCTAAACATGTGTATGTGACCAATTAAACTTGATTTGATTTTGTTTGAATTGTTTGCGACGAAATGTGTGAAAATAATAATAGCAATAATCCGAATGAGATTCTTTCCTCCCTCTTCTAAAGACATTTTGTAATGCCAGACACTAAATGTTTGTCATTTCATTTTTATCCAGAGTGATTCACTTGAGCAATTAGGGTTATTAAGATCTTTGCTCAAGGGCACAAAGACAGATATTTCACATATTCTGCTCAGGGATTCAAACCTGCAACCTTTCAGTTACTGGCCCAACACTCGTAACCACTGGGCTACCTGCCACACACTATATACGTATCAGTGAGATCCTGAGATGATGTTGCTCGGACACATACTGTCAACCAGAATGCAAATATATATTTTTTTATTGGCCTAATTATAAATACCTAATTTAAATGTTAAAAATGGTTTACCTTTTAATGTGGCATGAACACAAGCAGTCATGATATTTTCATCTGAATGTCAAACAAATCTCTTCAAAAAGTATGCTACCTGGGCATGTTCGTTCCAGCGTCCAAACTGCATGTATAACTGTGTATATGAAAGGAAATAGAAGTCTGTTACAAAACACCTAAAGTTTGTCTAAAGACATTCAGCGTCTGCCATTGATTAGGTCTACATTAACTATTAGGTAGACATTAATTAGGCCTACATGAATTATGTCTACATTGATTAGGCCTACATGAATTAGGTCTACATGAATTATGTCTACATTGATTAGGCCTACATGAATTAGGTCTACATTGATTAGGCCTACATTAATTAGGTCTACATTAATGAGGTCTACACTGATTAGGCCTACATGAATTAGGTCTACATTGATTAGGCCTACATTAATTAGGTCTACATTAATGAGGTCTACACTGATTAGGCCTACAAGAATTAGGTCTACATTGATTAGGCCTACATTAATTAGGTCTACATTGATTAGGCCTACATTAATTAGGTCTACATTAATGAGGTCTACACTGATTAGGCCTACAAGAATTAGGTCTACATTGATTAGGCCTACATTAATTAGGTCTACATTGATTAGGCCTACATTAATTAGGTCTACATTAATGAGGTCTACACTGATTAGGCCTACATTAATTAGGTCTACACTGATTAGGCCTACATTAATTAGGTCTACACGGAATAGGCCTACATTAATTCGGTCTACACTGATTAGGCCTACATTAATTAGGTCTACACTGATTAGGCCTACATTAATTAGGTCTACACGGATTAGGCCTACATTAATTCGGTCTACACTGATTAGGCCTACATTAATTCGGTCTACACTGATTAGGTCTACATTAATTAGGTCTACACTGATTAGGCCTACATTAATTCGGTCTACACTGATTAGGCCTACATTAATTCGGTCTACACGGATTAGGCCTACATTAATTAGGTCTACACTGATTAAGCCTACATTAATTCGGTCTACACTGATTAGGCCTACATTAATTCGGTCTACACTGATTAGGCCTACATTAATTCGGTCTACACTGATTAGGCCTACATTAATTAGGTCTACACTGATTAGGCCTACATTAATTCAGTCTACACTGATTAGGTCTACATTAATGAGGTCTACACTGATTAGGCCTACATTAATTAGGTCTACACTGATTAGGCCTACATTAATTCGGTCTACACGGATTAGGCCTACATTAATTCGGTCTACACTGATTAGGCCTACATTAATTCGGTATACACTGATTAGGCCTACATTAATTTTGTCTACACTGATTAGGCCTACATTAATTCGGTCTACACTGATTAGGCCTACATTAATTCGGTCTACACTGATTAGGCCTACATTAATTAGGTCTACACTGATTAAGCCTACATTAATTCGGTCTACACTGATTAGGCCTACATTAATTAGGTCTACACTGATTAGGGCTACATTAATTAGGTCTACACTGATTAGGCCTACATTAATTAGGTCTACACTGATTAGGCCTACATTAATTAGGTCTACACTGATTAGGCCTACATTAATTCAGTCTGCACTGATTAGGTCTACATTAATTCGGTCTACACTGATTAGGCCTACATTAATTCGGTCTACACTGATTAGGCCTACATTAATTTGGTCTACACGGATTAGGCCTACATTAATTCGGTCTACACTGATTAGGCCTACATTAATTCGGTCTACACTGATTAGGCCTACATTAATTTGGTCTACACTGATTAGGCCTACATTAATTCGGTCTAAACTGATTAGGCCTACATTAATTCGGTCTACAGGCCTAAATTAATTGATGGGTCTTGTTTACAAATGTACCTTTTCTGCAGCCTGAAAAGTCGGGACAAATGAAATGGGGCTGAAACTGTCACCCTAACACACACTGTCAATTTACTAGTCTAGACTATAATGTGTATTACCATGAACCTCTAATAGGCAGTTCACTACACACCGGTAGCCAGTGATGTAGTGGTAAAACAATAGATGGGTAAACTCTGAATTCCAGTCGCTGTAAGAAAAAGTTAGGCTCCCTGTACTTTCAATGCATTTTTCTGAAAAAGGTGAGTAGTTGCGTTTACCCTCCACTAAGCCTACACCACTGACTGTAGCCTACCCTCTCAGCTGAGGCAATTTTACATACATGAACACCCAGAACAGGTAGCCTACAGTACATTCAATATAATACATGAGTTCTACACCCTAGTTTATGAATTGTCCATAATTCATGAGTTAATGCTTGGGGTTTTCACAGATCATGTGACATAAAACACTACCTTTATTTCCTTACATTTTGACATTTATGACAGTGTTATTTGTAGTTATTACGCATTTAACAAATTAATTAGAATTGTGAAAATAAACCCTGTATGATTCCTGGATTTTTGAGATCTTGGAAAATGCACTGTAAGTGTAACTATGCAGCAGGGTAGCCTAGTGGTTAGAGCGTTGGACTAGTAACCGGTTGCAAGTTCAAACCCCCAATCTGTCGTTCTGCCCCTGAACAGGCAGTTAACCCACTGTTCCTAGGCCGTCATTGAAAATAAGAATTTGTTCTTAACTGACTTGCCTGGTTAAATAAAGGTAAGACATTTTTTTAAATGCCTACGTAACATTTTATTATGCTTTGCCGTGAAAACAGTTCTCATGGGCACACAAATCCAAAATAATGTAGACCTATACCACTGCAAAATCGAATGCTTCTAACCGAACTTGAACCTCTTCTAACAGAAAGAGTCACCTTGTAGGTCTACTGTCAATAACATGTAACCTACCTTTTGGATGGATGGGATGCACATTTGTGTCTAGCTGTAGGCTGGTTGTCTAGTGATATTGTTGACCATCATCAGCTGATCCAGAAAATAAAATAAATATTGATAGGAAATAATAAAGCTAAATAAACGGTCTACTAATTCTGGCCATGGATGACATGGAGAACACCAGTAGCCTACCCGCGCGGAACTGAAAGCAATGAGCGCTCTAAACAGCTGACTGACAAAAGCGAACAATGATAAATCAACAAATGAATCTAATGCATTGGAATGAAGGCTATTTTTTTTTTAATCAAGGATGCATGGCAAACAAATGACGGGAATTAGGAAGTAACAAGGAAAATCTATGCTTAAAGCCGCAATACATAACTTTTTGGCAGAACTGACAAAAAGCACATAGAAATTTGAGTTATAGATCTGCCACTTTCATTGAAAGCAAGTATAAGAAGCAGTATATCTGGTCTATGTGCACTATTTCTATGCTTCTCCTTCTTAAGTTTATTTTTTTGCGTCTTTTACTTTCCATGTTGTACACGAGCTTTAAACAGCTGAAAATACAATATTTTTGGTTATGGAAAACCTATTTCACAGCAGTTTAGATAATACAATGATTCTCTACACTATGCTTGCTTGTTTTGCCACATAAACTGAAATTATGCAAACTATTAGAATTTTAGCAACCATGAAACGGAGGAGGCATTTCTGCATAGTGCACCTTTAAAAGAGCTCAGCTGAGGCCAAAAATCTCCACCACAAATAAATAAATTGTTTATACCATGACGGAGCGGTGGGGGTGTTGGTTTCATTTGGAAGCTTTTATTTTCATATTTACCACTGTAAAACATATTTACCACTACAATTTAAACAAATAGGAGAATGGTTCAATTAGCATTATTTAGAACCCCCCCCAAAGTTAGACTTTTGTTACATTTAAGGGAGCTAACATCTCATTCAGGGGAGTTGAGCCCCCCCCCGTAATTCGCACCTTGCTGTCATCCATTATATTAAGTCAACATTTCCCTCAGACGTATCCTGGTTATGTACCGATACCGTGTCTTAATTTGATCATCCTGTTGTTGCAGCACAGCAGGAAATGCAAGCTTGTAGTGTATTCAAGGTTTTAAAAGACTTCTAAAGTTTGTAATTTCCACTTTAAAATGCCAGACTTAATTTGCCCTATATTGAGAAATGTACCAAATGTCCATAAATTATAATCCACATAATAATTCACATTTCCTGTTTCTACAGTAATTTTTTCCTGCTGTGAGAAACTGGGTCAAATAAAGATACAGCATCTGAGGCATCACAGCCCATTTAAGCATACCAGCAAGCCTGGCTCACAAGACTGTCAGGTAACCTTGACCTGCCTGTTATGTGCAGTAACACTATCCATAACATCTGAGCCACATCTGAGCTTAAATCCATACCTGCTGTGTGAATGCCATGAGTCTGACACCTTCCCCTGATACAAAACCGCCAAAGGCCGTCATTCAGCCAAAGTGCAATTCCATCTCTTTCAATCTAATATTTATCAGCCTTTCTCTGGGTATTTCCACTGATATAGCTGACATGACATTTCTATGGACGACAAGGAGGAAGGCAAAACAGCCCATTTCTCTATGATAATGCGGAGGAGGATGTTGCTAAACTTTTATGGGGGATGGAATTGATTGTAATCGTGATGTCTATTTTCATCATTATCCAGGAAATTAGGATTATATTTCTTCAGTGTTTAGCCACTTGCTGCACCTACCAATTTAGCAACATCTATCTTTATATTGTATTGAAACTATGAACAGAAGTGCATGTTTCTAGAGCCACACTTGTAACCAATGAGGCCAAAGTGGTGCTTTTTTTATTGCTATCCTACATCTCTTGTTTTCTCTTGCTGACACTGTTTTCATTTCCGGCAATGGAGGGAATGTGAATCTCACACTCTAGAGAGAGACTAAAATTCCAGTAGTTTTACTAAGCTGATGCATACTGTACATTCTCAATGGTTCTCAACATAGCAACGGTCTTAATGCTCTGTTTTGTCCCATGGGTAATGTAATGGGAGACGGGAGAACATCATTAGCCCTATTGAGAATATTAAATATTAAAATGGTTATTCATGTAATTTTTCTCTGTCAGGCCGGGTGCACTCTAGATAACAGGAAAGAACACAGGGTCACTGAAGCTTGATCGCTGCATTGATCATGCCCTGATAAATGTTTAATTCCAAGCTGTTAAATAGATCTGCCAGTGAGTGCAGAGCAGAGCAGGACCAAGGTCTTTCAGGGTGGTGACAGGTGTCCAAGACCATCTCAGACATTTGGCCACTGTGTCTTTTGAAGCTTCAACGTGTTTTTTAGGTTTCATAAAATATTTGTCCGTATCTTATCTTTAATTGTCAGGGTACCACAATATGAGTCATAATACCCATAAAACCTAGCGGTCAAACAAGGAAATGGTTCCAATAATCTTTACACCATGAATTTTTCCCATATGGTGTTTTTGAAACACTTAAAACAAAGGCTGGACTTAGTGTAGGCTTACCCTGTAAATCTCTCGAGGACAAGCTGACTTTTATCAACATATTTGCCTATATTTACCCCCCAAAAATGAAATGCTAGTTATCTGCTAATGTGGCTAACATAAATTACTACAAATGCCATGACAATCTGGACCAGACTGCCTAATCGAGGCAAAGGTAAGAATCTCTGGATTAACAATCTAATGTTAGCTACATTCAGCAATTAATAAATTGGCTACATTTATTTAATTTGACAATTCTGTGAACTGTCTTGTGCAAGTTTCAAATTGACACAATACCTGATAGTAAAGGTGTCAGCTGTGAGATGATGTGCAGGAGCTTGCAGGGAGTTTTTAATACTAATTGGCATTTTCGAATGCTAATCGAGCATTTTCGTCCCACCAGGGTAAGCCTACACAAAACATATTGTAAGTGCTTCAAAAACCACCAACTTGAAAAATGAATGGTGGAAAAACGATTGTAACCATTTCCCTGTTTGACCGCTAGGTTTGTTGGTTATTATGACACCTCCACTGTGGGGCTCTATGCAAGGCAAAACAAGCACACTTTGAGAATATAAATCCATGCTGAAAAAAGGGGTAAACTAGATGGTTGGAATCTCATTGTTATAAACACGCAGTTCTTGCTGGGTGAATTGACAGGCAAGGTATTAATTAAATGTTAAGTTAGAAACAGGAGACAAAAAAATGTTTGCCTAACTTCAGGGACTCAGAAGATTAGATTCTTTGTGGCTATTCAGAAGAAATGTATGGCTATGTTTCGAAGAGTAATTTTCACAGAGTGGACTAATGAGATAAAATAATTGTGTGTGTATCTCGCTGCAGCTGAGCAGACTTCACCAGAGTAAATGAGAAGAATCTGTATACCGAACAATTAATTATGAAGCCAGTCGTATTTTGAAGGAAGTACATGGTACAGATGTAGGATCTTCATTTGATCAGTTTCTCACAGCAGGAAGATAATCCTGAAAGAACAGGAAATGTGAATTATAATGTGGATTATAATGAATGGACATTTTTGTAAGGGTTGATACATTTTTTGTTAGGGCTAACAAAGTCAGAAATGTTTAAGTGGAAATGACAAACTTTAGAAGCCTTTTAAAACCCTGAACATGACAAGTTTGCATGTCCTTTAAGATCTGTATGTATTATTTTAACACGATGCTCTGTCAGTCTTTTATACCAGGCCTTCATTAGTCTCTCTAGACATCTGCATTTTCTTCCACAATTTTCAAATGCTCCGGACTAGGCCGTCATCTCTGTTGTGTTGCGCATCCATTTTATTACTCCATCTTATTGAGTGAGGTATTAGTTGGCAGCATTACAAGATTACCCAGCAGCCAAGTGAGTACAAAGATGTCTCCCAACACATTCTACCTGGTAATAACCTCCTAGCTGTTAGACAAAATCCTCCCGTTTCTGAAATCAGAAACGAACACTATAATGTGGCCACTTTTCATCACCTTCAGTGCTACATCAAATAATAGATCTACATTCTTCAAGGAGCAAGTCCTTACTGTGCCTGAGGAAATAATATAATCAAACGTTCATTCTCTTCACTTGAAAGGATGGAGATTAAAATCAATATAAACCAGCCTCCATTGATTTTCCTTTGATTCCAGCTAAAATGAAATGTTCAAGGATGGCAATAATATTGTGCAGAGAAGTCACATGGTAGTGTTGAAGTCAATACAATTAAATGTTTGTAGGTTTTCACTTTTAGCCAAGAGCTGAGATAAAAACTGCTTTCCGTAGAAAGTAGATCCTGTACAGCCATGTAGCTATTTTATTCATTGCGTTCATACCAAATCCATTCATATGTTACTGGCCTTCAGGTTGTAATTTTGAAGATGGAATCCATAAAGGTAAAACTTCCACGTCTCTTGGCGATATTTCAACAACAAAGTTATTGCAAACAACAAACAATGTTTTTCCCTCTGACATCATTGCACGCGCGATCGAACAGCAAAATCCATTTTTTCGCTCCTCTCCTCTGCTCGTCAACAAAAACAATAACAATGGTGGTGGGGCGGACAGTGGCGCTGTTTCCCCTATAATGCAGATTCCATCTTTAATGTACTTTACTTTTATAGCAAAGTACGTTATTGAATTGCAACCGTAAAACAGGAGAGCTACCAGAAAATGGTATTCACACTGAAAATGGTGTCATTGACAACCATATCAGTTCTATCCAAATTCATAAATATGTAACGACTCTTCACCTTTCAATCATGTGATGTATCAATAAATCACAAGGTCTCACTCTGGTCAATCAGTATGCCTGATCAACGTGATTTATCTACACAGCTTTGCAAACGTTTTCAGAAAATCATTGCCTGGCATTATACCTCTTCCAGGAAATGTTCTGACCTGGCACTTTGCACTTTCAGCAGCTCAGAGGAGTGAAGTGCTATATTTGGTTAGCAGAATAAAATCTATTTGTTCCTGAGTGGAAAAGCAGCACAAAAGGTGTTAAAAGTGTGCCATAAACAAAGGTGGAATGTTTCTAAAGATGGTTAATTAACCTGACATCAGGACAAAGAGGGAACAAAATCCACCATTTCTTAGTGTTCTTCCAAACAAACCAAGGCTCCAGCCAGATCAATACTGTACCTAGCGTTCCGACTCTTCTAGGAGACTTAACTGACATGCATTGTTCAGCTGAGAGAAAGAGGAAAGAGAAAGAGGAAATAAGAGAAAGAGGAAATAAGAGGAAGAGAACCTTTTCCGTCATGGCGCGGGCCTGTAAACCAGGGTCCAGCTCCACCTCTTGCCATTAGGGTTCAATACCACTCCATGACGTAAAATGAAAATGATTGGTCACGTTCATCAGGGGTCAGGAGTCTCAGACCCATGACCAAAGGAAAGAGTTGGTCAAGAGTTGGTCAAGAGTTTGTCATGCAACCCCAACATAAATTGTTTTTGTTTTTGCCATTCCTTACTTCAGCCAGGGTGCAAATATATTGATATTTGTGGAAGCGAAGTTGCATATTTTGAAACACTTTATTTTTCTTTACAGTGTATTGATAAAAAAGTTACAATGAGCTGCACATGGCTGTGTAATATCACAATATCAGTTCTCTTCACAAAACCCAGAGGTCATTCAACCCTGCAGTCTTTCCTCCCAAAGTGAGATTGCATTAGTAGTCTATTGATTAGACTTTGCTCCTGAGTGCCGACTGCTTCAGTGTATACAATTATCGTTTGATGAAGTGCTGATTTTGCTCCAATGCCTTAAAGAGGATCTGGCATTTCACCCAATGTGGCAGTTAGCCATCACAAACGAGATGGGTCCTGACAAGCTGAGTGTGTTAATGAAGTGTCTTGTTGTGCTCCCTATGGTTCGGTGTAACCCAATGATTGCTCCAAACCTTTCAATGCCATCTGATTGTTAAGTCGACTCCTTTAGAAGTACAAATGGAAATGCAGTGGAACTTGAACGAGTAGAGGACGTATTTTACATACAGTACCACTTATCAAATGTCATGATGTCCTTCTAATATGAATACTACCATATTCTACCACTGGAAACTATATCATAAAATGACATGGGAAAATATTCAGGCCCTCTGTGAAAAAATGCTTAAGATTAAAAGTTAAAGGGTTAGTGGGTAAAGTGGGTAAAGTGTTTTAAATGTGGCACTTGCTGAAATCCAAGAGACGCGGAACTTGAATTATTGATTTAAAAAAATCTCTAATCGGTCCAGAGCAGCTCCCTAACTAAAATGCATCTCAATATGAAATCGAGAGAATTCACTCTCCCTAATTGAGTTTGCAAGCTATATATTTATAATTGAAGCCTAATTAATGTTAAAGTTTATGTTAAACCAATGTACCAGACAAAATTGTAACACATTTGATCTCTGGAAAAATGAACTAGCTACTGTAAGTTTGAAAATAGAACTATGATCATTGGAGATACAATTCAATTCCCAAGACACAGGGCCAAATCAGTCGCCACACCAGCAGCGCTGAGAGACGTACTTGGAGAATAACTGGGTGAGCTCTGAGTCTGAGCAGAGACAGAGCAGTGATTGTGCAAAGCTTACCAGCATCAAATGCTGGGTCATCTTCTAAGGCCCTAACTGCCAGCTCAACAGCATCCAATGTACTGCCCAGGGCCAGCTTAATGCAGGTGCTTACCGGGGCTGAAGACCCTGGGCCCAGGCCCGTGGGAGCCCAGGAAGCATAAAAAAACACAATTAAAATGCATATATACCGCAGTGGTGGGCGGTGCCGTTTAAGATGAGGGAGAACGATAATTTTTTTTAATATTTAGTATATTACAGCTTGTTGGATGACTGTCATTCATATTCTATTCCCCCAGCTCAATGTAACATCAATAGTGTAATGCGTCTGTGTGTAGCTGGTGTCGATGAGTCAGGCGCAGGACAGCAGATATGAGTAATGCATGCAATTTTACTCAACAATAATACACGTCAACGAACCGCAATACAATAAACAATTACTCACAAACAAACATGGGGGAACAGAGGGTTAAATAATGAACAAGTATGGAGACGGTGGAACTCCCGCAGCAACAAAGGATCCAAGACGTCCTCCACTGGCACCCAGCATCTCTCCTCCCACTCCACGAGGTACTGAAGTCCCCTCGCCCGCCGCCTCGAGTCCAGGATGGCTCGAACAGCATACACAGAGGAATCTCCCGCACCTCAGACTACTGGGGTGGACCAGCCACCCCTGGCCTGAGGAGAGACACATGGAACAAGGGATTAATACGGTAATCTGGGGGAAGCTGTAACCTGTAGCATACCTCGTTCAGTCTCCTCAGGACTTTGAATGGCCCCACAAACCGCGGGCCCAGCTTCCGGAAGGGCAGGCAGGTTTCGGGTTGAGATCCAGACCCGGTCCCTCTGTGCGAACACCGGGGCCTCACTGTGGTGGCGGTCGTTGCTCGCCTTCTGCCGCCTCACGGCCCATTGCAGGTGCACATGGGCGGCGTCCCAGGTCTCCTCCGAACACTTAAACCACCGCAGGTGCCTCGATCTGGCTCTGATGCCAAGGTGCCAGAACCGGCTGATACCCCAGTACGCACTGGAAGGGGGAGAGGTTAGTGGAGGAGTGGAGGAATGAGTTTTGGGTCATCTCTGCCCAGGGGATGAATGCCGCCCACTCCACCGGCTGGTCCTGGCAATATGACCGTAGAAACCTACCCACATCCTGGTTTACTCTCTCCACCTGCCCGTTACTCTCGGGGTGAAAACCTGAGGCAAGGCTGACCGAGACCCCCAGACGTTCCATGAACGCCCTCCAGACCCTAGACGTGAACTGGGGACCCCGATCAGAGACTATGTCCTAAAGCACCCCGTAGTGCCGGAAGACGGGTGTGAACAGGGCCTCCACAGTCTGTGGAGCCGTAGGGAGACCGGGCAAAGGAAGGAGACGGCAGGACTTAGAAAACCGATCCACAACGACCAGGATCGTGGTGTTTCCTTGTGAGGGAGGAAGATCCGTCAGGAAATCCACCGACAGGTGCGACCATGGCCGTTGTGGAACGGGTAAGGGTTGTAACTTACCTCTGGGCAGATGCCTGGGAGCCTTGCACTGGGCTCACACCAAGCAGGAGGAAACATAAACCCTCACGTCCTTGGCCAAGGTGGACCACCAGTACTTCCCACTAAGACAGCGCACTGTCCGACCGATGCCAGGATGACCAGAGGAGAGTGACGTGTGGGCCCAATAGAACGTACAGACGCCCAGCTGGACACTGGAGAGTAGTGGGCTCTGTACGTAACGCCCGCTCGATGTCCGCACCCAGCTCCCACACTACCAGTGCCACCAGGCAAGAGGCTGGGAGTATGGGAGTGTGATCCCTGGACTGCTCCTCTGTGTCATACATCCGGGACAGTGCGTCTGCCTTAGCGTTCTGGGAACCTGGTCGGTAGGAGAGGGTGAACACAAAACGGGTAAAAAACATGGCCCACCTTGCCTGACGAGGGTTCAGTCTCCTTGCCACCCGGATGTACTCCAGATTGTGGTGGTCAGTCCAGATGAGAAAAGGGTGTTTAGCCCCCTCAAGCCAATGTCTCCATGCCTTCAGAGCCGTCACGACAGCCAACAGTTCCCGGTCCCCCACATCATAGTTTTGCTCCGCCGGGCTGAGCTTCTTCGAAAAGAAGGCACAGGGGTGGAGCTTCGGTGGCGTTCCCGAACGCTGAGAGAGCTCGGCTCTTATCCCAGCCTCGGACGCGTCCACCTCCACTATGAACGCCAAAGAGGGATCCAGATGAGCCAGCACGGGAGCCGAGGTAAACAGAGCCCTAAGGTGACCAAAAGCCCTGTCCCCCTCAGCCGACCGCTGCAGTCGCACCGGTCCCCCTTCAGCAGTGAGTTAATGGGAGCCGCTACCTGACCTAAGCCCTGGATAACTTCCTTTACCGTGGTGGGAGTCGGCCAATTACGCACGGCTGAAATGTGGTCACTCTCCTTCTCCAACCCTGACGTGGAAATGCGGTACCCTAGGAAGGAGACGGACTGTTGGAAGAACAGACATTTCTCAGCCTTGACGTACAGGTCATGCTCCAACAGTCGACCAAGTACCCTGCGCACCAGGGACACATGCTCTGCGCGTGTAGCGGAGTATATCAGAGTATATCACTCGCCTGGGGTGACACAATAGTGCCCTGCCTGCTGCCTCGACTCCCTGAGGAACCCCCCAGCACCGACCAGCAGTGTGCCGTCTGTGGCCACAGATGGTGCAGGGAATGGCCCCTCCTCCAGTCGACCTAATCACACCATCTCCCAGCTACATGGGCGTCGGAGCGGAGTGGCTGGGGGATGGAAATGACAGGCCCGGTCCGGACGTCCGCGCGTAGCCAGCAGGATGGACAGGTCCACCAGCTGGTCCAAATTGATGGTGGTGTCTCGGCAGGCCAATTCCCAATGGACGGCCTTGTGCAGACTGCACCGGTAGTGATCCTATCAGGGCCCTGTCGATCCATCCCGCGCTGGGGGCCAGGGTCCGGAAGTCCAAAGCAAAATCCTGCGCGCCCCCTGCCTCAGGTGGAACAGACGTTCACCCGCCGCTTGACCCTCAGACTGGTGGTCGAAAACTGCCCGAAAGCGGCGGGTGAACTCTGCGTAATGGTCCAACACAGCGTCTCCCTCACTCCACACGGCGTTGGCCCACTCCAGGGCTTTGCCTGAACCCGCTACAATCATGCAGTACAGTGTATATTTGGCAAGCAGTTTAGCAGTTACACTGGTGGATTGTCTAGGGGATTTTGCTATAGGACCGTTAAGGTACCCCCATCGAGAGTTGAGTGAAACAAGTTGTCTCACTCAAGTTCTTATGTCACCCGGCTAACAGGTGTGACTCACAGGCCCGCCGGACTGACCTGGTTATGTATCCTGCCCGTTTATTCAGAGATTAGCCTTGTGTGATGCCGTTAGGCTTGTTTCAGGATCTTAGATAATATCAATCAGACTTAGAATACCTCTTGTTTTACTTTCTCTTTCCCTTTGTATGCTCTTATATCTAGACTCACACAAGCTATACCTTGGTTACGATTTACAGTCTATGTCTGTCGACTAATACTACTTGAATATTAATATAGAGGATTTCTGTTACAATAAAATGATTATTCTGTCCAAACCGTTATATTGTCTTTAGTGTAGAAACTAGACTTGTTTCCCTAGATTGGGAGTGTCAGAGCTGTTCTCTCCCCAAGGGTTTTGGGTCTAGTTTCTACTTTTTATTCACTGTTTGCAGTTCACACAGTTGTACACGTTATTACAGTTTATTTCTGGCCCTTAATCTATAACATCAAACATCATCAAAACACGTACTACTATTAATGCCTTATATATGTATTACAACAAGCAGTTCAAAGAGTATGTTCTTCCACTCACAATTTCTCTAGAGGTTTATCCAATCACTCAGTGTCTGTTTCTCCTACTAGAAGTTTGTACTATGATTTACTGATTAGTGAAGAGAACTGTTCGAGATCACGTCCCTTTGGAACACTACTGATGCTATTTATCTACTCCGGTTAGGAGGTGGATATATTCAGCACGAGGAGGGTATTGGGTAGTTGTCTCAGTATGTCTCGTTCAGAAATCTTGTTCTAGAGTATGAATGTATCTGCTTCTCCTACTAGAAGTTGTACTATGATTCGCTGAATCTTGTTAAAAGGCTGTGTCAAGATCAAGACCCTTCGTATCTCCACTGATGCTGTGTATCTACTCCAGTTACGGAGTGGATTATGTAGGCAATAGGAGTGTACAGGGTAGTTGTCTCTGTTCGTCTCTCTACAAAATCCAGAACAAAAAAATTACAATTGTTCTAGAGAATGAAAGTCAGATATTACCTTTTAGGTTGATGATAGGTGAAGTATCACAAGCTGTCTGACAGTGATAAGTCAAGTAGCACCATCATGCCTTTCCATTGAAAGCATGCTTCTTGTATACTCTCTCTTCAGGACCAAGTCAGCCTCAGCTCTGAGGCACATTCTAATCTTGCGGCTAGCTGTTCCTGTAAAGAGTCAGTGTGACATGTCAAACTGACACATCACACCGACACCCTCACACAGACACCCTCACACCGACACCCTCACACCGACACCCTCACACCGACACCCTCACACCGACACCCTCACACCGACACCCCCACACCGACACCCTCACACCGACACCCTCACACCGACACCCCCACACCGACACCCTCACACCGACACCCTCACACCGACACCCTCACACAGACACCCTCACACCGACACCCTCACACCGACACCCCCACACCGACACCCCCACACCGACAACCTCACACCGACACCCTCACACCGACACCCTCACACCGACACCCCCACACCGACACCCTCACACCGACACCCTCACACCGACACCCTCACACCGACACCCTCACACCGACACACTTTTAGATGCGGCAAGCTGTCACTGTGAAAATGTCACTGTGAAAATGTCACTGTGAAATGCCACTGTGAAACTATCACCAATGACAGTGTCTATGTATCCTCTAAGCCCAAATCTTGCATCAGGTTAACCCAGTCACATTCTACTGTTGGTTTAGCTTTTTCCTATTTTGTCGATGACTCGCCTTCTTCCTCATCTGGGGGCGGTACTTGAACGTAAGGTATCTCATCGAACCAGTTATTTGGCTCCCACTTAAGAGGCGGAGCCAGTGGTGAAGGTGTGGGCGGATCCAGTAAAGGAGGTGTCATCAGAGCCCTTTTTTGTGCTACCGCATCAGGATGTATTAGTAAAACCAAAAGCTTACCTTGACTTGGAAAAGTTCCAGTAATGGATAGCCATTGCCAGCTGGGTAACATAGGATCCCTCTCTGTTTGAGCCAGGTTTTTGAGTAGGCTAAACTTCATTCACTAGCAAAGTGAAAGTGAAAATAAATATAGCTAGCGCTCTCTCTCTCTTGCTGGCTGTAGCTCATGCTTTCAGTACTAGATTTCTTCTCTGACCCTTTGATTGGGTGGACAACATGTCAGTTCATAATGCAAGAGCTCTGATAGGTTGGTGGACATCCTCCGGAAGTTGTCATAATTACTGTGTATGTCTATGGAAGGGGGTGAGAACCACAATCCTCTTAGGTTTTGAATTCAAGTCAATGTACCCAGAGGAGAATGGAAACTAGCTGTCCTCCGGCTACACCATGGTGATACCCTACAGAGTGATATTGAGGCTACTGTTGACCTTCATTGCAGTGTGTTTTAATAAATTATTTAGTGACAGAAATATATTTTGTATTGTTTTATCTAAAAAGTCTAACTTTTTTAATGTTTTACTATTTTTAGTTTCATGAAATTCACTGAGGAGGATGGCACTCCCCTTCCTCATCTAAAGAGCATTCACTGATATACAGTAAATAGTAGAAATGTAGTATACATAGGCACCTAAAGGACTCTCAGACCACGCGATACAAGATTATCTGGTCTGATGAAACCAAGATTGAACTCATTGGCCTGAATGTCAAGCGTCACGTCTGGAGGAAACCTGGCACCATCCCTGTGGTGAAGCATGGTGTTGGCAGCATCATGCTGTGGGGATGTTTTTCAGCGGCAGGGACTGGGAGACTAGTCAGGGTCGAGGGAAAGATGAATGGAGGAAAGTACAGAGATTCTTAATGAAAATCCACTCCAAAGCGCTCATGACCTCAGACTGGGGCGAAGGTTCACCTTCCAACAGGACAACAACCCTAAGCACACAGCCAAGACATTGCAGTAGTGGCTTCAGGACAAGTCTCTGAATGTCCTTGAGTGGCCCAACCAGAGCCCAGACTTGAACCCAATCGAACATCTCTGGAGAGACCTGAAAAGAGCTGTGCAGCGACACTCCCCATCCAACCTGACAGAGAATGAGAGGATCTGCAGAGAAGAATGGGAGAAACTCCCCAAATACAGGTGTGCTAGGCTTGTAGCGTCATACCCAAGAAGATTCAAGGCTGTAATCGCTGCCAAAGGTGCTTCAACAAAGTACTAAGTAAAGGGTAGCTAGTAAGCCTGCAGAAGCTGCAGACCCTATCCACAGATGCTTTAGCAATCTCATTAGGGCTGAGACTACTTCTGGCTTCATCTTCAAGTCTGACAAAGCCAACAAAAACAAAAAACTGACAGAAGAATGTCCTAATTAAATTGATTAGGCCTAATAAATGTATATATTTTCACATACAGTATAGGCTACTATAGTATTACATATTTCTGCTCAAGTTGTGCTTGTCTATGTTCTGAATACTAAATGGTACATTACTAGTTTTATCTACAGTGGGGAGAACAAGTATTTGATACACTGCCGATTTTGCAGGTTTTCCTACTTACAAAGCATGTAGAGGTCTGTAATTTTTATCATAGGTACACTTCAACTGTGAGAGATGGAATCTAAAACAACAATCCATAAAATCACATTGTATGATGTTTAAGTAATTAATTGGCATTGTATTACATGACATATTTGATACATCAGAAAATAAGAACTTAATATTTGGTACAGAAACCTTTGTTTGCAATTACAGAGATCATACATTTCCTGTAGTTCTTGACCAGGTTTGCACACACTGCAGCAGGGAATTGGCCCACTCCTCCATACAGACCTTCTCCAGATCCTTCAGGTTTCGGGGCTGTCGCTGGGCAATATGGACTTTCAGCTCCCTCCAAAGATTTTCTATTGAGTTCAGGTCTGGAGACTGGCTAGGCCACTCCAGGACCTTGAGATGCTTCTTACGGAGCCACTCCTTAGTTGCTCTGGCTGTGTGATTCGGGTCGTTGTCATGCTGGAAGACCCAGCCACGACCCATCTTCAATGCTCTTACTGAGGGAAGGAGGTTGTTGGCCAAGATCTCGCGATACATGGCCCCATCCATCCTCCCCTCAATACGGTGCAGTCGTCCTGTCCCCTTTGCAGAAAAGCATCCCCAAAGAATGATGTTTCCACCTCCAAGCTTCACAGTTGGGATGGTGTTCTCAGGGTTTTACTCATCCTTCTTCTTCCACCAACCACGGCGAGTGGAGTTTAAACCAAAAAGCTCTATTTTTGTCTCATCAGACCACATGACCTTCTCCCATTCCTCCTCGGGATCATCCACATGGTCATTGGCAAACGTCAGATGGGCCTGGACATGCGCTAGCTTGAGCAGGGGGACCTTGCGTGCACTGCAGGATTTGAATCCATGACGGCGTAGTGTGTTACTAATGGTTTTCTTTGAGACTGTGGTCCCAGCTCTCTTCAGGTCATTGACCAGGTCCTGCCGTGTAGTTCTGGGCTGATCCCTCACCTTCCTCATGATCATTGATGCCCCACGAGGTGAGATCTTGCATGGAGCCCCAGACCGAGGGTGATTGACCGTCATCTTGAACTTCTTCCATTTTCTAATAATTGCGCCAACAGTTGTAGCCTTCTCACCAAGCTGCTTGCCTATTGTCCTGTAGGCCATCCCAGCCTTGTGCAGGTCTACAATTGTATCCCTGATGTCCTTACACAGTTCTCTGGTCTTGGCCATTGTGGAGAGGTTGGAGTCTGTTTGATTGAGTGTGTGG
Source organism: Oncorhynchus clarkii lewisi (assembly GCF_045791955.1). Taxonomy (NCBI): domain Eukaryota; kingdom Metazoa; phylum Chordata; class Actinopteri; order Salmoniformes; family Salmonidae; genus Oncorhynchus; species Oncorhynchus clarkii. The sequence goes on from NC_092166.1 coordinate 75,753,426, forward strand.
ACAGGTGTCTTTTATACAGGTAACGATTTCAAGGTGCAGTTAATACAGGTAATGAGTGGAGAACAGGAGGGCTTCTTGAAGAAAAATTAACAGGTCTGTGAAAGCCGGAATTCTTACTGGTTGGTAGGTGATCAAATACTTATGTCATGCAAGAAAATGCAAATGAATTACTTAAAAATCATACAATGTGATTTTCTGGATTTTTGTTTTAGATTCCGTCTCTTACAGTTGAAGTGTACATATGATAAAAATGACTGACCTCTACATGCTTTGTAAGTAGGGAAACCTGCAAAATCGGCAGTGTATCAAATACTTGTTCTCCCCACTGTATGTAGCCTACTGTACAAATGGCTATTCAGGTGCACATCCTGTAGGTCTAACCTGCACCTGTAAGATTATCATCAGAATGCGCTGGTATGGCATATTGTTATTGCCTACTGTCTTCACAATGAAACTATCACACTCACATTTCATCTGTTTGCAGGCACCCTTCAACAAATTAGTGCATATAGCTATTTGTAGCTCTAGGTTCACTATCAAAAGAGACCAATATGCCTATTGTGTACAGTAGGCTATCACATTTATATATATTTTTTTACCTCAAGTGGGCAAACGTGATCAAGTAGGATAGCCTAGCCTTGCTAACACAACAACCCGCGCTACAGAATACTATCTCAATCCAATGTACTGCATGAAAGGTGTTCAAAGTTCTGAAACTTTTCTCAGTTGCCTACTTGTTGTTATTTTCTATACACTACGACGTCGTTTATCAATTGTTGCACGTAGAATCGTGAAAACCTTGGGAAATAACCTTGTACTACAGCCAATATAGTCTTATGTTAGACTCTTTTTATCCTTCTTTAATTGATTACAGGTGTTGTATTTGATCATTTGTTTGACTTTTGAACACTTGTTATTTAAAAAAAAAAATTTGGGGTGGTATTTAACCTAATGTTTGTGTTATTGACTGTACTTGGTTTATCCCATGTGGAACTCTGTGTTGTTGTTTTTGTCGCACTGCTTTGCTTCATCTTGGCCAGGTCACAGTTGTAAATGAGAACTTGTTCTCAACTGGCCTACCTGGTTAAATAAAGGTGATTTAAAAAAATGTATGTATGTATTGCTTGTTTTTTTGGAAAGTGTTTGAGATTTTTTGAAGTTATGTCTGATATTGTACACTTCTTAAAAAATAAAATTGATTAGCGATATATTTTATAATTTTAAGCACTTTATTTTTTACAAATAAATGCACGGTGAGGAGGGGCTGTAACGATGTTGAGGAGTATCAGGATATCAGGCTGGAGACAAGATTTACCCCCCCCCCCCCCCCCCCCTATGGTTCCCGTTATCCAACAGTCGGTGGAGAAACAAGCTTTTGAGTGTTCAGAGATAAAGTTCTTCAGACAGGCATGGAAGTGGCTCGAGTCTGTAGATGTTTAAGGATAGTTAGGAGTCTGAAACTAGGGTGTTTGGTGCAATGTACTCACTTAATGGCTCCGGAACAAAACCGTTTAAATTGAAGGTTTACGTGAAAAAAATACAGTGGGTGGGTTTCATTTAGTTTGCAGGGCACTTCAGCTTCACGTGACTTTAGGTTGACAGATTGGCCTGTTCTCGCTGATCATTTAGTTGGTTATAAAACAAATCAAGATTACATCAAATATTTCTAGCTTTTTCAATAATTACAGCTGTACAAAGGCCTACAAAGGCTTCTCCCAAATGTTTGTTTTAAAAATGATGACATTTAAAATACCCTTATTGAAAAGTCTATACAGAACTTACAACAGCTTTCTCTCCTTTTGAAATAGTGCCTTTAATGTCTCTTTGAGTTTTCAGTTCTGAGAGCATCCCTGGGACTGTGAGAGTAAGAGAAGTGCAAGCAAAGGCATTTTAAAGAGTCAAGTGTCCTATGTGTGCGGTAGCACCATCTCAGTGGGATATGATGAATAAAGCCTTCATATTTCTTCTGGTAGACCTTAGTTATTGATCTAAACCGTTCTGCATTTAAGATGCCTTCTGGGGGATCAAACACTTAAGATATGGATTCCTTACTTAGATGTGGTTCTTCTCACTAATGTGTTGAGTAACACAATCTGGTGTTGTTCACAGAGTGACAGTAGATTAATTTCCTACAGCAAGTCTAGGTCGAAATATACGTTAGACCTAGCAGCAAGTTTCTCCCAGTGAGTATTTGTTATTGTTGTATCCAAATACAATGTGATGTACGAGTAGCCCTCTGATACATGGCTCTAGCTGCTCCTTCCAACTCATTTGCACTTCAAAACTATTTGTATCTCAGAATCATTCGCACATTTTCTCAACAGAACCACTCATAGTACCTGCATGCAATTCATTCTATTGCATTTTTTTTAGGAGTAATAAGACAAATAGTTAACTACAACAGCAAATGGGATTTTCTGATACTATTGATCTATGCTGTGTTGATGTTGTTAAAGTCATGATATTGAACAGGCCATCTTTCCATCCCTTAGTTTTCCACTTTTCATCATGCACGAGCAAGGAGGTTGTACACTCTTAGAAAAAAAGATTCCAAAGGGGGTTCTTCGGCTCTCCCCATAGGAGAACCACTTTTTGGTTGCAGGTAGAATCTTGTTTGGTTCCAGGTAGATCCCTGTTAGGTTTCACTTAGAATCCTCTGTGGAAAAGATGGCACCCATAAGGGGTCTACGGTACCTGGAACCAAAAGGATTCTACCTGGAACCATAGAGGGTTCTTCAAAGGGTTATCCAATGGGGACAGCCAAAGAACCCTTTTAGGATCTAGATAGCACATGTTTTTTGTAAGAGTGTAGTAGCTCAAGTCCACTATGTAATTTCATTGAATTCATTGTGTAAGAAACTGAAGAGAATCATGAATCATTGTGTCAAGATGAAGATTACAAAGAAACTGCAAGTGAGAGATACAGCACAGTCATTATGTGAAAATGTTGAACCTTCAAAGCACAAGATCTGTACCCAGGACATTATGAAACATGTGAAGTAGAGATTAGATAGTGTTCACCTCTTGGATACTGTCAATTGCTTCTATGTTGTTATACTGTATACTACACACTTTGTTTGATGATCAAAATGATAAATGAACATCACACTAGCCTGTTCCTCAGCTCTTCTTCAGAGTCATCGCAAACACACTGCTTCTTGAAAGGATAACAACTTCTTGAAAGGATAACAACTTCTTGAAAGGGCCAAACCACCATTTTTCAATGTTTCCATTGCTTTTAATTTCCTGGAATTGTTCATTGGCTTTTTTAACCTTTTTCTAAACACGTATGTTTCATGTGGAGATGAGCTGAGATGTTCGGCCTTCTTACCCTAGAAGGACAGATAGTGGATAAACTATGACTGTTAACGCTGTAGAAGTCAGCGAAGATCATTCATTTCAGGGAACCAAGTGGTCAGATACATTCGTTGTACTTCTCAATCCAGGGCTAAACTGTATATCCCTTAACCTTTATAACCAGAACAGAACAGCCTTGAAACAACCTGTCATACCTGATTTCATGGCAGCACTAACAACACATTATTGAGTTATATGCTTTAAATTTGATTTAAAGTGTCACACATCACATTCGAACAGCTGCATTCATATACACAATATATACAAAAGTATGTGGACACCCCATCAAGTGACTGGGTTTGGCTATTTCAGCCAAGCCCCCCCCCCCCCCCCCCCCCCCCTCCCCCCGGTTGCTGACAGGTGTATAAAATTGAGCACACAGCCATGCAATCTCCATAGACAAACGTTGACATTAGAATGGCCTTACTGAAGAGCTCAGTGACTTTCAACGTGGCACCGTCACAGGATGTTACCTTTCCAACAAGTCAGTTTTTCATGGTTCGGGTTAGGCCTCTTAGTTCCAGTGAAGGGAAATCTTAACGCTACAGCATACAATTACATTCTAGAGGATTCTGTGCATCCAACTTTGTGGCAACAATTTGAGGAAGGCCCTTTCCTGTTTCAGCATGACAGTTCCCATGCACAAAGCAAGGTCCATACAGAAATGGTTTGTGGAGGTCAGTGTGGAAGAACTTGACTGGCCTGCACAAAGCCCAACCCCATCAAACACCTTTGAGATGAATTGTAACGCCGACTACAAGCTAGGCCTAGTCGCCCAACATCAGTGCCTGACTTCACTAATGCTCTTGTGACTGAATGGAAGCAAATCCCCACAGCAATGTTTCAACATTTAGTGTAAAGCCTTCCCAGAAGAGTGGAGGCTATTATAGCAGCAAGGGGGGACCAACTCCATATTAATGACCCCAGGATTTTGGAATGAGATGTTCAACTTGTGTTCAACTAGTGTCCACATATTTCTGGTCATGTAGTATACTTCTCCCAAATGGAGGCACAGTTTAACTTAGTTTTACTGACAAAAAATACATCTTGATTTTATTTTTCATTCTCTGAGGCTTTATCCAACAATAAACTGGATAACGCACTGAGCTCATTCCATCTACCACTAATCTGTCAGTTATATTAGACAACATATGGGCAGGGCTTTAAACAGAGTGTTTGTATATCAGTAACCAACTGGTTTGCACATAGAAAATGTGAAAAACAATTATGCTTTAGGAAAAAATGCCTTATCAAATTCCCTTGCAGGGCAAGGTGTTACCTTTCATTCTCATAGCTGTTTATTCTTTTCGTTGCTTCAAAGGAGAAAACAATTTAACACAAAACAAGATACACAGCTTTTGAACAAGGAAATAGAATATGAGAAATGGTTATTTCCCCTGAATTTTTTGCCATAAATGGATGGACCATGGTCCATTGTAATTGCTGATATGCAATGTAGCGCTCTGAAGTACACTTTTTTTTATTACAATTACCTCTGTGAGGTCTAATATCTTATTATTTTCACATTTTCTGTCTTACCGGAGGCAATTATTAAATTCACTTTTACCAGGTAGCTAGCACTGAAAATAATTGCGGGTCACAAAGGGCATTGGCTTGTCTGAATCCTGCAAGGCTGCACTCCAAGTAGAGCTGGTGGTGTTGCCACTTTTAGCCAACAGCAATAGCAGGGATTATTAGCTCAAGCCTGTACTCTGAACAAGCCTAGATTCAGAGGTATAGCCCTGAATCTTGACCATGTTGCTGTGATTCACAGCACTATACAATGTAGGCTACTTCCATAAAAACACCAGCAGAGACAGTGCGGAGCTTGATCCGTATACCGAAGTCTGTTACATTTCATATCACGGTGTAGCAAATACATTTATTTCAATGCAATGATTGTGTTCCAAAACATTAGCCATTGGTAGCTTACTCTGGACACTTATTGTACAATGCTGTTGATACAACACCTTAGATCACTCCAGAAACCATCTCAGTGATTTAGTCAAATCAAATAGCATTTGTCACATGCTTTGTAAACAAAAGGTGAAGACTAACAGTGAAATGGTTACGGGCCCTTCCCAACAATGCAGAGAGGAAAATAGAAATAATAGAACAATAATAACAAGGAATAAATACACAATGAGTAACGATAACTTGGCTATACACAGGGTACCAGTACAGAGTCAATGATAACTTGGCTATACACACAGGGTACCAGTACAGAGTCAATGATAACTTGGCTATACACACAGGGTACCAGTACAGAGTCAATGATAACTTGGCTATACACAGGGTACCAGTACAGAGTCAATGATAACTTGGCTATACACAGGGTACCAGTACAGAGTCAATGATAACTTGGATATATACATGGGGTACCAGTACAGAGTCAATGATAACTTGGCTATACACAAGGTACCAGTACAGAGTCAATAATAACGTGGCTATACACAGGGTACCAGTACAGAGTCAATGATAACTTGGCTATACACACAGGGTACCAGTACAGAGTCAATGATAACTTGGCTATACACACAGGGTACCAGTACAGAGTCAATGATAACTTGGCTATACACAGGGTACCAGTACAGAGTCAATGATAACTTGGCTATACACAGGGTACCAGTACAGAGTCAATGATAACTTGGCTATACACAGGGTACCAGTACAGAGTCAATGATAACTTGGCTATATACATGGGGTACCAGTACAGAGTCAATGATAACTTGGCTATACACAAGGTACCAGTACAGAGTCAATAATAACTTGGCTATATACACAGGGTACCAGTACAGAGTCAATGATAACTTGGCTATACACACAGGGTACCAGTACAGAGTCAATGATAGTTTGGCTACATACACAGGGTACCAGTACAGAGTCAATGATAGTTTGGCTACATACACGGGGTACTAGTACAGTGTCAATAATAACGTGGCTATATACACGGGGTACCAGTACAGAGTCAATAATAACTTGGCTATATACACAGGGTACCAGTACAGAGTCAATGATAACTTGGCTATATACATGGGGTACCAGTACAGAGTCAATGATAACTTGGCTATACACAAGGTACCAGTACAGAGTCAATAATAACTTGGCTATATACACAGGGTACCAGTACAGAGTCAATGATAACTTGGCTATACACACAGGGTACCAGTGCAGAGTCAATGATAGTTTGGCTACATACACGGGGTACTAGTACAGTGTCAATAATAACGTGGCTATATACACAGGGTACCAGTACAGAGTCAATGATAACTTGGCTATATACACAGGATACCAGTACAGAGTCAATAATAACTTGGCTATATACACAGGGTACCAGTACAGAGTCAATGATAACTTGGCTATACATGGGGTACCAGTACAGAGTCAATGATAACTTGGCTATATACACAGGATACCAGTACAGAGTCAATAATAACTTGGCTATATACACAGGGTACCAGTACAGAGTCAATAATAACTTGGCTATATACACAGGGTACCAGTACAGAGTCAATAATAACTTGGCTATACACAGGGTACCAGTACAGAGTCAATAATAACTTGGCTATATACACAGGGTACCAGTACAGAGTCAATAATAACTTGGCTATACACAGGGTACCAGTACAGAGTCAATGATAACTTGGCTATACACAGGGTACCAGTACAGAGTCAATGATAACTTGGCTATATACACAAGGTACCAGTACAGAGTCAATGATAGTTTGGCTATATACATGGGGTACCAGTACCGAGTCTATATGCAGGGGTACAAGGTAATTGAGGTAGACATGTACAAATAGGTAGGGATAAAGTGACTAGGCAACAGGATAGATAATAAATAGTAGTTTATGTGATGAATCAAAAGATTAAGTGCATTTCTCTTGCAAGTGTTTTTCAATAATATAAAACAAATGTTTTAACATTTATTTAACTAGGCAAGTCAGTTAAGAACACATTCGTATTACAATGACGGCCTACCACAAGGCAAATGGCCTCCTGCTGGGACAGGGGCTGGGAATAAAAATACATGAAATCAATTAAATATAAATATACAAAAAACACATCACGACAAGAGACAACACAAAACTACATAAAGAGAAACCTAAGACAACAACATAGCAAGGCAGCAATACATGACAACACAGCATGGTAGCAACACAACATGACAACAACATGGTAGCAGCACAAAACATGGCACAAACATTATTGGGCACAGACAACAGAATAAAGGGAAAGAAGGTAGAGACAACAATACAACACGCAAAGCAGCCACAACTGTCAGTAAGAATGTCCATGATTGAGTCTTTGAATGAAGAGATTGAGATAAAAACTGTCCAGTTTGAGTGTTTGTTGCAGCTCGTTCCAGTCGCTAGCTGCAGTGAACTGAAAAGACGAGCGACCCAGGGATGTGTGTGCTTTGGGGACCTATAACAGAATGTAACTGGTTGAACGGGTGTTGTATGTGGAGGATGAGGGCTGCAGTAGATATCTCAGATAGGGGGGAGTGAGGCCTAAGAGGGTTTTATAAATAAGCATAAACCAGTGGGTCTTGCGACAGGTATACACAGAGGAGTATAGAGTGCAGTGATGTGTCCTATAAGGAGCATTGGTGGCAAATCTGATGGCTGAATGGTAAAGAACATCTAGCCGCTTGAGAGCACCCTTACCTGCTGATCTTTAAATGATATCTCTGTAATCTAGCATGGGTAGGATTTTCATCTGAATCAGGGTTAGTTTGGCAGCTGGGGTGAAAGAGGAGCGATTACAATAGAGGAAACCAAGACTAGATTTGATATGCAGCTTTGATATGTGCTGAGACAAGGACAGTGTACCATCTAGCCATACTCCGAAGTACTTGTGTGAGGTGACTACCTCAAGCTCTAAACCCTCAGAGGTAGTGATCACACCTATGGGGAGAGGTGCATTCTTCTTACCAAAACACATGACTTTTTTTTGGAGGTGTTCAGAACAAGGTTAAGGTTAGAGAAAGCTTGTTGGACACTAAGCAAGCTTTGTTTTAGAGAATTTAACACAAAATCCGGGGAGGGGCCAGCTGAGTTTATGACTGTATCATTTGCATATAAATGGATGAGAGAGCTTCCTACTGCCTGAGCTATGTTGTTGATGTAAATTGAGAAGAGCTTGGGGCCTAGGATTGTGTCTTGGGGTACTCCCTTGGTGACAAGCAGTGGATGAGACAGCAGATTTTCTGACTTTATACACTGCACTCTTTGAGAGAGGTAGTTAGCAAACCAGGCCAAAGACCCCTTAGAGACACCAATACTACTTAGCCGGTCCATAAGAATGAAATGGTCTACCGTATCAAAAGCTTTGGCCAAGTCAATAAACATTACAGCACAACCTTGCTTAGAATTAAGGGCAATGGTGACATCATTGAGGACCTTTAAGGTTGCAGTGACACATCCATAACCTGAGCGGAAAGCAGATTGCATACCAGAGAGAATACTATAGACATCAAAAATGCCAGTCAGTTGATTATTGACAAGTTTTTCCAACACTTTTGATAAACAGGGCAAAATAGAAATATGCCTATAACAGTTAGGATCAGCTTGATATCCCCCTTTAAATAAAGGACGAACCGTGGCTGCCTTCCAAGCAATGGAAACCTCCCCAGAAGGTTACAGGTTAATAAGGTTGGAGATAGGCTTGGCGATGATAAAGGCAGCAACCTTAAAGAAGAAAGGGTCTAAACCATCTGACAAGATAGTTTTTTGGGGGTCAAGTTTCAGGAGCTCCTTTAACATCTCGGACTCAGTGATCGCCTGCAGGGAGAAACTTTGTAGTGGGGCAAGGGGAAAAAGAGGGAGGAGCATCGGGGAAAGTTGCATTAGAAGGGGTGGGAGACGAGGAAATGTTGAACGGGCAAGGAGGCATGGCTGAGTCAAATAGGAATCCTGACTTAATGAAGTGGTGAATAAAGAGCTCAGCCATGTGCTTCTTGTCAGTAACAGCCACATCATCAACATTAAGGGACATGGGCAGCTGTGAGGAGAAGGATTTATTCTCCAGGTCATTAACCGTTTTCCAGAACTTCTTGGGGACCCACAGAGAGAGAACTGCTCCTTAAAGTAACTAACTTTGACTTTCCGGATAGCCTGAGTGCACTTTTGAAAAAAATGTGTTTGAAAAAAAAGAGAAACAATACAGTAACAAATAAGGTTAAAGTGATTGCAGGACAGTTGTAGAAAGTGAGAAGTTCTTAGAAAAAAGGGTCCCGAAAGGGTTCATCCCCATAGATGCGGTGCAGAGGTAAATGGAACTCGACCCAGACAATAGAAATGCATGGGGGAAAGTTGACGAATCCCCCAGCAAAATGAGCCTACATTTAGATTACTGTTTATATGTGTATTTCACACTTTTTTCGGGTAAAAATTAAATTGTCAATCCCAATACATGTTCTTGTCATCGTCACTAATCAACTGTATTGCAGTTAAAAATGACTTTGATTACCCTACCACCACTGATTTCTGTATGCTAGTTATACTACTAGCTTATACTGGACAAACGGTAGTCAGCATTTAGCAGTCACTTTTTCTAGACCTGAAAAGGAACAACTTCTAAATGTTATGAAAACAGCTACAGTAAATATATCCAAATAGGACTTAGTAACCACATTGTGGATCTGTTACAATACATCAGTCATGATGGAGTTGACGAATATCCACTTTGTTAGATCAGATTTGTTGAATGGGCGCAAATCCGGCGTCCTTCTTTTATCCCCCACTGTCTGCATTCCATTGACCTCTTCACCGCATCTATAGGAGAACCCTTTTTGAATTCCATAATAGAACCTTTTTGGTTCTAGATAGAACCGTTTTGGGTTCCATGTAGAACTCTCTGTGGAAAGGGTCCTACATGCAACCCAAAAGGGTTCTACGTGGAACCAAAAGGGTTCCACCTGGAACTAAAAAGGGTTATTCAAAAGGTTCTCCTATGGGGACAGCTGAAGAACTCTTAGGTTCTAGATAGCACCTTTTTTTTCTAAGAGTGTAGGAGAGCCATTTGGTCCCAAATTGACCAAACCTTAATATTACCTTCCCTTCACTGTCCAATTCTAGTTAATAATTCATACACGGGGATATTGGATTTCCACATTCTGGGTCCCTGCTAAAATAACAAATTCATCATCTGCTTTTCTGTTCCATTCACACTGGGTTTTTGACACATATATAAGGTTGCACCTACCTAGTGAGAGCATTATGACCTTACAGAGGTTAAAATTATACCGCCAGATCTCATTATAAGATGTCATTTTGTAGTGCTTGTAATCATTTGAAATTTTCTTTGTGACATTTTTATTTGCAATAACAGTGGACTTTAATTTGAGGTGTCTTTTATACAATATAATGAAAATACAAGAAGTGTTAAATCAGTTTATAATTGTAACGGCTGTTGGGAGGAGAGGACCAAGGTGCAGCGTGGTACTGGTTCATACCTTTACTTGAACTGAACACTGAAATAACAAAGAGAACGAATGGAACCGAAACAGTTCTGTCTGGTGCAGACACGAAAACAGAAAACAACTACCCACAAAACACAGGTGGGAAAAGGCTACCTCAGTATGGTTCTCAATCAGAGACAACGATAGACAGCTGCCTCTGATTGAGAACCACTTCTGGCCAAACACACAGAAATAGAAAACATAGAACACAAAACATAGAATGCCCACCCCAACTCATGCCCTGACCAAATCAAAATAGAGACATAAAAAGGATCTCTAAGGTCAGGGCGTGACAATAATGTTCAGCTTATAGTAAAAAGAAAGTCATTTGGTTTGCGATTAAAAAAATCGCTGCTGACATGGTTCAGAGCTGTTAGTGCTGTAATTGCAGGCCACAAATGCATAAACTTCCTGTTTCTGAATCTTATGGACAATATAAATGCAAATCATCAATCAATGTGGACTGTCTGTCATGTTGGGACTCTGAATATGCAGTTTTATGTTTCGGCCACCAGAGAGCTGCAAGAATCCATCCATTTCAGATCACTATGCAGCTGTGGCAAACTAAAACAGTACATGAATGCATTTTAGACTGTGGCAGTGTAAGTGATTTTTCACATACTTTCATGATCTTATTCTTGGAATAACATCCATTTAAAAAGTTGTTTTAAAGATAAATGTTAACTTTAGTAAAGTATTTGCGATATGTCTGCAACCTTCCTGTCTGCCTAACTTGGCTTGACCTGCCTTTGAGCACACTGCTGGAATTGTGAGATAGTTTTTACACCTTGCAAAAGTATTGTGCTTTGATAAAGGTGCACTCAAGGTACTGTCGGATCAAAGTTCAAATAAACTCTTCATTAATGGGTGTTTTTCCTTCTCAGAGATGGTTGTTATAGTCCCTTTTGCTATACTTGACCTTTTCCTCTAGTCTGTGCATTCTTAATGGCCCATTTCCTGTGGTTTATATATACTTCCACACTACGAGGTTGGAATAATACTGTGAAATTGTGGAAATGATGATAATGCCTTTTTAGTGTAAGTAAGAGGTGTTTGGAAGGACCTCCTAAATGTTCTGTCAGTTTTGGTGTGATGGAGTTTTGGCCTGGCAGTAAATGAGTTAATGGACAAATAAGACAGCGGGTTCAAACCTCTCTGCCAACAACAGATAATCTTCCGTTATCCCTCCCCACCCAGACAACTCTCAGACAGTCCTAGCAAAATTCTTACTTGAGAAATTGTTCTTTGCTAAGAAGATAGAGTGTTTTTTTTGTTTTTTTTACCATTTGAATTGAAAACAATCACAGTAAGGTACTTCATTGTTACCCAGAAACAGCTGCATTGCACCTTCTAACAAATGTTGGTTCTGTTATTCATATGGTCATACATGTTTTAAAATGGAACATTACATCCCTCCTAACATATCTCGTACCAGTCTGTCTTTGGACTATACAACCAAGCAGATATTACACAGGGGAACCAATCAGAGAAAATATATTGCAGGTATGTTGCTGATATCATTCATTACGATAAGTAGCCTGTATTAGAGAACAGTGAGGTTTAAAATGTAATACTATTGCTAAAATGGGTGATTGTTCATGGAACAATAGATGGCTACAACCATCAAACTAGTAGTAGTATTTTAAAGGCTAATACAAAAATATGGTGTCCCACATTAATGTTATAAACTTATCATTATATTTATCGTTATCACATCAATTCAAGCAATTTATTGTGATATGGATTTCTGTCCTTATCGCCCAGCTCTAACCAGTACAATCTCAGCAGTCATCTCACAAAATATTCCTTTTTGAAAGATGCTGACCATTATTACTAACTTTCTGAGAATATTAATTCCCTCAATCCCACCTGGGGATAATTCTTAGAAATCACCAAATTGGCAATTTGTCTCCCTCCTTTGAATATCCTATCCACCAACCATAGAACCTCAACCAATGTCAGAAAGCATACAGCTTACAGTTTATACCGAAGAAAAAAAAATCAGTTGGGAAAAAACAATCACCATTTTGTCATTGCATTGAAATACTGTTATCATTATAATAACAATGCAGGTTGCTACAGTATTTGTTATACCCAGGAGCATGCAAACTACACAACAAATCGACTTGGTCTTGTCGTGCAATTACACACGATAACACTCACACGTACACATGGATTTTGTATTGTAGATGTGTGGTAGTAGAGTAGCAGCCTGAGGGCACACACTTAATGTGTTGTGAAAAGTGTTATGAAATGTAATGTCATGTAATATGTTTTATTGAATATAACTGCCTTAATGTTGCTGGACCCCAGGAAGAGTAGCTGATGCGTAGGCAGTAGCATATGAGGATCCTTAATAAATACAAAATGTCAGAATCTGCTCTATGTGTAAATGGTCGCTCCGTGTAGCCATACGCTTTGTAGTAAGCTCTGCCTAAGCTATGAGATCACACAACCTTTGTGTTTTAGTGAGGATGTCTTTGTCCTTGGGTTCTGGAACATTCTCTCTTCCTCTCAGCCTCCCAGAGAGAGCACATCACGTCAAGAAACCAAATCCAATACGACTGAGCCCATCTTGTAATGGACATTGGTATAAGCTGCTGTATATGTGGCCTTGAGGAGGACAAGGATAGCTGTTAAAAGACTAATGCTTCTACCATTTAGAATGTCTATAAGTGTCTCCGTTAAGAGGCTGAAGCAGTATGTAGAATGTTTCATACTAGAAGGGTTGAAATGATATGATAGGTGATTATGCTCAGTTACGTTCATGACACGCAGGTCTATAATCCATTCAATCATTAATGAAACGAGCTGGATTTATACAGTTGTATTGTGTGTGTGTGTGTGTGTGTGTGTGTGTGTGTGTGTGCGTGTGTGTGTGTGCGCACCTGCATGCGTGTGACCCCTCTGTAGGTTTGTTGTCACCACATTCTAATCCAACTTGGCAAGTAGAAGCTTGCAACAAATCCATTGATTAGTATTCATAGGCATAGCAAAATAAGCTCACTCAAACCACAAGGCAGGCTTGAGGGAACATTACATGCAACGTTATTTTTCACATGTCCTTCCTACACTCTTAGAAAAGAAGGTGCTATCTAGAACCCAAATGGGTTCTTCAGCTGTAACCATATGATAACCCTTTGAAGAACACTTTTGGTTCCAGGTAGTATAACACTTTGGGTTCCATGTAGAACTAAAAAAGGGTTCTCCTATAGGGACAGCAGTGGAACCCTTTAGGAACCCTTTTATCTAAGAGTGTACGGATTGACAAAACATTTTCTCCGAAGTGTGTGCAGTCTTTGGCCAGCATGTCCCGAGTATTAATGATATTTTCACATATAAAATGAAGATAAAAACAAACACCTCTTCTCACTTAATGTTTCATTGTGTTGGAACAAAACAAAAGTCAAATTTAAATTGTGACAATCAACTGTAATGGCTCATTTATATGGTGTAAATTAATTTTAGGAATGCCTTGAGATGTTTGATTTAATGTATTTCCATTGCAGACCAATTTGTGTAAGACAGCTGTTGCCTTAAAGAAATTCAACCTAATTCCATTTTGGCCATGCATTTCTCACCTGCCACAGATATATTGTCAAAATACTTTTTGTCCAGTAAAAGGAATAAAGTAGTGACAATACATGGACATTAATGTACGGTAGCCTAAGACCTTGCATTTCATTCATACTAACAGGTTTATTGTGTTGCCTATCTAACTTCACCGTATTTAAGTCCCGTGTAGATCAGTTGGTAGAGCATGGCACTCGCAACGCTAGGGTTGTGGGTTCGATTTCCAAGGGAGACCAGTACGAATAAATATGAAAACGTATGCACTCACTACTGTAAGTTACCCTGGATAAGGGTGTCTGCTAATTGACTAAAATGTGTCTGCTTGTTCCACACGTGAGAAACTTTCAGCACCAAGGACAGCGGCTGAAGGAAAATATTCGCTGTAGCCTACTACAACAGCGCATTATCATAACAGTGTTGAGATTTGTTGTTTGCGAATAGTCTGTCTCATATGACCAATCGTGTTTCAGAGGGGCGGGGAGCGCTACGCAGTCTCTCTGTAGCTAAGGTGGTTGATTCTCCAGGAGGGAGTGGGATGTGGAGAGATGTGTTTATAGCTCTGAATTTCGTTCAGTTCTCAGTCAAGCATCACGTGTAATTGAAGAGATTCCTTACGGATTTTCTTGCGGTAGCCTACCTATAAAGAGAATTACCAAGTAGAAGAGAGACGCGCATTCCGACCCTCTCATCACTTTTGTCGTCTCACCTGCACAAGCGGTGAACAGGAGAGGTACCTTATCATGGATCAGGAAAAATGCTTACCGGAGCTGATGGCCGAGAAAGATACGCTGGACTCCTCATTTGTTCATGCAATGCGTCTGCTTGCCGAAGGTAACGTGTCATTGTTTTGGCCGGTCTTTATCGCTACAATTATCAATGTGTTGTAGATTATTTTATTGGTTTTGTCTACCAGTCCATTGTGTCCACAGGCATCACATACAATATGTTGGGAGATGAAGGGGTGGATACCTGTACTGATTAGCTACGTCGTATTTATTATGCACGAGACTTACTGGTTAAATTGAACCAAAGGTGTGTTAAAATACATTAAAACCAGCTATATAACTTATCTATTCAAAGATTCCTTGATGGTGTTGTTAGTGCCATCCAAGAGAAAATACAAGACACTTTAATCATAGCTTGTGTTACTGGATTTGTAAGAGAGACAGATAGTCAGAGAAACTTTCCCCAATAAAATTCAGCCTGAACCTCAACTCCATTTTACTAAATAGTAGGCTACAAATGTTTCCCACAAAATTGCCATGCTTGTCACTTCATGTCAGACTATCATCAGCGACCCTCAGATGAAGATAAGACAGGCAATGGTGCGCACACGCACACACACACACACACACACACACACACACACACACACACACACACACACACACACACACACACACACACACACACACACACACACACACACACCAATATTTAGAGATTTGACTGTGTGAATAGCAGGTCAGGGTGTTCTTACACCTTGAAATGGGCGTGGGTTTGTGTTCCTACAAAAAGCAAACATGACCTTGGTGATTCCTTTATAGTGGGGCTTCGCCATCCTGCATTCCCATCCCTGAGACCTGAAACAGCCTAAATATTGCCCCCAAACCCTGGAAGCCAAGATTTTATGTTTCAGTGGTGATGACTGTGAACTATGGGAGCACAAATGATCTGTTTTAAACTAAATGGAATCAAAGAACCTCTACAGAAATATACCGGAGAGCTTCAGGACTGTATTTTTACAGAAATAATATATCGGGAGAGCTTCAGGACTGTATTGGAGTGGTTTTGACTTCAGTGAAACCGGGCAAGAGGCCAACAATAAAACTATTCAGCTTGTTCAGCTATTTAAAGGTGCACTATGCAAAAATCTCTCTGTCATTTCCTGGTTTCTAAAATTCGAATAGTTTGCATGAATTCAGTTTATTTGACAAAACAAACAACTATAGTGTAGAGAATTATCGTACCATCTAAACCACTGTAAAATACACTACCATTCAAAAGTTTGGGGTCACTTAGAAATGTCCTTGTTTTTGAAAGAAAAGCTCATTTTTTGTTAAAATATAACATCAAATTGATCAGAAATACAGTGTAGACATCGTTAATATTGTAAATGACTATTGTAGCTGGAAACGACAGATTTTTAATGGAATATCTATATAGGTGTACATAGGCCCATTATCAGCAACCATCACTCCTGTTTTCCAATGGCACGTTGTGTTAGCTAATCCAAGTTCATAATTTTAAAAGGCTAATTGATCATTAGAAATCCCTTTTGCAATTATGTTAGCACAGCTGAAAACTGTTGTTCTGATTAAAGAAGCAATAAATCTGGCCTTCTTTAGACTAGTTGAGTATCTGGAGCATCAGCATTTGTGGGTTCGATTACAGGCTCAAAATGACCAGAAACAAATAACTTTCTTCTGAAACTCGTCAGTTTATTATTGTTCTGAGAAATTAAGGCTATTCCATGCAAGAAATTGCCAAGAAACTGAAGATGTCGTACAACGCTGTGTACTACTCCCTTCACAGAACAGCGAAAACTGGCTCTAACCAGAATAGAAAGAGGAGTGGGAGGCCCAGGTGCACAATTGAGCAAGAGAACAAGTACATTAGAGTGTCTAGTTTGAGAAACAGACGCCTCAAAAGTCATCAACTGGCAGCTTCATTAAATAGTACTCGCAGAACACCATTCTCAACGCCAACAGTAAATAGGCGACTCCGGGATGCTGGTCTTCATTTTTAAGTGACCCCAAACTTTTGAATGGTAGTGTATATTTTCCATAACCAAACAAATTGTATTTTCAGCTGTTTGAAGCTGGAGTACAAAACCAAAAGAAAAAGACACAAAAACAAAACTTAAGAATGGAAGCATAGAAATAGCGCACATAGAACAGATCTTCCACTTTGTATACTTGCTTTCATTGAGAATGACAGATCTACAACTGGCATTTCTACGTGAATATGTCAGGTCACCCCAAAAAGTTACATATTGCAGCTTTAATCAGACAAAAAAGTTGATGTAATTCAGAAGACCTCTAAGCCATGTGTCATTACTGGCTTTAAAAAAGGTTATGCCTCAGTTAACCATGGTACAAATGTGCTATTACCTCCACTGCTACCACTGTACCAGCAAGCTGCCGCTGCTATAACTGTACCACACCGTAACCACAGCTGCCATTACGACTGAAATTATACCAATGATATCACCTATACTGTCACGGATCCCTCCGGAACTTTCATTACGCACACCTGTCCCCTATTCCCACTGATTAGTATGTGTATAAGTGTGCCCTTTGGTTTCCATTGGGCTGTCGATTATTGTTACAATGTCCGTTGGTGCGTGTGAGTACCTGTGCTGTGTGTTTTGGGCTTTCGTGTCCTTGTGGATTGCGCAGATGATTACGGGTCTTGTCCCGTGTGTTAATCATTATGCGCATGTGTTATTTATTCGAGGTACTCCTCCCTCTGTTGTAAGGGGTTCAACCCTGTGTTTTGTACAGTGTTTATTTGGTCTTCGTCCCCATGCCTTTACACGGCACGCCGGAATTTGGGTGCAATAAAAAAAACTATTAGGCATTCCTGCGTCTGTCTCCAGATCATTCATACCAATGTGACATATACCTCTTCAGTTATATGTTTTTCTTACATGTGTGTAGTGTATGCATTATGAGTATGTGCACATCATGTACATCATTGCACATTTTTTTTTAAATGCATGCCTAGTTGGAATAATCTATGGGAATGTGTATATTAGACTAGCTATTACTTATGTCTGAAGGGGAGAACATAGTCCATATGTGTGTGTAAATTCCTCCTTCCCATTAACTGGTAGAAATAATTAGCCGGTGATAATCTACATGGTTGACTGAGATTATATCTCTTCCCAAATTGAAGTAATTGAAGGATTTCCACAAGGGTTCTAATCAGTCATTTTCATGGAGGCACCAGTGAAATTAATTAAATTGGCAATTGACATTTGTCTTAAGGTGCATGCGATAAGAGTATATCTCATCATAATGTTTTAAAAGTTTTACTCAAAGGGATGTTGACATTTAGGGCTATTTGCTGGTGGAGTTGTTGCATAGAGCACTGGGTTGGTTTTGTTGTGCATGTCAGGTAGTGGTAGATACTAGTGTCCTACAGATGAGAATGCTGTTGGTTATCAGCCAGGACGTCTTTTCACCTGGACTAGTTTATATCAATGCTCACCAGTATTCTTCAGTATAGTCATTGATCTTGTGTGGTATGCTTGTACTGTATCTGTAACGGCCAGAGCCTTGGAGAAAATAAGCACTCACATTGAGAGAGCCAGTGTGCATTGTCAATTTCACATTCTCAGGCAAGAGGTCGCCTACCTCTCACTGAAGTAGTAAGTGTTTCTATGTTCTTAGCAGAGGACCTGGGGATAGTGTGGCGAGTTATCAAGTATTGAGTTCACAGGAGGCTGGTGAGGGGAGGAGGGCTCTTAATAATGTCTGCAATGGAGTGAATGGAGGGGTATCAAACACTTGGAAGCCTTGGTGCATTTACAGTGGTTGGCCGTCCTGGCATTCCATCCTTTGTGCCCCTATAGACGATGTCAAACATAGTGCACCTCAATTACTTAATTAAGGTGTATTATAAACTGGGTCGGTTGAGCCCTGAATGCTGATTGGCTGACAGCCGTGGTATATCAGACGTATACCACAGGTATGACAAAACATTTTTTTTTTACTGCTCTATTTACATTGGTACCCAATTTTTAATAGCAAGAAGGTACCTTGGGGGTTTGTGATATATGGCCAATATACCACAGCTAAGGGCCAGTCATTTCTCGCTGTGTCATGCTTAAGAACGGTCCTGAGCCGTGGGATATTGGCCATATACCATACCTCCTCGGGCCTTAATGCTTAAATATAGGGTAATAAAAGTAATGATATGACTAACACTGTAGAGGTCAAAAGGGGATCTTGCTATGGTTCACAACACACTACTGGCATTTCTGTGAATTAGTAATACCAAGTTAGTATTAATTACTGCATATTAGAATGTACTGTGTGTAGTTCTACACTATTATACATGTTTACAGTTATATGCATCATGCCAGGAGCTGCCATTCCCTCTAGTTTGATGGTCAATGTTTCAAAGAGGTGTGGGAAAAGGTATCATGGAATTCTTACATTTCAGTAATTTAGCAGACACTCCCATCCAGAGTGACTTAGTAGTGAGTGCATACCTTTTTGTACTTCCCTCCATATTGGTCCCCATGGGAATCGAACCCAAAACCCTGGCATTGTAAGTGCAATGCTCTACCAACGGAGCCACACAGAACAGCAAGTTAAAGTGCATTCGGAAAGTATTCAGACCCCTTGACTTTTTCCACATTTTGTTACATTACAGCCTTTTTCAAAAATGGGGGGAAAAAAATTAAAAATGGTCAGCAATCTACACACTATACCCCATAATGACTAAACAAAAACAGGTTTTTAGACATTTTTGCAAATGTATAAAAAATGAAGGAAATATCACATTTACATAAGTATTAAGACCCTTTAATCAGTATTTTGTTGAAGCACCTTTGGCAGCGATTACAGCCTTGAGTCTTCTTGGGTATGATGCTACAAGCTTGTATTTGGGGAGTTTCTCCCATTCTTCTCTGCAGATACTCTCAAACTCTGTCAGGTTGGATGGGGAGTGTCACTACACAGTTATTTTCAGGTCTCTCCAGAGATGTTCGATTGGGTTCAAGTCCGGGCTCTGGCTGGGCCACACAAGGACATTCACAAACTTGTCCTGAAGCCACTCCTGGAATGTCTTGGCTATGTGCTTAGGGTCGTTGTCCTGTTGGAAGGTGAACCTTGGCCACAATCTGAGGTCCTGAGCGCTTTGGAGCAGATTTTCATCAAGGAACTCTCTGTACTTTGCTCTGTTATTGCCTCGATTCTGACTAGTCTCCCAGTCCCTGGCATTGAAAAACATCCCCCACAGCATGATGCTGCCACAAACATGTTTCACAGTAGGGATGGTGCCAGCTTTCCTCCAGACGTGACCCTTGGCATTCAGACCAAAGAGTTCAATCTTGGTTTCATCAGACCAGAGAATCTTGTTTCTCATGGTATAAGAGTCCTTTAGGTGCCTTTTGGCAAACTCCAAGTGGGTTGTCATGTGCCTTTTACTGAGGAGTTGCTTCCGTCTGCTCACTGTACCATAAAGGCCCTGATTGGTGGAGTGCTGCAGAGATGGTTGTCCTTTTGGAAGGTTCTCCCATCTCCACAGAGAAACTCTAGAGCTCTGACATAATGACCAGCTGGTTATTGGTCACCTCCCTGACCAAGGCCCTCCTCCCCCGAATTCTCAGTTTGGCCAAGCGGCCAACTCTAGGAAGTGTCTTGGTGGTTCCAAACTTTTTCCATTTAAGAATGATGGAGGCCACTGTGATCTTGGGGACCTTCAATGCTGCAGAAATTTTTTTTGGTACCCTTCCAGATCAGTGCCTCCATACAATCCTGTCTCAGAGCTCTACGGACAATTCCTTCGACCTCATGGCTTGGTTTTTGGTCTGACATGCACTGTCAACTGTGGGACCTTATATAGACTGGTATGTGCCTTTCCAAATCATGTCCAATCAATAGAATTGACTACAGGTGCACTCCAATTAAGTTGTAGAAACATCTCAAGGAAGATCAATGGAAACAGAATGCACCTAATCTCAATTTCGAGTCTCATTTTCGCTTTGTCATTATGGGGTATTGTGTGTAGATTGACTAGGAAGAATTTAAGGCTTTAACGTAACAATATGTGGAAAAAGGGAAGGGGTCTGAATACTTTCCGAATGCACTGAAGACCTTTAAAGTAACTACCATACAGGAAATGAGTCAGGATCATTGTGAAATATGTCATTACAAACACTTTGATGTTTCATCTGACTCATGACATCAAGGCATGTAACGGCAGAGAGAAATAGAGAACCGCACCTTCAGAAAAATGGAGAACAGTCTGAAAGTGATGGATGTTGTTGCTAATTTTGGATGTGCATTTCTCAGGATTAGGCATATTAACCAAAAAATCATTGGCATCATGTCATCTGAGTGTTAGTATTCTGCATTTCTGGGTGACTATTTTGTTTCAGGGAACATGAAGGTGCAGCTTACCATTAGCCAATAATTATTCGACAACATTTGTATCAGATGAGGTATTAGCTGAATAATTCGCTGTGATATTATCACCAGTCAATTGAACGTGATAGCCAAGGAAAATATTGTAAGATACACCTCTAATGTTAAAGAGCACACATCATCTTTACATAAAAAATATTTAAATTGTCATTATGGGTTTTGAACATAGACTCATGTTCGTGTCACGACTTTAGTATGCTAATGTTTCAAGTCATAGTCTACTTCTATCTGAGCTGTATGCGCAGTAATCACTGTAGTATGAGAAGTTGTATTGCACATATTCATGTCCTCTGATCTGTAGTTAACTGCTACTGTAAGCATACTGTACCTGGAGACAGATGCTGCTGCTCCATTTGGTCGACAATATCTTATGGATTCAACGGGTGACAAGGAGTTATGATAGTCTGTTAAATATTCTGTATTTTGTTTAATTTAGTTTGTATGTGCAGTGAAGATGAATCATTATGTCCAGTGATACAATCCAGAAATTTCATAATGCAGCATATTTTAGCAAACCATGAAGAATAATGATCATGTTTTGGGCCAAATTCATTTTCAGGTCCGTGATTGTATAGAATGAGTCAGTGGCACAATTACAATCACAACCCCACCCTGTATGTGAGCTGTGAGACACACCAGCATCATTTGCAACTATAGGCTAGATAAAATTGAGATGAATAAGAATCCTCAGTAGTTTATTCACATTTGAACAACCACAAAATAATGTAGGGGAATCACAACACCTGCCTCTCTAAAAGCAACAACAAAACCACCCCGGTCAGACCCAGCCATCATTGTCGTCATAAGATGTCTTGAGACATACATGTGAGACATCTTTAGACGTCTTGAGACATACATGTGAGACATCTTTAGACGTTTTGAGACATACATGTGAGACATCTTTAGACGTTTTGAGACATACATGTGAGACATCTTTAGACGTCTTGAGACATACATGTGAGACATCTTTAGATGTCTTGAGACATACATGTGAGACATCTTTAGATGTTTTGAGACATACATGTGAGACATCTTTAGACGTCTTGAGACATACATGTGAGACATCTTTAGACGTTTTGAGAAATGAGGACTTGAAGATGTTTCTTAAGTTGTCTCAAGATGTCTTCACAAATATGTCTTAACCTTTTACTGCAGTGGGCTAAGTCAAGGTCAAACAGTGTTTCTTGGTGGTCTTAAACAAATCCACTTTGAAACAAAAGTATACACCTCACACACATGGTTATGGGCTTAAAAAAAGAAGACACATCAGATATCGAGTTAAAATGAATTACATTTTGAGTTTGCATCCCAATATTACACTTTATATTAAACACAACCGTTTAACATTGAAACACAGGATTTTCAGGAGGTTTTTGGAAATAATGTTTATTGATTATGAATTATGAAAAATGTTAGTAACGTTCTACCCAAGTGTCCACTAGAGGGCGATTTGGTCATTTGACTGCAAGAAAGGGCTACAAGGAGACTCATCGAAAATACATTTTCACAAGCAGCACCACAGATATTGAGATGAGCGAGAGGCAAGACTTTGTTCTCACACAGTCCCACATGGTATCTGCGCATGTGCAACGAATTCGCATCACACTATTTCAGCATGGTTGCCAGGGCACTAAAATAGAGGAGAAGTTGAGCCTTGTGATTCAACGCTCTTAGTTTTTGTGGAAATTGACCCACTGTGATGTTTACTTTCTGCATCTATGAAGTGGTATTGTTTAAAGTGGCTAGTGATACATTACATCAAGATGGCAAGATGCAGTAGATGGTATAGAGTACAGTATATACATATGAGATGAGTAATGTAGGGTATGAAAACATATAAAGCTGCATTGTTTAAAGTGGCTAGTGATACCTTACATCAAGATGGCAAGATGCAGTAGATGGTATAGCGTACAGTATATACATATGAGATGAGTAATTTAGGCTATGTAAACATTATATAATATAAAGTGGCTAGTGATAAATTGGTTATATACATTTTTCCATTATTAAAGTGGCTGGAGATGAGTCAGTATGTTGGCAGCAGCCACTCAATGTTAGTGATGGCTGTTTAACAGTCTGATGCCCTTGAGATAGAAGCTGTTTTTCAGTCTCTCGGTCCCAGCTTTGATGCACCTGTACTGACCTCGCCTTCTGGATGATAGCGGGGTGAACAGGCAGTGGCTCGGGTGGTTGTGGTCCTTGATGATCTTTTTGGTCTTCCTGTGACATCGGGTGGTGTAGGTGTCCTGGAGGGCAGGTAGTTTGCACCCGGTGATGCGTTGTGCAGACCGCACCACCCTCTGGAGAGCCTTCCGGTTATGGGCGGAGCAGCTGCCGTACCAGGCGGTGATACAGCCCGACAGGATGCTCTCGATTGTGCATCTGTAAAAGTTTGTGAGTGTTTTTGGTGACAAGCCGAATTTCTTCTGCCTCTTGAGGTTGAAGAGGTACTGCTGCGCCTTCTTCACCACTCTGTCTGTGTGGGTGGATCATTTCAGTTTGTCCGTGATTTGTACGCCGAGGAACTTAAAACTCTCCACCCTCTCCACTACTGTCCCGTCAATGTAGATAGGGGGCTGCTCCCTCTGCTGTTTCCTGAAGTCCACGATCCCAGATCATTCACCCAAAACCGCATTATCTGACTGTTATCCCACTGGGAGCTAGCACAAGATTTCAGGTCTTAGGTAAGGTCAGGTTTTTTTTTCTGGATCAAAATGTGGCTTAGGTGGTGGGCATGGGGGGTAGTGGCTAATGATGTGGTTGCCGACCAAACATTTTAGAGGCTCTCCTGTTGGCCGAGAGTGACAAAATGTTGCTTTTTTAAAGCTAATTTCGTGCATTTCAATACATTTTGCCATGTTGCTGAGACAAAATTGAGAAAAATGTGCAGTTTTAAATCATATTTCCTGCAATTCTACACATTTTGCCATGGCTTATGTTGTCTGACTTACTCAAACATTAAAACAAAATCAATGGGGGACCAAGGCCTTGACAAAAGCTATCCTTAGATTCTCCATGACGGTCTACCTTTTATTAAAAAAATATATAGGTCCATTATCTTTTCTACATACTTTATGTATTAGTCTTAAAAAAAAACAATCTGTTTGGACATAGGTGGCCCGAAAAAACACTTAGGCGGCCAAAACCTTTCTGTGCAGAAAAAACCCTGAAGGTTACTTGTCACTAGGACTGTTGCGGTGACCATATTACCGCCACACTGGCGGTCACGAGTCATGAAGGCAGTCAAATTCCATGTGACCGTTAAGTCACGGTAATTAAACTTCTCCAAGCTCTGATGCTGCTGATGGTCGTTAGTAGCCTACCAAACTTGCAAACCCTCGAATCACTCTGACATCAATACAAAAGTAATCGAAAATCGAATCAAACACTCATGAGCCCATGTTGCACAATATTTCTATAGGCTATGCAATTCCGAGAGAAAACAGAGTGAACAGAGATAATCCTCTATTAAAAAGAGGAGGATCCCATGAGTTTTCTATAGGCTAGGCCTACTTTATATTATTTCTCAACTTTCTTAATGTTAATCACATTGCTTCTCTTTACAACAGGAGTATAGCCTACCTGGCTGGCATGAAAATTAACCATGGGAAAAGCATCCTCCATTTGCTATTTAAGTGCATAAATGACATGTATTTTTCCCCCCTGCCCCTGCTTCGAGACAGTTGCATGATAGTGGTTCATTCTAAATCAAAACTAATTTCACACATATATTATTTAGTATATGTAAAGACAAGATTAAATCAAGAAATAGTGTGATGGGTGTCAGTATTAGCCTATCACTTGTGAATTATACTGTATATTTATCCCTTGTGAATGATGCCCAGCATAAGGCAAGAAACAATGTATTTTTGTGACTTTTTTTAATCATAGTTGCCCATCTCACGTAGCCTTGACTATAGGACTATATGTTTTGATAAGGTTTGTAACTAAAGTGGTCAGATAACTTCTTAAAAAGGGGTGTAAAGCCTAACTGGCATACATAAGCAGCGCATGAGTTTCAAGTTTGGGGGAGATAATTTTCACCATAAAAATGCACCTTTATAATAAAAGCATTACATGCATAATTGCATTTGCGGTATCTTTTGATAATGGTGTTTTCCCGTAAATGGAAAACTGCCGTGTGCGCATTTCTGCGCTTATAATGTGAAGAAATATGACAAACTGATCACAACGTTGAGCTTAAAATTTGATAAACTATTAAGTTTATCAAATTTTAAGCTCAACGTTGTGATCAGTTTGTCAGCCTCATTGCATTTTTTTAACGTTTTTTTGATGGTAGTGTTTGTATTAATTTGTAACATTTGTTTCTCGCACAGAATAGAATAGATCACCTTTTGTACTATGGGGGATAGTAGATTGATAGTAGACTAGCACTTGCTGTTTGTTAGGCCTACTCATCTTGTTGGATGATGAAAAGGATGCGCGCAGTTGCGTCCCTGAAGTGTCTGTCTTCACTTGTAGCTTGTGAGAAAGACCCAATCACGTGATGGAGAGCCATATGAGTGAGAAGTGCTTCAGGGCACGCAGCACACAGCACTCAGGGAGAAGGGAACAATGGCCACTGGCCGCAAAAGGCATGTATTTTTCTGGGGTGCATTACGGCCACACAAAGGGGATGCCGCCAGGAAATTCGAGGCATTATCAAGTGCTTGTCAAATTGTGAATGAGAGACTGATGAAGTGTGTACAGCCTGCCTTTCAACCAACTTTTTCAAATCATCATGAGAGTTGCATCATTCAGCCTTTGAACGTATTAAAAATCAAAACATATAGGCCAACGTTTGTAAAACAACTAAAGTTTGATTAATAACTCTAAATTAAGCATATAGGAGTACCTATTTATTTGTTAACCGCTCAACATAGAATAGCCGCATTTGCACACTCCCTCAAATCGTTTGGAGAAAATATCCTATCTATTTTATTCAGCTTTGTATTCGTCATACTATAAAATAATATAAAAAATGCCACGGAATTCTAACCAAATCTTGTCTGCGAAATGAACAAGTGTAGCCTACAACTCAGAGTATGCTATTCTGTTATTCTGAAATAGACTACATTTTCTTCATGTCGTGTTTCTTTAGACCTGTCTAAAATAAATAATGATTACTTGACAATCACAGGCTGACGAAATTACGTGACTGCCACAGCGCTACTCATCACACGGGTGTAGTTCATCCGACCACCTCCGCTACACTTCCTTACCTGAAAATATAGTATAGTAGATATTGGATATTGTCCATTGAAGCATGTCTCATGTTACACATAGTGCTGCACCTGTTGACGTGTATAGCCTTATGATGTGTATAGCCTTATGACGTGTATAGCCTGACGTGTATAGCCTTATGACGTGTATAGCCTGACGTGTATAGCCTGCCGTGTATAGCCTGACGTGTATAGCCTTATGACGTGTATAGCTTTATGACGTGTATAGCCTTATGACGTGTATAGCCTGACGTGTACAGCCTTATGACGTGTATAGCTTTATGACGTGTATAGCCTTATGACGTGCATAGCCTTATGACGTGTATAGCCTGACGTGTACAGCCTTATGACGTGTATAGCCTGACGTGTACAGCCTTATGACGTGTATAGCCTTATGATGTGTATAGCCTTATGACGTGTATAGTATAGTAGATATTGGATATTGTCCATTGAAGCATGTCTCATGTTACACATAGTGCTGCACCTGTTGACGTGTATAGCCTTATGACGTGTATAGCCTTATGACGTGTACAACCTTATGACGTGTACAGCCTTATGATGTGTATAGTCTTTTTTTGTCCAGAGCTAAATATTGGAGGTCATGCGTGTGTCTGTTGTTTTCTTCTCTGCTACATGATAATGGTTGTACCAGATATTCATCAGGCCAGGAAGAGGGATGTGTTTCTGCGCTGTTAAATAAATTATACAGCCGTAATGATAGAAGCAGGCACACTGAAATCACACAGGAAATCTGATCAATGGTGATGACAAACTCCCTGGATGTCCGTCCTACAGAAAGTAAAACACTTCATGATCGAGTCACTGTCTTTTTTGTTATGAAATACGTGTACTGTATGATATGATATGAATGAATGGAGAGGTGAATGAGACAATACTACCTCTACCTCTCCAATTGTTCAGAAAAGTTATGTTTAGACCAAGATCCCCAAGCAAAGCAAATGATTCAATACATTGATTATGCCTCAAAGGCGATCTGTATCATGCCGTCACACAGTAGATGTAGAAAAAAAGGGTTGCAAAAGGGTTCCTCGGCTGTCCCCATAGGAGAACCCTTTTTGGTTCCAGGGAAAACCGTTATTGGTTCCACGTAGAACCCTTTTGGGTTCCATGTAGAACCCTCTGTGGAAATGGTCCTACATTGGACCCAAAAGGGTTCTACCTGGAACCCTTTAAGATTCTAGATAGCACCTTTTTTTCCGAAGAGTGTAGAACATTTTAACGTCGATATGTGAAGTTGCTTTAGTCAATTCACCGAAACTGAAAAGCCTAAGTATGTGGATTTGAGGTTAACAATAGTGTTTGCTGAAAGCAGTGACTGAGTGTGCAGACTACACAATTAAGATAATTATTCATTTTGAGAGATTCTTTATCCTCTGGAAAGCTAATAAATGGGAGACCACAAAGGACAGGTTCACAATTCGATGTTTCCAATAGGAAAAATATGAGGAGCATATGCATAACCACGGTAGCAATTGAAAGGGAACAATTAGAAGATTATGGGGAAATTCTCAGAACAAAGGTGAGGACGCAACAGTTCACCTGAAACAAGGCCGGATTTAAACATTACACTGTTGATCTTATGTGCATTTTACTGTACTTTCTGCAGCCATTTGTTGATAATGAAATCTGTAAATACTCTGGATATATTCAGTAACATTACAATAATATTCATCCAAAATTTGGGGCAGACAAAACAATTACAAGGGCTTGAGCGAGTGGTCTACCGGTAAACATACTGTAAGCTCATTCTGCTCAGAACAATCCGGAACAATCCTGTGTATGATCATTGTAACTGTGCATAAAACATAGTTATCATGAACATTGATTCTGTAAATTACATTAGTTTTATAGTATGAAAATGTGAAGTGCACATTTTGGCTAAACGGGTGTGTAGTATGCATGTGAGTTTAAAGGGATACAGTACTTAGGGAAAGCCAATGGTCTTGTCCCAGTAGTGAGCCAGTAGAGTTGTAGTGATGTTTTGGGGATTTAGAGTTATCTATTATTTTGAAAGCTAGAAAGTAAACAAAAATATTTCATATGTTGTATAAATAAATAAAACAAAGAAGACTATTTTGTTTTCACTAGTATAATGTCTGTCCCTCAGTTTTATGTCATTGGTGTTACCACCTTGAAAATCAGGAAGTACAAAAAGATATACAAGAACCTTTGTCTATTCCCGCTCCTCCTCTCTGGAGCTCGTTGTCGCCAGTTTACTCATTATTATGCACGCCTGTCACCATCGTTACGCGTACCTGCGCCTCATGAGACTCACCTGGACTCCATCACCTTCCTGATTACCTGCCCTATATCTGTCGCTCCCTTTGGTTCTTTCCTCAGGCGTTATTGTTTCTAGGTTTCATGTCTGTACGCTACTTGTGTTTGGTTTGTTCCATGTTAGTTTATTTATTGTTACATTCACTCCCCGTAACTGCTTCCCAACTCTTAGCGTACACGTTACAAACTTGAACATTTCCTCCAGTGGCAAACTGTAATGGGGGAGGGGTCTTTATTGAACACAATTATTACCTATTCACACCCTTTTAGTAGGTCATAGATTTGAGGATTCCATTGATAATTTGTTGCATCTAAATTCGAAGTGTCATTGGTGATACTCAATTTAAATGAAGGGAAAATTCATAGTGAACAAAATTATTTATCATATCACTTAAATAATTGATTTTTAAATGGTTAATGACATTAGATTTGAGCATCTGTGATCTCCATTTAAGAATATCCTAAATTACCTCAAATGGGTCATTGGTGTTACCATCATTGGTGTTACTACTACTGGTGGCACAATGTTATCAGAATGGTAAAAACAATTAAAAGTCATTAAGCGGACATATTTAGATGTACCTAAATACACTTTAAAAAAATGACGACCCATGGACAACGTTGTCCTAATGGTACTGCATCTATCCCACACAATAACTTAGCACGTAAATCTGACTGACTAACATAATCGCGGCAAATTGGGTTCATGAAACACCTGAGTAATGTGTTAATAAAACCCCAGAATATTCCTAATTGCAATTCAGAAAGTCGGTTCCGATTTATTTTGATATGACAGACAGTTTTTATCCAAAGCGGCTCATTATAAGTGCATAATGTTATTCACATGGGCGGCCATTGGAATCAAACTCACCGTCCTGGTTTAACATGCGCCATTCTCTACCAACTGAGCCATAAAGGACCACACAGGACCATCATTGGTCAACAACGGTGCCCTTTGCCACATTCACGCAAGGCTGTTTCATACGCACAGAGTGGGATCATACCTGTAAATAATGGTATCCTAATGGTGCTGCATATCTACCCCACCCAATAGTTTAGCACCTACATCTGATTGACAAACATAAGTAATGCTGGACGACCCTTTTTCATTACATTTTAATGTTATTGACTTCTAATTTTGAAAGATTGTTATTAAATATCATATATTTTACATTGCCTGTAGATCAAAAGAGTCCAGTAGACATATATCAATGTTTGGTTTCTAACTTCAGTCTATTTAATTTATCTGTCATAAATGTGAATACATGGTTTGGATGAAATGTCAGTTCTGTTTTGTTTAATGGTTAAATGGTGTTGCAGAAAGCTCACCGGGGTTCATTTAGCCACTGGTGGAGTTGTGAAACCAGGAAATGAAAGTGTGGCTGTAACCTCACATCTGGTAGGGGCACCACCTGGGATGGTGCTGGGCTGCAGGCTACTTCTAGGTATAACATAAGGCTCAGTAACACAGAGCCCACAGTAGAGATGTCTGCTGTGCAACACAGCAGGTTGTAAGCTTAAATCCCTTAGCATGGTCATTTACCTCCAGGAGTATGACAGCTCCATGTTTCCCTCTCATTGCTCTCTCATTGCTCTCTCATTGCTCTCTCATTGCTCTCCCAAGGCAAAGGTTCAATGAAGGAATTGATTTAAGATAAAGAAAACAATTAGCTCTTGTAGGAGAGTGTAAAATGTAATGCTTAAAGTGGTATATGATATTTTATGAATGCTGTTCTTTGTCATACTTATTTTAAATAAATAAATTTAACTAGTCAAGTCAGTTAAGAACAAATTCTTACTTACAATGACAACCTACCGGAGAACAGTGGGTTAACTGCCTTGTTCAGTGGCAGAATAACAGATTTTTACCTTGTCAGCTCGGGGATTTGATCCCAGCAACACTTTCGGTTACTGGCCCAACGCTCTAACCGTTATATTTATATTGATTAAAGTGGTGTGATGTGTTCATATCAAAGCAGGTAATTAACAATTAAATCCGATCCAATATTGGCACTTACTTTAAATGGTATATAATCTATGCTTATAAATCTGCATACATCTACCTACATGCAAGGTAAATAACATGTCCTATTGAATGATAATGCTCTTTGTCAGACAATGAACATATCAGGGAGGGATGGAGGGAGGAAGGGAGAGAGGGAGGAAGGGAGGAAGGGAGAGAGGGGGGAAGGGAGGAAGGGAGAGAGGGAGGAAGGGAGGAAGGGAGAGAGGGAGGAAGGGAGGAAGGGAGGAAGGGAGAGAGGGAGGAAGGGAGGAAGGGAGGAAGGGAGGGAGAGAGGGAGGAAGGGAGGGAGAGAGGGAGGAAGGGAGGAAGGGAGGAAGGGAGAGAGAGAGGGAGGAAGGGAGGAAGGGAGAGAGGGAGGAAGGGAGGAAGGGAGGAAGGGAGGAAGGGAGAGAGGGAGGAAGGGAGGAAGGGAGGAAGGGAGGGAGAGAGGGAGGAAGGGAGGGAGAGAGGGAGGAAGGGAGGAAGGGAGGAAGGGAGAGAGAGAGGGAGGAAGGGAGGAAGGGAGAGAGGGAGGAAGGGAGGAAGGGAGGAAGGGAGGAAGGGAGAGAGGGAGGAAGGGAGGAAGGGAGAGAGGGAGGAAGGGAGTAAGGGAGAGAGGGAGGAAGGGAGGAAGGGAGGAAGGGAGAGAGGGATTGAGGGAGGAAGGGAGAGAGGGGAACGAGGGAGAGAGGGAGGAAGGGAGGAAGGGAGAGAGGGATTGAGGGAGGAAGGGAGAGAGGGGAACGAGGGAGAGAGGGAGGAAGGGAGAGAGGGGAACGAGGGAGAGAGGGATTGAGGGAGGAAGGGAGAGAGGGAGGAAGGGAGAGAGGGGAACGAGGGAGAGAGGGAGGAAGGGAGAGAGGGGAACGAGGGAGAGAGGGAGGAAGGGAGGGAGAGAGGGAGGAAGGGAGAGAGGGGAACGAGGGAGGAAGGGAGGAAGGGAGGAAGGGAGAGAGGGAGGAAGGGAGGGAGAGAAGGAGGAAGGGAGAGAGGGGAACGAGGGAGAGAGGTAACTCACATAAGACACATTTTCCACTCAAAACAATGTGAAATGAATTATGCAGTAGATTGTTAATGTTGTACATAACTATTGCACACACAGGTACAGTAATTCACTCAAGTCACCTTATTGGGGTCACTGAGGTTATCGTTTACTGTTTACCTTGGTGTATTCATTTTGACCATGAATTGCTTCATTTTTGGTTTGGTTATGTGTTTTAGTGTGGATTCCTTTGTGAGATAATAAAAACGCATGCGTCACATTGGGTGACTGCTGTTTGACTTGTTCTGGCTGTGTTTGATGCATTGAGACTGGTCGGATACCACTCCCTTGGGGTCAACTACATTGATTCAGTAACATGCACAAAGACGTAGCACCATAATAAAAAATGACCTCCAATAGGTAGGAGGCATCAGAAGGAAGAACATTTTATTATGCAGCGCAGTGGAACAGTAAGGTGAACCCTGTCGTCTGAAATAGATATTAGGTTATACATATTCATGATTGGGGAAAGAGACGCTTAGTCAGACACTCACACACATGCCAAATGAGTCACAGTTTTCCCAGTGAACATAGTTTAGGACGCTTCAAGTGAGAAGAACTGTCAAACACACTACGTGTATCCCTTCTGACTGGTTACAGATGAGTGTGTCCAACCAGCACTGTTTTCTAATGCACATCTCAGTACTATGTCCTCAGTTCTAAATTCTAATGGTTAAGAGGAAAATGGTAGATTGGTAATTGAGTAACTATCTGGCCTTTTGTCTGGTTTGGTGATTGGTCTTATTATCAACAAAGATTGTCATGTTAATGCAGAATATGACCTTGTTTTACAAAAATATCCGTGCAAGGCTTATTTGTTTGTTGCTTTCACATTGTGCTTTAAAAAAGGAATAGATAGGTTACAATACTGTACATTCAGAACTAATCCATGTTAGGGTTGCACAATACATTATGATTGATATCGCAATGGTTGTTGGTAAAGTCATTTTCTATAAAATCATTATGACTCAAGAGAGTGGGTGTCCTTGTGTTTATTGTTGTTAAATTCACAAGCTCTTATTCAATGGTTGTTCAATACAATGGCTCATATTCAATTGTTGTTCAATTCATATGCTCACATTCAATGGTTGTTCAATTCATATGCTCACATTCAATGGTTGTTCAATTCAATTGCTCATATTCAATGGATGTTCAATTCAATGGCTCATAGGCAGTTAAAAGTTGTCTTTATTTTGGTGACTAACTTTTTTATTTAGATTTGTAATTTTTCTTTTTCAGAGGGGATTACAGGTACATATCCTCCCTCTCCACCTGGAAATCATGCTTCCCACCCCACATACCGAATAACTACTCAAACCTTTCCAACTTCTGTATTCACAAAGGGCTGCAGCAGGGTATATAGATCGTCCCTGACCTCTTGCCGTCTAAGCATGCTTTTTCAAAGATTTCTATAGTTTGATTTCTGTGCGAGACCTTCCTGCTAGCGGGCTGGGATCACCTGGCTACTTTACTGCATTCTCCGGAGAAGGCAGGTGTCACCGAGCCAGCCACAGCATACGCAGTCAGCAGATGTTAGGGATTAAAGGGACTAGAGAGGTCTTGGAGCAGTTCACCTGGGGTGTCAGTAAGGAGTCCGAGGGGTACAGAGTGGTAGGTGTATGAGTAAGCGTTCTGATTTCACTTAGCAGTGGGTTGCTACATTCAAATCACTATTCTCCCTGTCCAAGGCTTTTCAACTAGGCCTCTGTACGTGTGTGCAAGTGGAGAGGAGGGGATTTTTTTTTAATATTTAAGAAATCTGGATACCTGAGCACAATTACATTTTTGTGGAAAGGATCCTATGTGAGTCCCTGACACAATAAAACTTTCACAGTGTTTAGAAATAATGCTATGGACAAGTCTCACTCCAAAGTAGGAAAGATCTCTAAACCCTATTCAGTTTGATACCCAAAGGCAGTTTATAATTGTGGTGTTTGCTGGAGCCTCAACACTCCTTCAACTTGACAGTAGCTTCACAGAATCAAATTCACAACATCATTATTAAGTGGCGTTTTCAAAGCGGCACTCACTGGAAGTGTCTCATTTTGAGTTCAGTTTAGCTCCTTTATGTGAGACTCAGTTGAAAGGAATGAGATTATGGGAACAAGACAGCACCGGCAGTGTGTTCCAATCCAAAGAATCTCAAAGGGATTCTGTCATGTTTGAAAGAACTATGCAGTTCAATCTGCTGAAAACCTCCCTGAATCAACCAAGTTACTGGGACTTTTCTGTCAGTCTAGGAAACTCACTATCTGCAATGTCGGATAAATGCGTTCAAGTCAATTCGAAGTATTACCTACTTTAAATCCACCCTGAATCCAGCCCTTGGTATCTAGATGTAAAGCAACATCAGTATTTTTCAGAGGGCATTGATGACTGTAAAGGATCAAGGACTGAGGCAAAATGTAAGGATCATTAAGCCAAGATGTTTAATATGCAGGAAAGACATCAAGGAAACCCAACTTCCTTGGGACCAGTAGCGGGAAACCATAATGAGTTGATTACTTTACAGCCAGACTCTTGAAATTCCATGTGGTTCCTTCTTCACACAGGGAACTGCATAGCCTGAACTAGCGCCAACATTCCAGACTTTGTAAGCTTAACTTGGATGTCTCTATGGAGACACAATGTACAACTTTCCCCAAAATACTGTTACACTCGCTAACAGTTAGGGCCACAAGATGCGCAATTCAATCAAACTTGTTTTGAAGCATGTATGCAGTGCTGTGCCCCATGGTCAAACATAATTCGTTTTGTGTTTGAGAACACAACTAGACACAGGTACTTCTACTTTGTGTGTGCTGTGGGCACAGGTAGATTGTGAACATTGGTACGGCATAGCATGAGAGAGGCATTGACTAAATTCACCCCACATGGTCATGCAGTACGTGCACCAGTATGTATTCGTCTCATGAACATTGTTGTACCCTTACAAGCTGGTAGCCTAGTGGTTAAGAGCACTAGACAAGTAATCAAAAAGTTGCTGGTTTGAATCCCAGAGCTGACTAGTTGAAAGAAATCTGTCACTGTGCCCTTTAACAAGGCACTTAAGCCTAATTGCTCCTGTAAGTCACTCTGGATAACAGTCTGCTAAATGACTAAGCAATGGGCTATTTTATATTGCTTTCACTATTCATTCTTACATGGATATCATAACTATCATCCTACACAGAGGCTTAAGGCCTGAATGGAATGTAGAATGGGAGCAGCTTTCTGTTGGAGAATTCCTGGAGTTCATTGAAAAGGAACAAAGCCTTTCAGGTTTGTCTGTAACTGAGACAAAAGCAGCAACACATATACAACCAGCCAACAGCCTCCTGCTGTGAAGCTCTGCCAACAGAATGCACTTTACCCTCATCTTACTCACAGCTTTGTTTGTCATAATGGTGTATAAATAGATGGAGCTGAATTGCTCTAAATCAGAACTGTTGAGGAGGAAAGTAGGGGGAGGGGGAGGGGGCTCTCTCTCCAAGTGAGAGATCACCTCCACCCCCTGCTGCCTGTCTTCCTATCTCTACCATGCCCAGGTCTCTCTAGTATTGTTCTACAAGAGTGGCGCAGGTTCATAATTCTTAATTCTGCAGAGCATTCATTTGCCAGTGACAGAGGGGGATCCCCAGAGAGGACAGGTGACAGCTTAATTTCCAGCTCCTTAATGTTTCCTGGCTGTATGCCTTTCAGTCAACTCTCCCAAGTGCTATAAAATGTATCAATCAACAAATATCATTGTTCGGCACAATGGTTCTCCAACTCATGACTGTTTCGTATGCTTAACCTGACAGCTCATGTCAACTACTCCGGTCACTATAAATAACTTTGATGATGAGCAAGTTATGCTTAAGGACTGAATTATCCTGGTTTACGCTGTAACAGACCTGGGTTCATATCTTTTTACAAATACATTAACTGCACTAGATTAAGCCTGCCTGGCACACTACTTACCTGGAACACTATTGAGCTTGCCTGCACACTAGAACCCATTTGGTTTACATGTAGAATCTTTTCCACAGAGGGTTCTACATGGAACCCAAAAGGGTTCTCCTATGGGGAGAGATGAAAAACAATTGTTTCTAAGAGTGTAGAACCAATTAAACTGTACAATAAGAAAACAAATAAGCTAGCATATGAAACCGGATCTTCTCTGTCAATGACAAGAATGTTGAGGAACATTTCTGTGGAAGTTCTGTTTGCATATCTAATCATTTATTCTTGAATACCTTTTCCTACAGAAATTGAAAAGTATGAGGGGGATGAGTTGAGAAAAGACGGTGACGTCAAGAAATACCTTGATGTCATCAGTAACAAAAACATCAAGCTCTCGGAAAGAGTACTCATCCCAGTTCAACAGTACCCGAAGGTAAGACAACCACACCTGTACTGTTTCGTTTGATCTGTTTATTTATTCATCAAATTAAAACAGCCAACAAAGAAGGAATACCAATGCTTTAAAGAAACACCAAATGCATATTTGTTAGAAACTCTATACAACGTCAACATGGGGTCTTGGCAGTGGAAAGACAGATGGAATTGGGACCATATTGGCCATCTTGAGGGCTAAGAATAAATAATTACTGATGCCATGTTGTGGTCCCTACATCTGTGCATCTGGCTGTGCTGTGGGATTGACTGGCCAGTGTGTGTGTGTGTGTGTGTGTGTGTGTGTGTGTGTGTGTGTGTGTGTGTGTGTGTGTGTGTGTGTGTGTGTGTGTGTGTTGATGATCACATTGCAGTCTTCTGTCAGGAGGAGTGGGACAGTGTGGGGAAAGCTCCAGGGTCTGATCCACCGTGTCTAGCCGCAGATGGTGGGTGTGTTAGGCACAGCGAGAGGAGCATATGATTGCAGCTGACTCATATGGGATCAGGGTGGGTCCTGCCTGCTTCCCTCCTCGCTGTCTCTGTGCTAGAAAATAGAGCTCACTGACTGGGAGACGTGCTGAGGCTATTCATTCATGAGTCATCATCATGTTTGTTTGTCGTTTATTGTGTGCTCACCCACAGTCATCATTAGTATGCCGCTGAAAGGCATCTCTTCAGAGATAATGTTGAGAATTGATGTATCTGAGTCAGGGTCGGCTCTAGCCTTTTGGGAGCCCTAAGCGAAATTTGGCTGTGGGGCCCCCACACCAAGCAGGCAAAATACATGTGTGGACCCCTTTTGACTGAAAATTCATGTTTTAAAGTACCTTTCCTACAATTCTACACATTTTGCCATGCTTGGTGTGGGAAAATGTTGCAGTTTTAAAGCAAGTTTTCTGCCCGCGTTGTCGCTTATGGGCTTATGCCCTGATTAGAGTTATGGTTAAAATCCCTTGATATGCATTTATTGTGTATTCAGCTGTACATTTATTGGGAATGTCTGTGCTATGGTCTTTCAGAAACACTCAACTCTTAGTGTTGATTGGGAAACAAAGTAGAAGGAAAGTCAAACCCTGAAAATTGTGATGGCAGTCTGAAGTAAATTTGGATTTTGTTTTTGTGTTTTGTTTTTGTTTGGCAGAGGATAAACCAACTATTTAAAAATAAAATCTTTGTTCTGATGTGCCACTTTGAGTCTCTGACAAAGAGATATCAGTGTAGTTACAAAGCTCCATGGTGTTTAAAACATTACAATCCCATTACAATCAGCTCACCGGAATTTTCTGAAATAAGGCCATACAGATGTAGGATCTTAATTCGTTCACTCTTTTGTTGCTGACTTGTAGTGTATTGGAGTTTTAAAAAGGCGTCTAAAGTTTGTCATTTTCACTTTTTAATGTCAGACTTGATTTGCCCTAATTATTATGATATAATAATTCACATTTCATGTTGCTGCAGGATTATTTAAAAATGACCCAAATTAAGATCCTACATGTGTATTATTTTGTGAAATTCATAGATTTGTATCATTGGCAACTGTACATGCTGCACAATATTAATATTCTAGCTTTTTTTATTTGTCCTTTGTTTAACTACACAAGTCAGTTAAGAACAAATTCAATGATGGCCTACACCAGCCAAACCCGGACGACGCTGAGCCAATTGTGCACCGCCCTACGGGACACCCAATCACAGCCGTTTGTAATACAGCCCGGATTTGAACCAGGGTGTCTATAGTGACACCTCAAGAACTGAGATGCAGTGCCTTAGACTACTGTGCCTCTCAGGAGCCCTTACATCAGCGCACATCCGCTTACATCAATGCACTCTCTACAGATACAAAGCAGTACATTTTTTACAGTTGAAAATTGTAAGTATTATAGTTAAGCAGTTTACTGACCTTGATACATGCTTTTATGCTACTCTGTCAATATAGAATGAAGGAAGAGGTGATCAATGGTCACAGATTGGAAATATAATTGACGCTATGAAACATTTTGAGCACATCTTTGAAGGACACCAAGACCAAACACCTTTCCTTTCATACTTTTCTTTGTCTGCCACCTGTGACCTGTGACCTGTGACCTGTGACCTGTGACTGAGGGGCCCTCATTCTACCAACTTCTGGGAACTACTGTAGCTGCTGGCAACCAAGATCTTAACCGACTGAAATGAGATTGAGAGTTTGCATTGTGGGTTATCATTCTGTTGCATGTCTTGAAGGTAACTGTACTGAGAATTTTAAATTTAACCTTTAATACTAGGCAAGTCAATGATTGATGTTTGCAAGACTTTTCCCTAAATTGAACGAAGTCTGCATGGTGATTAAGGAGGAATAAATTACATCTTGTCCTTTATCATGTTGTATTTCTCAAATGATAACAAAAAAAAAGCTAAATTGTATATCAACCCATTTTAGTTATCACAAGTCATTGAGAGATCTGTTGCCCCTTAGGGCATGCACCTAGGACCAGTTTTTCAAAAGTTATTCATCTGGATTTCGCCTATCGGATAGGGTTAAATGCATAGAAATCCGTGGAGGTCAGAACCGTTTAGATAAGGGAGGACAATTTTTTGTTTTCGTGAGCATGGCCTTATTTCTAGTTCTATTGCAGCATATTGGATGACTGTCATTCATATTCCATTCACCCAGTTCAATGTAACAGTCAGAGGTTTAGGCTTCATGATACTCAAATGTTCCCTATACCCATCATGAGGTTGCTACAACCTAGCCTACCAGTTGAAGGTTACAACATAGGTGTACAAGGTCAAGAGAAACATTTGAGGTGACAGACAGTGACACATGGACAGACAGTGACACATTCAATACCACCTTACACACTCTTTCCTGCCTCTAGCTGATCTAGGACGTGAGGCCTGATCAGCGACAACGATGAGACAGCCTATAGGGAGGAGGTCAGAGACCTGGCAGTGTGGTGCCAGGACAACAACCTCTCCCTCAACGTGAGATAGACAAAGGAGCTGATCACGGACTATAGGAAAATGGAGGGCCGAACACGCCCCCATTCCCATCGACAGGGCTGTAGTTCCTCTGGTCAAAAGTTCCCTGGTGTCCACATCACCAACAAACTATTATGGTCCAAACACACTAAGACATTTGTGAAGAGGGAATGACAATGCCTATTCGCCCTCAGGAGACTGAAAAGATTTGGCATGGGTCCCCAGATCCTCAAAAAGTTCTACAGCTGCACCATCGAGAGCATCCTGGCTGGTTGCATCACCGCCTGGTATGGTAACTGTTTGGCTTCCGACCATAAGATGCTACAGAGGGTAGTGCGTATGGCCCAATACATCACTGCGGCCAAGCTTCCTGCCACCAAAGACCTATATAGGAATCAGTGTCAGAGAAAGGCCTAAAAAATGGTCAAAGACTCCAGTCACACAAGTCGTTGACTGTTCTCTCTGCTACTGGATGGCAAGCGGTACCGGAGCACCAAATATAGGTTCAAAAGGCTCCTTAACAGGATCTACCCCCTAACTAACCTGACTAACCTTGCCTAACTTGTACTCCTGCACATTGACTCAGTACCGGTGCCCCCTGTATATAGCATTGTTATTGTTAATTTATTGTGTAACTTTTTTTTGTTTTTTTTGTTTATTTAGTCAATATTTTCTTAACTCTATTTCTTGAACTACATTGTTCAGATAATGTAATATCTGTGCTTTATTTATCAAATATTATCCATTTTGTAGAACATAATTATTTTGCGTGATGATTTGGACCTTTCAATAATTATTCTATTGTTTGAAAGTTTTTAGTCACTATTCAACAGTTTGATACACATTTCAATGATAACATATTACGAAATTTAATAACAGCTATTGAAAATATTATCTTACAATAAATCTTTCAATCAAAGTTTCACATTCAACCTTTTAGTGTGAAGAAAAAAATGTAATCACCTTAACATGTTTTATAATATTTCAAAACATTCATTTGAAAATCCAAAGATCATCATCAATATAAACGACAAGACTAACCATTGTGAATTTACAAACTAAAAGGCACAAAGTGTGCATGTGTGTGATGCTGTCTTAGTCCATGCATTTGTTTCAAACCACAAGCATGTGACTGTGCTCTTTACAGACGGGTGTGTTGCACTGAGAACACCACCAGCTGACTTTTCTATCCTTTGCACTTGGGCAGAGCTGGCACCTCTTCCTCTGTAGGCCCTGGCTGCTCTGAGTGGTGGTGGCATGGCTCTCTTGCATCACCCCACATCTTTCCATTGTCTCAGTTCTTCTGTGGAGATGGGAGAATCTTCCAGAAGGAAAACCATCTCTGCTGCACTCTAACAATCAGGCCTTGATGGTAGAGTGGCCAGACGAAAGCCACTCCTCAGTAAAAGGCACGACAGCCCGCTTGGAGTTTGCCAAAAGGCACCTAAATGACTGTCAGACCACAAGAAACAAGATTCTCTGATCTGATGAAACCAAGATTGAACTCTTTGGACGGAATGCCAAGCGTCACGTCTGGAGGAAAGCTGCTCATCCACTGTGACACAGTCGCTGGGGATGAACCTTCCTCTACAGTTTTCTAGGGAAAGGTCCCACATATACCAGAAGGCTTCCAGGTGACCCGTTGCCTCTCTGAACACTCTGGTCCTCTTGTCATCAAGCCTCAGGTAGCGACGGATATCCTCATATCTTCCGACCAACATGGTGGCCTAATACATTGGATTCTGCAGTGGATCCACAAATAGCTCCCGTGTGGAGACATCCCACCTTTTCTTCATGCCGGCGAGGATGGTTAAATTAATAAAGGCCTTGAGTTCCTCTTTGTTGACCTCTCTCCACTCTGTCCCTTTTGCTGTCGCTATTCTCCGTCCTTCTAAATTTGAACACTTTAGGACATCCTCAATGATGATGTCACTAATGAACAGCTCCCAGACAACTTTTGGTGATACAACTGTTGACCCTGGCACAGGCCCTGGGCAGCTCCCAGGGGGGGGGGTCACTCCAGTAAGACCCCTTTTTACTCACTCTCCTCCTCAGAGGAGTCCTCCCCATCTGTAGAATCATCTGGGACAGCTGGACTTCCAGGTGAATCCACAACTCCAACTTCACTCACAGGCACACTATCCTACCGATCCTCGACTTTGGCGATGTCATCTACAAAATAGCTTCCAACACTCTACTCAGCAAACTGGATGCAGTTTATCACAGTGCCATCTGTTTTGTTACTACAGCACCTTATACCACCCACCACTGCGACCTGTATGCTCTAGTCGGCTGGCCCTCGCTACATATTCGTCGCCAGACCCACTGGCTCCAGGTCAACTACAAGTCCATGCTAGGTAAAGCTCCGCCTTATCTCAGTTCACTGGTCACGATGGCAACACCCACCCGTAGCACGCGCTCCAGCAGGTGTATCTCACTGATCATCCCTAAAGTCAACACCTCATTTGGCCGCCTTTCGTTCCAGTTCTCTGCTGCCTGTGACTGGAACGAATTGCAAAAATCGCTGAAGTTGGAGACTTTTATCTCCCTCACCAACTTCAAACATCTGCTATCTGAGCAGCTAACCGATCGCTGCAGCTGTACATAGTCTATCGGTAAATAGCCCACCCAATTTTACCTACCTCATCTCCATACTGTTTATATTTATTTACTTTTCTGCTCTTTTGCACACCAGTATCTCTACCTGTACATGACCATCTGATCATTTATCACTCCAGTGTTATTCTGCAAAATTGTAATTATTCGCCTACCTCTTCATGCCTTTTGCACACAATGTATATAGACTCTCTTTTTTTTCTACTGTGTTATTGACTTGTTAATTGTTTACTCCATGTGTAACTCTGTGTTGTCTGTTCACACTGCTATGCTTTATCTTGGCCAGGTCACAGTTGCAAATGAGAACTTATTCTCAACTAGCCTACCTGGTTAAATAAAGGTGAAATAAAAAAAAATAAAAAAATAGTCTGTGTCATCTGAATTGGATACCTCAGAGTCAGAGGCACCAATGGCTTCCTCATCCAGCATCTGGGGCGGCAGGGTAGCCTAGTGCGTTGGACTAGTTACCGAAAGGTTGCAAGTTTAAATCCCAGAGCTGACAAGGTACAAATCTGTCGTTCTGCCCCTGAACAGGCAGTTAACCCACTGTTCCTAGGCAATCATTGAAAATAAGAATTTGCTCTTAACTGACTTGCCTAGTTAAATGAAGGTAATTATTATTTTTTTAAATCTGTAAAACCATGTTGGTTGTATATCTGGCATCATTCTTATGAGCATCCTAATGAAACTCCTTTTACTCAATGACTTAAAAAGGAAAAATGAAAACGGTGATTATTGAACTTAAAAAAACAAGATATTTAATAAACATGTTATTCATTACTTTGATTTTATTGCTGTAGCAAAAAAAATAGGTCCGTTTGACCAGTGCAGTGAATTCCATAGGAAGTCCATACAGGTCATATTTGACCCACATATCAAACTTGGGGTAGTGATGCAAAAACAATTTTTACTTACAAAAATAAGAAATTAAAAACAAAACTAAGATGTTAGAACATTAAAGACACATAATTTAAGGAATTCCTGGAATATGAGATGATAAATGTTTTTGAGGTAATCAATACAGCAACACAACATTATGATGGGTCATTTTGACCAGCATATGCATCCCAGGGTTAAGTAAGGGCTTGTAAGTAAGAATTGTGTTCGGCGCATGTGACAAGTCAATGTGGATTTGATTTTGATCATTAGTCCAACAGTTGCAAACGGAAGTTTCTATTGGAAAAATTCAGCTATGTTCATGTTCCGTTTACTTCCGTGTAAGACATTTTTTTCAACAGAATCGGCAGAATGAATAAACCCCTGATCACGCGTCAACACAGTTACTTTCATAGCAGCCACGTTGTATTCCTTCTCGCATCTATGCACTCTCCTAGTCTTACAAGCATTGTCATTTTGAATTCTGTAAAGTGAGTGTGGAAGAGGTGAAAAAAGTATTGTTGTTTATTAACAATGACAAGCCACCGGGGTCTGACAACTTGGATGGAAAATTCATGAGGATGATAGAGGACGATATTGCCACTCCTATTTGCCATATTTTCAATTGAAGCCTACTAGAAAGTGTGTGCCCTCAGGCCTGGAGGGAAGCAAAAGTCATTCCGCTACCTAAGAATAGTAAAGCCCCCTTTACTGGCTCAAATAGCCCACCAATCATCCTGTTACCAACCCTTAGTAAACTTTTGAAAAAAATGGTGTTTGACCAGATACAATGCTATTTTACAGTAAACAAATTGACAACAGACTTTCAGCATGCTTATAGTGAAGGACAGCACTTACACAAATTACTGATGATTGGCTGAGATAAATTGATAATTAAAAGATTGTGGGTGGCTGTTTTGTTAGACTTCACTGCGGCTTTTGACATTATCGATCATAGTCTGCTGCTGAAAAAACATATGTGTTATGACTTTACACCCCCTGCTATAATGTGGATAGAGAATGACCTGCCTCACAGAATACAGAGGGTGTTCTTTAATGGAAGCCTCTCCAACGAGGCAGGTCCTACAGGTCCTAGTTTTGTCGCACCTGGACTACTGTTCAGTCTTGTGGTCAGGTGCCACAAAAAGGGAAAATTGCAATTGGCTCAGAACAGGGCAGCACAGCTGGCCCTTGAATGTTCACAGAGAGCTTACATTAATAATATGCACGTCAAATGGCTACCCGGGCTATTTGCACTGTGTGCCCCACCCAACCCCTCTTTTACGCTGCTGCTACTCTCTGTTTATTATATATGTACAGTCGCTGTAACTATACATTCATTTACATATGTACATACTACCTCAATTGGCCTGACCAACCAGTGCTCCCACACATTGGCTAACTGGGCTATCTGCATTGTGTCCCACCCACCACCCACCACCTGCCAACCCCTATTTTACGCTACTGCTACTCTCTGTTCATCATATATGCATAGTCACTTTAATCATATCTACATGTACGT
Source organism: Oncorhynchus clarkii lewisi (assembly GCF_045791955.1). Classification (NCBI taxonomy): domain Eukaryota; kingdom Metazoa; phylum Chordata; class Actinopteri; order Salmoniformes; family Salmonidae; genus Oncorhynchus; species Oncorhynchus clarkii. The sequence goes on from NC_092166.1 coordinate 75,797,879, forward strand.
GTTACCTCAATCAGCCTGACTAACCGGTGTCTGTATATAGCCTCACTACTGTATATAGCCTCACTACTGTATATAGCCTGTCTTTTTACTGTTGTTTTATTTCTTTACTTACCTATTGTTCACCTAATACCTTTTTTGCACTATTGGTTAGAGCCTGTATTCAGCATTTCACTGTACACCTTTTGTATTTGGCGCACGTGACAAATACATTTTGATTTGATTTGATCTCTCCTGGCTCAAAGTGGAGCAGAGATTGACTTCATCACTACTTGTATTTGTGAGAGGTATTGACATTTTGAATGCACCGAGCTGTCTGTTTGAACTACTGCCGCACACCTCTGCATACCCCACAAGACATGCCACCAGAGGTCTCTTCACAGTCCCCAAGTCTAGAACAGACTATGGGAGGCACACAGTACTACATAGAGCCATGATTACATGGAACTCTATTCCACATCAAGTAACTGATGCAAGCAGTAAAATATATATATTTTTTAAATTATAAAAATACACCTTATGGAACAGCGGGGACTGTGAAGCAACACAAACATTGGCACAGACACATGCATACACACACACGATAACATATGCACTATACACACACATACAAATGGATTTTGTATTGTAGATATGTGGTAATGGTGGAGTAGGGGCCTGAGGGCACACAGTGTGTTGTGAACTCTGTGAATGTATTGTAATGTTTTAAAAATGGTATAACTGCAATAATTTTGAAGGACCCCAGGAAGAGTAGCTGCTGCGTTGGTATCAGCTAATGGCGATCCATAATAAATACAAATACCTTTTCCCTTTGTTTGTGGACTTCAATGTACAACACATCAGCTCTATGTGACAAGGCGAAAAAACCTTTCCAAGCTAAATCATATCAATACTGCTACACACAGCCCATATTGTTGTCACCATATTAGCTAAAGTAACGTCATAGTCAACATAGGTAATAGAACTAACACGTTAGTAAACCCACTACAATCATGCAGTAACGTTACAGTGTAGAGTCAGTAAGCAGTTAAGCAGTTTAGTACTTACACACGTGGGCCACGGCGGCAATAAATTAATCAAAACAAAATCTTACCTTGACTTGGAAGAGTTCCAGTGTTGTGTTGGATAGTCATAGCCAGCTAGCTAGCATAGCATCCCTCTGTTTGAGCAGGATGTTTGAGTAGGCTAAACTAGCTAGCTGCATTTGCTAGCTATGTAAGTGAAACTGAAAGTAAAAAACATTACGAAATCTCTCTTTCTCTCTATTTCTCTCTTGCTTCGCCGTCATTTTATTTTGTTCAAAACTGTTGTCTTCCTCTCTCTTTTAGTCAGCTACTCACCCCATGTTATGCACTGCAGTGCTAGCTAGCTGTAGCTGATGTTGCAAGAGCTCTGTTAGGTTGGAGGACGTCCTCCGGAACTTGTCATTATTTCTTTTTAAGTCTATTGAAGGAGGTGAGAAGCATGGGCATCCTAGGTTTTGTATTGAAGTCAGTGTTCCTTAGAGGGAGACGGAAGTTAGCTGTCCTCCAGCTACACCATGGTGCTACCCTACAGAGTGCTGTTGAGGCTACTGTAGACCTTCATTGCAAAATAGTGTGTTTTAATCAATTATTTGGTAAAATGTTATTACATTTAGTATAGTTTTATCTAAAAAGGATAACTTTAAAATCCGTAAAGATAACTCTTGAAAAACTAGGCCCAGGTGATTTATGTTAAATTATACTGACTAACTGGAGCCAAAAATGATATTCCAAAACCAGTGCCTCAATAATGTCAAAACCACATAGTGTATCTCATTTAATATTGTAACACTTTCTGGGCCTGTCTGGGATAGATAGTAGTAGTGTTAGCATCTGGCTCATCTGTATTAGACACGGTGTCCTGCTATCCAAATCACTGGACCAGCTATTCAATTACCACACAGTTCACCTCTCTAATAGGGGAAACATTTATCAGTCTAAAGAATGGGAATATCATGCAGTAATAAAACCCTTACTGGAGGAAAAGAGGGGCTGTTGATAGTCTTGACAATTAAAACTGCTGTTGAAATATATTGAAATGTTTGGTTTAGGTTCTGAATAACTTGAAAACATGCAGGGTCTAAATGAATCTGTTCAATTAGATCTATGGAGTTGACAGGGCAGCTCACTAGGAGAGCTGTGTACTATCTTCACAGGGCAGCTCACTAGGAGAGCTGTGTACTATCTTCACAGGGCAGCTCACTAGGAGAGCTGTGTACTATCTTCACAGGGCAGATCACTAGGAGAGCTGTGTACTATCTTCACAGGGCAGATCACTAGGAGAGCTGTGTACTATCTTCACAGGGCAGCTCACTAGGAGAGCTGTGTACTATCTTCACAGGGCAGCTCACTAGGAGAGCTGTGTACTATCTTCACAGGGCAGCTCACTAGGAGAGCTGTGTACTATCTTCACAGGGCAGCTCACTAGGAGAGCTGTGTACTATCTTCACAGGGCGGCTCACTAGGAGAGCTGTGTACTATCTTCACAGGGCAGCTCACTAGGAGAGCTGTGTACTATCTTCACAGGGCGGCTCACTAGGAGAGCTGTGTACTATCTTCACAGGACGGCTCACTAGGAGAGCTGTGTACTATCTTCACAGGGCGGCTCACTAGGAGAGCTGTGTACTATCTTCACAGGGCAGCTCACTAGGAGAGCTGTGTACTATCTTCACAGGGCGGCTCACTAGGAGAGCTGTGTACTATCTTCACAGGGCAGCTCACTAGGAGAGCTGTGTACTATCTTCACAGGGCAGCTCACTAGGAGAGCTGTGTACTATCTTCACAGGGCAGCTCACTAGGAGAGCTGTGTACTATCTTCACAGGGCAGCTCACTAGGAGAGCTGTGTACTATCTTCACAGGGCAGCTCACTAGGAGAGCTGTGTACTATCTTCACAGGGCAGCTCACTAGGAGAGCTGTGTACTATCTTCACAGGGCAGCTCACTAGGAGAGCTGTGTACAATCTTGACAGGGCAGCTCACTAGGAGAGCTGTGTACTATCTTGACAGGGCAGCTCACTAGGAGAGCTGTGTACTATCTTCACAGGGCAGCTCACTAGGAGAGCTGTGTACAATCTTCACAGGGCAGCTCACTAGGAGAGCTGTGTACTATCTTGACAGGGCAGCTCACTAGGAGAGCTGTGTACTATCTTGACAGGGCAGCTCACTTGGAGAGCTGTGTACTATCTTGACAGGGCAGCTCACTAGGAGAGCTGTGTACTATCTTCACAGGGCAGCTCACTAGGAGAGCTGTGTACTATATTGACAGGGCAGCTCACTAGGAGAGCTGTGTACAATCTTCACAGGGCAGATCACTAGGAGAGCTGTGTACTATCTTCACAGGGCAGCTCACTAGGAGAGCTGTGTACTATCTTGACAGGGCAGCTCACTAGGAGAGCTGTGTACTATCTTGACAGGGCAGCTCACTAGGAGAGCTGTGTACTATCTTGACAGGGTGGCTCCTGCAGAGAAGAGGTAACACTGTAGGACTGACCTGGCTCAGTGCTGCTGCTGGGGTCATGCCCTCTTCTAAATAATTGGTGCCGCGAGACAGACAGGTGATGAGGTGAAGAGGGTGAGGGCGAGACCCAGAGAGCCAAGTGACCATCAAACACACACACACACACACACATGCAAGCATGCAAGAACACACACACATGCAGGCACGCATACACACACACGCTAAGGTGTATTTTTGCTGCATCGTAAGTGTCAACTTTTGACCCACTCAACAGCTGCTGGTTAATATTGTCCCTTCTTGCTTGCATCCTTGTGATAGTGCTTGAGTATTCCTTGGAACGCTTTAAGGAGAGGCTTGACTGCAAATACTGTTATTAAAGAGCATTATTGGTGATCTATTTAAACATAATGCGTATATAGTAGATGTTAAGGGGCCTTTTCGAAGTTACTTAGAATCTAATTGGTCAATGTATACAACATATGAATGGTATTTTACACCATGGGTTGATTTGCTTGTTGTGAAACCTTACAGTAACACAGTCATTTAAAAAAATATAAATTTCACCTTTATTTAACCAGGTAGGCTAGTTGAGAACAAGTTCTCATTTACAACTGTGACCTGGCCAAGATAAAGTCACGACGTAGTATAGATGCAGTGTTTCTCATCTTCGGGTTGGCCATCTTTGAGAAAGTACATTTTGGCTTGCTCAGGATCTCCTCTCTGTATTTAAACGAGTCTCAAATCTCTAAGAGCGGGAGCCAAGCTGCCCTGTCTCTCAGGAAGTGTAAAATAAAGCTGGCTCTGGAGCAGGCTCTCTCTGGTTCTGCAGTTGGGGACTCAGGCAGAGCTCCAGTTGCATGGAGCCACTTCCTTTGATGTTCTCATTAAAGTAGGTTGATTTTAATTTGTGCATTTGCATAAAGTAGTGCAGGCTGTTCCTGTTTGGGACCCCATCTGAGATGTGCCAAACTGATCAGCTCCCCCACACAGTACTGTATTTCTGGACAGCTGTTTCCACTGAGACATCTTGACTAATTAAAGTAAAACAAGTCAGCTCTTTAGTTTTGTTCTTTCATTCATATTATATTACATAAAGGTGAAAAACACAGCTTTAACTTAATCCTCTTCACAAGCCATATAATACTGTAGCTGTACAGATGTAGGATCTTAATTTGACCTACATTGTCACAGAAACATTATCCTGCAGCAACAGATTTAGTCCATAATGTTGCTCGATCGGTTATTAGGCTATTACATTGCCAAAAGTAGACTACATGAAAAGTGCAATACTGTTCATTTAACAGTGTGTTAGTGTGGGTTTTCAGTGAATTCATGTAAATCACAAAGCTCATACGCATTTCCTGCAATACAAGAGCGATCAAATTCAGATCCGACACCTGTACATTGGAATCTCTGGAAAATATGGTGGGGTCAGATAGGCAAGACATTGATGAGCTGTTCACTAAATACCAGACTGTCTCGAGTTACAGTAGAAAAGGAAATCCTTTTGAGAATTACAAGTATTCCAATCATCTTGGACGATGGCCAATCCTGCAGCGGATTTACACTCAGAATGAGATAATACAGAATGAACTGCCTGTCCTTCCCTCACTCTAAAGTAATCTGAACAGAAGCCCAAAGGAGGAATACGAAAAGCCACTCAATACTATACAGTAGCACAATATCAAATGACTGCCTCCCATTCACCAACCACATTACAAGATCAGATGTGACTTCTTTGTTAACATCCCTCTTTAGCAGCAGCTAGTGTAAGGCTGCTATTGAATGTTTTTTACAGCAGTCTATTTTTCTAAGAATCCCCAAGAATAATTCTAAGAATTTCTAAGAATGTTTGGTATGCCACTACCAAAATCTACTGGCTACCACTGGAAGAGATGGTCCCTGCTGACACAGGCTCCTAAGGCCTCAGAGGCCTTCAAGCAGAGATCTAAGTCAAGGTGAAAGATTTCCCTTAGAGCAGAGATATATGCTTTCCCTTAGACTGAAATTGGGGCTGAGAAACGAATGGGGCGCACAAACAACTATCTAGTCATTTCAAGAGATAGGGTTTAATTGAAAACATTCATATTACGGTTGGAGATTTAAGAATGTGTAAGGGGCGTGGGGGAAAATCTATCAATCACTGGAGAAGTTCTTGAATATCTCAGTATTTTACCCAAATTGTTTTTATTGTATTGTGGTTATCTCAATCCAGGGAAATGAATCTCCTTTGTCACAGTCAGTCATCAGATTATCTGTGTGGGAGATAATGATCTATTTCACTTGCTTTGGCAATGTAAACATATGTTTCCCATGCCAATAAAGCCCATTGAATTGAATTGATTATGGGGAATCACATCTTATGAACGAATTGCCATACTGTTATCTGTGCCTTGATTGGTCGAGTGATCGAGTGCTATAGCGTCTGGACTATTTGAATTTATAAAGATTATTATGATACTGCAAGACCCCACCACAGATGGAATTTGAGACAGATTTTAGAACATGTCATCTTTGGCAGTAGGGGTGGCATCAAAGATAACTGGGTGCCATCTATCACAATGGCTGCATGTAGAGATGCTGCCCAATTCTGAATTTTTTTTCACAAAATGTTCTTTTTACCTATCAGAATTGGGCAGCCTGTCTAAACGCAGCCATAGTTTCATCAGCTATGTCGTGTTGAAACAATTGTTCAAACATTCCCATTACTTATTTTGTTCTTGTTAGAATACATACCTGAAGGATACAGTAACATACAGTGCCTTCAGAAAGGATTCACTCCTTTTGACTTTTTACACATTTCCTTTTGTTACAGGCTGAATTGAGATTTTGTGTCACTGGCCTGCAAACAATACCCCATAATGTCAAAGTGGAATTATGTTCTTAGACGTGTTTACGGATTAATTAAAGATGAAAAGCTGAAATGTCTTGATTCAAAAAGTGTTCAACCCCTTTGTTATGGGAAGCCTGAATATGTTCATGAGTAAAAATGTGCTTAACTAGTCACATAATAAGTTGCATGGACTCGCTCTGTGTACAGTAATAGTGTTTAACATGATTTTTGAATGACTACCTCATCTCTGTACTCCACACATACAATTATCTGTAACATCCCTCAGTTGAGCAGTGAATTTCAAACACAGATTCAACCACAGAGACCAGGAAGGTTTTCGAAAAACCTCACAAAAAAGGGGACCTATTGGTATATGGGTAAAAATTAAACAGCAGACATTGAATATCCCTTTGAGCATGGTAAAGTTGTAGATTACATTTGGTAAATCAATACAGCCAGTCACTACAATGATACAAGCGTCCTTCCTAACTCAGTTGCTGGAGAAGAAGGAAACCGCTTAGGGATTTCACCATGAGGCCAATGGTGACTTTAAACGAGTTAAAGAGTTTAATGGCTGTGATAGGAAAAAACTCAACAACATTGTAGTTACTCCACAATACCAACATAAATGAGAGTGAAAAGGAGGCCAGTACAGAATACAAATATTCCAAAACATGCATCTTGTTTGCAATAAGGCACTACTGTAAAACTGCAAAAAATTGGAAAATAAATTACATTTATGTCCTGAATAGAAAGTGTTATGTTTGGGGAAAATCCAACACAGCAAATCCCTGAGTACCACTTTTCATATGTTCAAGCATGGTGGTGGCTGCATCATGTTATGGGTATGCTTGTTGTTGGCAAGGATTTGGGAGTTTGTTAGCATAAAAAGAAGTGGAATAGAAATAAGCCCAGGCCAAATCCTAGAGCAAAACCTGGTTCAGTCCGCATTCCAACAGACACTGGGAGACACATTCACCTTTCAGCAGGACAATAACCTAAAACACAAGGCCAAATATACACTGGAGTTGCTTACCAAGACAACATTGAATGTTCCGGAGTGGCGTAGTTACAGTTTTGACTTTAAAGGGCCTGAAAACCTATGGCAAGACTTGAAAATGGCTGTCTAGCAATGATCATCATCGAACTTGACAGAGCTTGAAGAATTTAAAAAAGAATAATGTACAAATATTGTACCATCCAGGTGTGTAAAGCTCAGAAAGACTCACAGCTGTAACCGCTGCCAAAGGTGATTCTGTATTGAATCCGGAGTGTGAATACTTATGGAAATGAGATATTTCTGATTTAATTTTCAATAAATTTGCAAACATTTTTAAAACATGTTTTCACCTTGTCATTACGGGGTATTGTGTTCAGATGGGTGAGAAGAAAAACAAGATTTAATCCATTTTGAATTCAGGCTGTAACACAAAATGTGGAATAAGTCAAGGGGTATGAATACTTTCTGAAGGTTATATATGTATTGAAAATACCATACAAATTATATCTAAACCCAAGCAGAATAAATCACAGTCTCTATGGGGCACTGCATAGTAAGTGAGCACTGTGCATTACAAGGGGACTGATCACTTGATAGAAAAGTTTTCTAACAACAATGACTGTACTGCCGAAGAGTTGTCTAACAACCAATAATCTACTGCAGAAGAGTTGTCTAACAACCAATAATCTACTGCAGAAGAGTTGTCTAACAACAATGACTGTACTGCTGAAGAATTGTCTAACAACAATTACTGTACTGCTGAAGTTGTCTAACAACCAATAATCTACTGCAGAAGAGTTGTCTAACAACAAATAATCTACTGCAGAAGAGTTGTCTAACAACAATGACTGTACTGCTGAAGAGTTGTCTAACAACAATGACTGTACTGCTGAAGAGTTGTCTAAAAACAATGACTGTACTGCTGAAGAGTTGTCTAAAAACAAATAATCTACTGCAGAAGAGTTGTCTAACAACCAATAATCTACTGCAGAAGAGTTGTCTAACAACAATGACTGTACTGCTGAAGAGTTGTCTAACAGCAATGACTGTACTGCTGAAGAGTTGTCTAACAACCAATAATCTACTGCAGAAGAGTTGTCTAACAACCAATAATCTACTGCAGAAGAGTTGTCTAACAACTAATAATCTACTGCAGAAGAGTTGTCTAACAACCAATAATCTACTGCAGAAGAGTTATCTAACAACCAATAATCTACTGCAGAAGAGTTGTCTAACAACCAATAATCTACTGCAGAAGAGTTGTCTAACAACCAATAATCTACTGCAGAAGAGTTGTCTAACAACAATGACTGTACTGCTGAAGAGTTGTCTAACAACCAATAATCTACTGCAGAAGAGTTGTCTAGCAACAAATAATCTACTGCAGAAGAGTTGTCTAACAACAATGACTGTACTGCTGAAGAGTTGTCTAACAACAATGACTGTACTGCTGAAGAGTTGTCTAAAAACAATGACTGTACTGCTGAAGAGTTGTCTAACAACAATGACTGTACTGCTGAAGAGTTGTCTAAAAACAAATAATCTACTGCAGAAGAGTTGTCTAACAACAATGACTGTACTGCTGAAGAGTTGTCTAACAGCAATGACTGTACTGCTGAAGAGTTGTCTAACAACCAATAATATACTGCAGAAGAGTTGTCTAACAACCAATAATCTACTGCAGAAGAGTTGTCTAACAACCAATAATCTACTGCAGAAGAGTTGTCTAACAACCAATAATCTACTGCAGAAGAGTTGTCTAACAACCAATAATATACTGCAGAAGAGTTGTCTAACAACCAATAATCTACTGCAGAAGAGTTGTCTAACAACCAATAATCTACTGCAGAAGAGTTGTCTAACAACCAATAATCTACTGCAGAAGAGTTGTCTAACAACCAATAATCTACTGCAGAAGAGTTGTCTAACAACAATGACTGTACTGCTGAAGAGTTGTCTAACAACCAATAATCTACTGCAGAAGAGTTGTCTAACAACCAATAATCTACTGCAGAAGAGTTGTCTAACAACCAATAATCTACTGCAGAAGAGTTGTCTAACAACCAATAATCTACTGCAGAAGAGTTGTCTAACAACCAATAATCTACTGCAGAAGAGTTGTCTAACAACAAATAATCTACTGCTGAAGAGTTGTCTAACAACCAATAATCTACTGCTGAAGAGTTGTCTAACAACCAATAATCTACTGCTGAAGAGTTGTCTAACAACCAATAATCTACTGCTGAAGAGTTGTCTAACAACCAATAATATACTGCAGAAGAGTTGTCTAACAACAATGACTGTACTGCTGAAGAATTGTCTAACAACAATGACTGTACTACTGAAGAATTGTCTAACAACCAATAATCTACTGCAGAAGAGTTGTCTAACAACCAATAATATACTGCAGAAGAGTTGTCTAACAACAATGACTGTACTGCTGAAGAGTTGTCTAACAACCAATAATCTACTGCAGAAGAGTTGTCTAACAACCAATAATATACTGCAGAAGAGTTGTCTAACAACCAATAATATACTGCAGAAGAGTTGTCTAACAACAATGACTGTACTACTGAAGAGTTGTCTAACAACCAATAATCTACTGCAGAAGAGTTGTCTAACAACCAATAATATACTGCAGAAGAGTTGTCTAACAACAAATAATCTACTGCAGAAGAGTTGTCTAACAACCAATAATCTACTGCAGAAGAGTTGTCTAACAACCAATAATCTACTGCTGAAGAGTTGTCTAACAACCAATAATCTACTGCAGAAGAGTTGTCTAACAACAAATAATCTACTGCAGAAGAGTTGTCTAACAACCAATAATCTACTGCAGAAGAGTTGTCTAACAACCAATAATCTACTGCAGAAGAGTTGTCTAACAACCAATAATCTACTGCAGAAGAGTTGTCTAACAACCAATAATCTACTGCAGAAGAGTTGTCTAACAACCAATAATCTACTGCAGAAGAGTTGTCTAACAACCAATAATCTACTGCAGAAGAGTTGTCTAACAACCAATAATCTACTGCAGAAGAGTTGTCTAACAACCAATAATCTACTGCTGAAGAGTTGTCTAACAACCAATAATCTACTGCAGAAGAGTTGTCTAACAACCAATAATCTACTGCAGAAGAGTTGTCTAACAACCAATAATCTACTGCAGAAGAGTTGTCTAACAACCAATAATCTACTGCAGAAGAGTTGTCTAACAACAAATAATCTACTGCAGAAGAGTTATCTAACAACCAATAATCTACTGCAGAAGAGTTGTCTAACAACCAATAATCTACTGCAGAAGAGTTGTCTAACAACCAATAATCTACTGCAGAAGAGTTGTCTAACAACCAATAATCTACTGCAGAAGAGTTGTCTAACAACCAATAATCTACTGCAGAAGAGTTGTCTAACAACAATTGCTGTACTACTGAAGAATTGTCTAACAACAGCTGCTATACTGAGGAAGTTGAGATTGTTCATATCTCATCACCTCTCAGATTACTGTGAATGTTTTGAAAACAATCAATAGCTGTGGAAAGAGAGATTTGGCTTGTGTTGTATTGACCTTTATTGCATCACCATCAAACCAATTGTTTTCAGAGGCCTTCCACATGATTGGCCAAGCTGTCAGATACACAGCGTGATCAACCAAAAGCCTTTGGAGCTAACATAGTATGTTATTTCTTTCCCCAACCTTCCTGCACAACAGCGAGAAACAATTATAATGTCAGTGTTTGACGGTCAATCATCAGCGCGTGAACGGACCAAAATCGTCAAATGAAGCACTTTTCTGTTCTACGAGTGACGTCAGTCTGGGTCTTTGAGAGAAATGAATTACCACGTTAGCTACCCCTGATTGATTCACTGAAATCTATAAGCATATGGACAGCACTCCCTGAAGACGATGAAAAAATAGACCCATTTTACAAAGCTGCGTCAGGCATAACAGGCTTGTTTGACTTCTTTGCTGATGCTGCACCTTCCACTAATAAAGCCGCTCCAACTTTCTCATGACATGTGCAGTCTTTTTACAGGTCCCCGAGAGGCAATCCGTCCCATTTGTGAAGTCCTTTTTATTTGTCTTTTCTCTCCAGCCCAGATGGGAGGATGAAGCTTCGGCTTTAATGCTGCAATGCAACAAACAGTCACCACTACAGATGCTCGGGGCTCTGTCTACACCACATACCTTTGCCATGATAATCAACAGCTCGCTGGGCTTAATTGACATTTTGAATGCTGATTATTTATTTCTACCATTGCTTGAATTTAGTTTGTTTTTATTTCCCTTTGCTGTCTTAATGAGATTTAATTGATTCACATCAAATACCCCCTAGGCTTGGAATAGATTTTCAGGTGCTCTGCTCTCCACGAAACGGTTGATTCGTTAATGTTTTCTGCAGAAAGGGATTTGGTTTGGAAGAGCACACAAACCTTGTATGTCAAAGCTGCATGAAATAATGTATTCATCAAATGTAGATAAATGCAGTAAAACAACTGACAAGCAACATATATTTCTATTTCCTCCTTGATTCAAAATTGTACTATAAACTGCGTGGTTCGACACCTGAATGCTGATTGCCTGAAAGTTGTGGTATATCAGACTGTATACCACGGGTATGACAAAACATGTATTTTTACTGTTCTACTTTACTGGTAACCACTTTATAATAGCAACAAGGCACCTCTGGGATTTGTGGTATATGGTCAATTTACAGCGGCCATATACCACACCCCGTCTGGCCTTATTGCTTAAATAAACCTGTGGAGTTTTACTGTCATCCTGTATGCAGTTTGATCACAGCAAGATCCCGCTATTCCCCTACAGATTCAAGATTCATCCCTGTGAATCAGTTAATGCAGTAATCTCATCACGCCTGGATAACTGCAGCCAAAACAGTAACGAAAGTCTCAACATACACAATGCTGCAGACTGTGTCCACACTAACCACACTGCTACCTATACAATGTCATCTTACCTGCACTGTTTAAACCCCATTTAGTATGTTACTCAGTTAGGACATTGACACGGTTAGCCTCATTGTCATACACGTTGCATATACTTCTCCATGTCTGTTCGGCTGGTTTATAATTGGCTTAAAAGTGCACATTCCTGATTAGAAACATTCCAGCGCAGAGAAATATAATTATACTGCAGATTAAAAGCTGTAAAACCTGCAATATTAACAAACTGTTGTAGTAGTGATAAAAATGTAACGTGTATCATCTCAAAATTGCATTAACTGTTTGCCATGTGTCATGACTTGACTTTAACATTAATCTGATGACTGTTATTTATCTAATCAACTAACCATAATTAATTATTAATTATAATTAATTGTGTCCCGATTAAAGTAATCATGTAACAATTAACTCATCAGGATCTGGGGCACCACGAGAGCGGTTCTTTAAAGAGTTACCATCTCCCAAATTGAACTCTGTAAGGTCTTTACCTATCACATCATATAAACAATCAACGAATTAATCATGACCTCACAACCTCGTATCATATCATCATTCTGAACAGTTGTAACCTCCTTGCATGTTAAAAAAACAGAGCCTTACTTATGATTCAATACTAGACAAATTGGTTGAATTATTTATGTACTATGCTAATTAATGGTAACATAGGATAAACATGCACACTTAATACGTTAACAGTTCCCTAGCAGAATGACACAACTTGGCTGCTTGTTACAAAAGAGATAGAGAGGGGGGGGGGGGGGGGGCAGAGAGGGACAGAGACACTTAACATTGGTACATTTAGAAACTTCTCTCACTTACAGTAATCATGTACTTTGCACACGAACCACCGGCCACTTTGAGAAAGAAATCATGAATGTATTTACGTGAAATGTCTTGGTTCACCAGATCTCTCTAGGTGGACAGGGCCGCCTTGGAAAGGGAGTTGGGCCTTTTCACGGCATGCTTGTAAGGCTCTGATTGTCCAAAATGGTTCTGACAGTTTTCATACTGTTGTCCTTCTTTGTGGTTGTCCGGTATCCGGTGACTTGTCGTGTATTCCTGAACAGAGTTTATTTTATTTTATTTCGCTCCTGAATATGCTTCTTTGAAGATAGGCTAGCCAGCCAGGTCGATGGTTACCAGTGGGGTGATGAGAGTAGCATAATGCAATAACTTGAGCAGAGTGGGATAGTCCTACTTAAATTCTCTTTCGAAGATACTTCACTTAGGACAGCTAACCATCCGTACTAGTGATTGTCCGGTAGGTGAGTTGATCGTCTCTACCTCATGTCGAGATTAAAAGTTCTATACCACTTTAAACATGCAGCTGCAGCTTGATCTCTCTCTGGTCTGCTATTTTAGTTTCTTACCCATCATTTATACAGTTTGCAGGAAAGGGGCGGACATGGGGCATGACTTGTCAGTTACAAAGTAATGTAAAACCATTATCTCTTATAGTTTCTCAAATCACATACATCTCTTAACAAAAACACTTTCATAATTTTTCATGTTACATGCATCATACATAGTATGGAAACTTCGTACATGTAGTGGGTATACTTTCCAAGTTACAGTATTTCCTTTATAACATTGTTAATGACATCACAAAATAACAAACAAAATGGCACTAATGTTCAATAGATGGCCTCTGACCATTCCCCACGTTTTAGGTTATAAATATTGTTCCAGTAGTTGCTTTTGAACATGTTAGAGTTTCAGCGGGAAAAAGGTCTGTTGAGACAAAGCACATTCCTTTGGTGGATTTGGAGAGAGAGAGACCTACATATTCTCCCCTTGATTTACAACAAGACGTGAGTTGTTAATCCCCCCTAGTTCTCCCCCTGATTGAAGTTATTCACTGCAAACCTGATCTGACCTATTTGAATTCTCGTGGACAGTCATGACACATGATAAACAAAAAACCCAGCTTCTTGCCCTTGAAATATTCCCAGTCATGTATTTTTGGCTTTTAAATTGCATTTAAAGCGGCTACATCCATTTTTGGACATAACTTAATTATGATTCTTGAAGACTACAGTACAACTGCCTCACTGCTTAGTTCAATGGTTGTACCCCATGAGAACTCAAAATATAAACTTGTTTTATTCCAATGTTTGTAAACAATGTAAATGTAAACATTGTATATCCTCAAAACCTGGTTAAAACTATACATTTTATATCATGGATGGTCAGTCCATGCATCCATATCCCTGTCTATGAATTTAAGAGTGTTAACATTTCTCCAGGCCCATCCCTCAGCCTTATACCAAAACAGAGGCAGGGTGCCCGCTTTGGCATTTTTTTTAATTAAGGATTCTAGCTTTAAAATACATAAACCTGCAATATAAACAAATGTTATAGTAGAGATACAAATGTAACATATATATTATCTCAAAATTGCATTACCTGTGTGCCCTGATAAGCAAAACCCCAGCTTCTTGCCCTTAAAGAATTCCGAGTCATTTGTTTGGCTTAAAGAGCCTTTGAGGTTTTTTCCAAAGGAAAAGTCTCCCTCCAGGTACACATGCAATGACATTTGGTCCTGTGAGCCTCACCCATTCAGGCTTATCAGTCTTCAGTTCTTGTGACCTTTACATAGCGGTGTATCTGTGCTTTGCACATAGAATAATCCCATTGTATTGCCAAAGAAATCCATTGTCCCAAAGGAGGACCGACCTTGTTGAAAGGTGTTAAACATAGATAAGGCCCTGAATAGGACCTTACAACACGTTGTAGGAAAAGTTAAGTGGATGTAAGACGGTATCTTGGGTTTTTCTTTGGAAGCCTGCTGAGACAGACCTGTTGGTTACTTTGTTGTACACAAAGCTGTTTATGAGATAGTATTCAAAAGTAGTGATACTGTGTTTTTGCTTGCTGCAGAGAGGCTTCAGGCATAAACTGTTTTCCTCTGAGAGCAAAGCAGAGGTCTTGAGTGTTTGCTTCTTCCTCCTAGCTTGTAGTTAGCTCAGTTGAACATCTGCCTCCGGCAGAAAACTTGTACACCCCCAAACATTCTGATCTAAGGAGAAGGGTTGCACTGCAGAGTGTAATCTTTTGACACTGCATAGGAAGAATCATTAGTAATAGCCAGGCAGTTCTTTCTGGATACTAACAGCTTGTCAAAGAACTAGGGCTGCAAAGCTACTGGTATTTTACCAAAGTTGTTCAAATAAAATCTATGGCAATCCATTGTAACTTTGGTCATTTATACTTGAATAACTTATTTGTTTTATTCATATATAGTGTTAATTTATTATATCTGTGTCCATATTGTTCAATGGTGTATAGTAGATAGACCATACGGGTCAAGAGAAAATAGCCTAATTCATGAAAAAAGCATCTAATCAACAATGGCATTATGTTCAATTAACTGACTTTTGTCACAACTGCCACCAGTTTGACCACAAAACATTGACAACCAGTACATATTGACATAGTAAAATAAATGCAAGTTTGTAAAAAATATATATATAAGGATATTTCATGCTGAAACTGTAATGAACACGAGGGGAGCGAGCTGGTTTCAAGCGCAGGGAACAGAAGGTATTTATTGCAAAGGACCACAGGAGGAGGCAGGTAGCTGGGTCCAGGGGCAGGCAGAAGGTCATACACAGGAGGAGGCAGGTAGCTGGGTCCAGGGGCAGGCAGAAGGTCATACACAGGTGGAGGCAGGTAGCTGGGTCCAGGGGCAGGCAGAAGGTCATACACAGGTGGAGGCAGGTAGCTGGGTCCAGGGGCAGGCAGAAGGTCATACACAGGAGGAGGCAGGTAGCTGGGTCCAGGGGCAGGCAGAAGGTCATACACAGGTGGAGGCAGGTAGCTGGGTCCAGGGGCAGGCAGAAGGTCATACACAGGTGGAGGCATGTAGCTGGGTCCAGGGGCAGGCAGAAGGTCATACACAGGTGGAGGCAGGTAGCTGGGTTCAGGGGCAGGCAGAAGGTCATACACAGGTGGAGGCAGGTAGCTGGGTCCAGGGGCAGGCAGAAGGTCATACACAGGAGGAGGCAGGTAGCTGGGTCCAGGGGCAGGCAGAAGGTCATATACAGGAGGAGGCAGGTAGCTGGGTCCATGGGCAGGCAGAAGGTCATACACAGGAGGAGGCAGGTAGCTGGGTCCAGGGGCAGGCAGAAGGTCATACACAGGTGGAGGCAGGTAGCTGGGTCCAGGGGCAGGCAGAAGGTCATACACAGGTGGAGGCAGGTAGCTGGGTCCAGGGGCAGGCAGAAGGTCATACACAGGTGGAGGCAGGTAGCTGGGTCCAGGGGCAGGCAGAAGGTCATACACAGGAGGAGGCAGGTAGCTGGGTCCAGGGGCAGGCAGAAGGTCATACACAGGTGGAGGCAGGTAGCTGGGTCCAGGGGCAGGCAGAAGGTCATACACAGGTGGAGGCATGTAGCTGGGTCCAGGGGCAGGCAGAAGGTCATACACAGGTGGAGGCAGGTAGCTGGGTCCAGGGGCAGGCAGAAGGTCATACACAGGTGGAGGCAGGTAGCTGGGTCCAGGGGCAGGCAGAAGGTCATACACAGGAGGAGGCAGGTAGCTGGGTCCAGGGGCAGGCAGAAGGTCATACACAGGAGGAGGCAGGTAGCTGGGTCCAGGGGCAGGCAGAAGGTCATACACAGGAGGAGGCAGGTAGCTGGGTCCAGGGGCAGGCAGAAGGTCATGCACAGGTGGAGGCAGGTAGCTGGGTCCAGGGGCAGGCAGAAGGTCATACACAGGTGGAGGCAGGTAGCTGGGTCCAGGGGCAGGCAGAAGGTCATACACAGGTGGAGGCAGGTAGCTGGGTTCAGGGGCAGGCAGAAGGTCAGCAGACGTTACAGAAACCCTCATATTTAACAGCAATGGTATTCAGTAAGTTGATGGTTTGTATTTAGGATAATGTTTTACAGCTTTGTCATTCCATTTTTTTAAATAAAATGTATCTTATTCAATTATTTATTATATTTTACATGTGATAAGGCCATACAATGGGCCAGAGATCATTACAGAGACCTTTGATAATCTGAAGTACCCAAAAGGGCCACTAGATGTCTTGTGATAGATTACATAAAATCTTTGAAAGATGCCAAAATTCTGGTAGTTTACTAGTAAACTTTGAACGTTTCCAGTAATATACCCTCCCTTTGCAACCCTACAAAGAACCAGCAAATATACGCAAATGTTGAGATAGAACAACAAGTTATAGACACACATTTCATCATCGTGTTTTTTATTTCTCCTTCAGAAAACTGTGTGACTGACTGCTGATCTTAGAGAGCGTAAGACTGTCACGCTTGACTCTGTTTCACGGTCCACATTAATTTAGTCCAGTCAGACCGGGAGCATTCATTGTGGGGTTGTTGAGTCTCATCTGTAGGGATAATGGCTTTAATAACCTGTCAGCTATTCTCCTTCACAGGAAGCAGTCCTAATGTCCTGTTTGTTTACACAATATCTGAGGTGCTGTCCCCCCGTGCCAAGGCTCCATGACTATATCGGTGCTGCTGCCCCCCTGTACCAAGGGTATCTATATCTGTGCTGCTGCCCCCCTGTACCAAGGGTGTCTATATCTGTGCTGCTGCCCCCCTGTACCAAGGGTGTCTATATCTGTGCTGCTGCCCCCCTGTACCAAGGGTATCTATATCTGTGCTGCTGCCCCCCTGTACCAAGGGTGTCTATATCTGTGCTGCTGCCCCCCTGTACCAAGGGTGTCTATATCTGTGCTGCTGCCCCCCTGTACCAAGGGTATCTATATCTGTGCTGCTGCCCCCCTGTACCAAGGGTGTCTATATCTGTGCTGCTGCCCCCCTGTACCAAGGGTGTCTATATCTGTGCTGCTGCCCCCCTGTACCAAGGGTGTCTATATCTGTGCTGCTGGCCCCCTGTACCAAGGCTCCATGTCTATATCTGTGCTGCTGGCCCCCTGTACCAAGGCTCCATGTCTATATCTGTGCTGCTGGCCCCCTGTACCAAGGCTCCATGTCTATATCTGTGCTGTTGGCCCCCTGTACCAAGGCTCCATGTCTATATCTGTGCTGCTGGCCCCCTGTACCAAGGCTACATGTCTATATCTGTGCTGCCAGTCCCCTGTACCAAGGCTACATGTCTATCTATATCTGTGCTGCCAGCCCCCTGTATGTTAATGCAACAGATTCATCACAAACTTGTTCCTGCTGTGCTGTGTCTTTACATCCCTGTTTCATTGGGGAACAATGTGAGAAAACGCAGCATCCCCTGAATGTTAAACC
Organism: Oncorhynchus clarkii lewisi; assembly: GCF_045791955.1. NCBI lineage: Eukaryota > Metazoa > Chordata > Actinopteri > Salmoniformes > Salmonidae > Oncorhynchus > Oncorhynchus clarkii. Next base: position 75,816,382 of record NC_092166.1, read on the forward strand.
ACACAAACACACACACATAGTCCCCATGATTGTTGAGTTTTTTTCCATATTTTTTCCAAGTTCAGGATGAAAAGTAATTGAATCTCATAGATTTTCATGATTATTACTTTCACTAAGCATTATTTGAGGCGTTTCCATTTGGCTTTTTTTAGTTGTCAGCAAACGGTTCTGTTGATAGAATGTAGCCTTCAACTCTCCTTTCCAAATTAATTCCAAGTATAGATTTCAAATATAGTATTGCCAGAACCCTTACAATAGCATCACGCTGTCAGTAACATTTCTCCAAACAAATACAGTACATTTCATCCATTCCACAAACCCAAGACATTTCTTTCTGGAGGCTCATTAGCCCTGTAGTCTCAGCCATCTCTTTCTGGCCTCCACTTAGCAGAGTGCTTCTCTCTCTCTCTCTCTCTCTCAAAGGGCTTTATTGGCATGGGAAACACATGTTTACATTGCCAATGCAAGTGAAATAGATAATAAATCAAATGGAATAAACAATTAAAAATGAACAGTAAACATTACAGTCACAAAAGTTCTTAAGGAATAGAGACATTTCAAATGTTATGTACGGTGTTGTAACGACGTGCAAAGTCTCTCTCTCCTCTCTCCTCTCTCTGTCTCTCTCTTTCTCTCTCTGCCAGTGTCTAAGCTCTGTGGAACTAATGCCGCTGTCCACAGACGCCCAGTCATCCCTCAGCCATTAAAGTGCAGGCAGGCAGACAGACCTCCGCTCCGCCTCAGGCTATAATCCCCCTATCAGGCCAGAACTGGGATTACCCAATAGCACAGCTGGCTAAACAAGCAGGGACTTTCTGACTGTCTCAGACCATCTGCAGATCTCATTTGGCCTCACAAAACTGGAGTGGGGGGCTAGGGTGCAGTGCACAAACACACACCTGAAATCCATCAAAGAGGAACTCCTTTTTGAGGTGTAATCCTGCATTAGGATTACACCTCCAATTGTCTGCTGGTATGCTGTGTGAAATTGTGTTGTTTATGTGTATTGTAGCCTAAGTGTGTTGTAGTCTGTCTCCTCTTTGCTCTCCAACTGAGTGTAATGACAGTTTTAGCTGTCTTTAAGGAGCATAATGACAGTTTTAGCTGTCTTTAAGGAGCGTAATGACAGTTTTAGCTGTCTTTAAGGAGCATAATGACAGTTTTAGCTGTCTTTAAGGAGCGTAATGACAGTTTTAGCTGTCTTTAAGGAGCGTAATGACAGTTTTAGCTGTCTTTAAAAGAGCCTCCTCCAAGGACAGTACTCTCTAATGTTACTCTAATGTCCCCTTGATCTGTCAAGTGTTTCATAGAGTTTACATTTTTTATTGTTGTTTCTTAAAGATGTAATTTGCAGTAGGGGGAAACAGCGCCACTGGCTGCCCCACCCCCGTTATTATAGTCTTTGTTGCCGAGCTGAGGAGCGCAGAGGCCTTCTGGGCCTGCAGCCTTGCGAGGGTTAACACGTTTAAATGTTTTACTCACGTCGGCTGCAGTGAAGGAGAGTCCGCAGGTTTTGGTAGCAGGCCGTGTCAGTGGCACTGTATTGTCCTCAAAGCGAGCAAAGAAGTTGTTTAGTCTGTCTGGGAGCAAGACATCCTGGTCCACGACGGGGCTGGTTTTCTTTTTGTAATCCGTGATTGACTGTAGACCCTGCCACATACCTCTTGTGTCTGAGCCGTTGAATTGCAACTCTACTTTGTCTCTATACTGACGCTTAGCTTTAAGTTTGCAGTTGTGTCTAAAAAACTATAGTTTGATCAAAACATATTTTCGGGGGCCTTTAGTGTATGTACTTTACTGTATTTATACTTGTGATATTGCTTTTCAAACAGTAAAAGTTCAAAAATCGCTGGAGGACAATTCCAGCTTTAAGAAGAAGCCTATTTCAAACCATTGCTTCTTGAATAGGCAAAGAGGATTCTGAATATCAATGACTCCTTTGTACCATCACCATCAGCATTGCAGTGAATTCACTGTTCAACAATACAGTTAGATTAACCACTATATTGTTGTAATACGAGGTAAACAGCTATTTTGCTTAAAGATAATGCCATTTTAAACATCAACAAATTCACAGGCGAGATGCCGCCACATGTTAAGTGAAAAAAATGGGGGGGAAATTGTTGACGGGCGTCTTCTGCTCTAAACAATTTGTAGTCTTCACGGAAAGCATAATTTGCGTTAATCCAGCCGTAAACATGGGCAATGAACAACAACAGCTATTCAGAGAGCAGCAAATGCACTAAAGGCAAGGACAGCAATTTACTGTGGGGCTAAACCAGAGTGATTCTTGGTAGTGTTAAACAAATCTACTTTGAAACAAAAGTATACACCTCACACATGGTTATATTACACTGTAAATGCATCACAGAAGAGTGAAATATAACAAAACTGTTTGACATAGAAACACTGGAATTTCTGCGTAAAAATAAAACCTTTATTAATTACGAAACTATGAAAAATATGAATAACATTCCACCCATTAGACCACTAGGCCATTTGACTGCAGGAAAGAGAATAATGCATTTCAAATAGTCCAAGTGTGAAGTGCTGAAGTCGGAAGACAAATGTGCTGTGCGAGAGGCTCAATAGATTACAGCCATGTAAACTTCCTTTGTGAGCTGCATGACAAGACAGTCATTTGCAGCCGTTTCCGTTCAGTGTGACATTCAGTGGGAAGGTTGCCACAGTGTTTATTGAGGACGTTTCACCTTTTGTTTTATTGAAATCTCGGGGCTCGTCTCTAAGGAGATGTGCTCTAGCTAGTAGTGATTGTCTCGGTTATGTCACTGTGATTATTTTCTTCATATTTCAAGTGTGTTTAAAAGTCACGTCAGTGACTTCTCACAAAGAACATTGCTGATATGAGGGCATACATCTCAAGATCTATGGATCTCAGGATCTATGGATCTCAGGATCTCAGGATCTATGGATCTCAGGATCTATACATCTCAGGATCTATACATCTCAGGATCTATACATCTCAGGATCTATACATCTCATGATCTATACATCTCAGGATCTATGGATCTCAGGATCTATACATCTCAGGATCTATACATCTCAGGATCTATACATCTCAGGATCTATGGATCTCAGGATCTATGGATCTCAGGATCTATACATCTCAGGATCTATGGATCTCAGGATCTATGGATCTCAGGATCTATGGATCTCAGGATCTATACATCTCAGGATCTATGGATCTCAGGATCTATGGATCTCAGGATCTATGGGCAATTTTAAACTTGCAACATGATACTTGAAATATTCATATTTGTGTTAGATGAAGAGCATGCAGACTTTCTACTGGTTAAATTACAAAACTAAATGTAAGTGGTGTATTAGCAAGTAGACATAGGATTGTCAATCAAAACATTTTGGATGAATGAAGATAAAGATGGGGGGGTTCACCCATAGGCACCAATGCGAAAGCAGCTGGGTCTGGTCTGCTTGGTTCATTGACTGTGTTTGAACCAGAAAAAATGAGGGACTGGGATGTCTCGCTTCCTCTTCAGTCTGTGGTTTAACAATTTTTTTAGTAAATGGATTCTGATAGATTTAAAAGAAAATCGCCTGATTCGAGTTGAGTGGTCAAACTGGTTTGCAGTGTACCGTCTGTAAAAACATTTAGAAGAAAAAAAATGTCAGCCACTTCAAAAAAAACATATGCCCTCGGAGCAAGGGAGCAGTTCTCTGTCACAGAGACTCATGTGTAAAAATAATTTACTCACACATTCACAGGTACTCAGATTCACAGGAGCATGACTGTCCTGAGCTGTAAACTCTTAGAAATAAAGGTGCTATCTAGAACCTAAAAGGGTTCTTCGGATGTCCCCATAGGAGAACCCTTTGAAAACCCGTTTTTGTTCCATGTAGGACTCTTTTGCGTTCCATATAGAACCCTTACCACAGAGGGTTCCACTTAGAACCAAAAAAGGTTCTACCGGGGACTAAAAAGGGCTGTCCTATGGGGACAGCCGAGGAACCCCTTTGGTACCCTTTTTTCAGAGAGTGTAGATGCAACACATCCTGATTGTCTAGTCAACTTTACCCCTACCCACATGTACATACTCTATTACCTCAACGACCTCAACTACCTCCTGCTCCTGCACATTGCCTCGGTTACGGTACACCTTGCTTATAGCCTCGTTATTGTTTTGATTGTGTTACAATTTCCTTTTTTGTTTAGCAAATATTTCTCTTACTTTTTTAACCCTGCATTGTTGGAAATGGGCTTGTAAATAAGCATCTAACCACTAGGCTACCTGGGGTGGCAGGTAGCCTAGTGGTTAGAGTGTTGGACTAGTAACCGAAATGATTGCAAGATCAAATCCCCGAACTCACAAGGTAAAAATGTGTCGTTCTACCCCTGAACAAGGCAGTTAACCCACTGTTCCTAGGCCGTCATTGAAAATAAGAATTTGTTCTTAACTGACTTGCCAAGTTAAATAAAAATAAATATTTAACTGTAAAGTCTAAACCTGTTGTATCTATTTGAAATATCCCAAAAAGGCCATCATAATTTGTGACAAATGACCACCAAGCCCTTAATAAAAACTAAGTCTGAAATTGACTTCATTTGATTTTCCCTTACAAAAAAATTTATCAACCCCTACAAAAATGTCCACCTACAATTATAATCCACATAATAATTAATGTCCTGTTGCTGAAAGGTTATTATCTTGCTGTCGCAAACCGTCTCAAATTAAGATTCTACATCTGTATGTTGTCTCATGTAAAGTCAGTGGCGCTGCATGCTATTGGGCAGGTCTGTCTGTAGGTTGATTCTGCTGCTACTACAGGATAGAGCGTACTCAGCGCAGCTGTTTCTCCATGCATGACCATTCCCCCTAGGCGTTACCATCCCGTGCTAGTGGACAAGTGGGCATGACTGAGCATGATTGAAATCAAAACCCAACCCTCAAATATCCAATGATTTAGGGACGTCATATTTTTCCCTAAATCTCGCAAACCTCTGTTTTGGAAGATACTGACTTTAAGTCCAAAATTATTCTATTTACACTTTGTAGTAATTTGGATTTGAACAAATGATTTGTAACGAGTCTTTACTAGAAGGTGTACATATGACTTGTTTTTGTTTATCTCCATCAACAAACCTCACAGCCTTTGTACATAAAGTCATAGCCATACTCTTGATATAAACACAATCTTCCCATTATTTATTTAGATTAGTACCTGCGTAATTCCACAAGTAAAAAATAAAAATCCCCATACAAATTTGATGCTTCAGCAACACACCCAGCTTCTAACATCCTCAGCCTTACCGGTGTTGGGGCTGCAGGGGTGGCTTGCATCATTTCAAACCTCATTTAACACTGAACCATGCCCCCTTCTAAAGCCGAAATTGCCCACCACGGAGCCTAAGAGTGGCTCCAGACATTCATTAGCGTAATGAGAACAGGCCACTGTTCTGCTGCCGCCCAGCGAGCTACTTCTCACTGTAGTCGTGGCGACCATCTGCTCCAGGGCTCCCAGCCAGCTGTAGGATATTCCTGTCAAAGCAGCCCCAGAGAAGACAGAATACCCAACTCAATCACCTCAGAAAGAAGAGATGGATGGAGGTAGAGTGGAGCTCTGTTGGCGATGTATGTTGGACTTCTCCGAACCGAATCCTTTTGCTTTTCATGCGGTCCTTCATGATGTCAGAGATAAGATAGGCTGAGTAGCAGTCATGTGCCACTTCGGTATCCGCCAGTTTGCAACTGCAATACAGAAAACAGTTGACCATGGCTCCTAGTGGCTGAATAGGCTGTAGAGCCTCAGTGGATGGGGAGGGGGGTCCTTGTGTAATGTTATGAATAGGTTATAGTAATTCGTGAGGCCAGGGCAGGAGATGTCTAGATGGGTAGTTGCCCAACTGTTCAGCTCTGGAGGAGGTTGAGTTATCAGCTGGTCACAACAAACATTTGAAGGTCAAGTCATTCATTTGAAAATGTTGGCGGAGTGGTCGAGAAATGAGAACAACGGGAGAGACCTCAACAGGATTTTTGGGGATGGCAGTTGTAAATCTAAATGACTTAATAACCCATGGGGTGTTTCAAATTGGTGTACTGATTGTGGTTTTATTGAATGAATAGTCTGAGAATAATTACTTTTCCATTAGCAAAGGACTCAACTAAATCACTTCTATTATGATGTTGAGGGTCACCATTGTGGTCACTGCAAATCTCCAACAGTGACAAAGAAAAAGACTGTACAGTAATATCCTGACTGACAGTAATATCCTGAGTGTTTTGTCCAACAGCAAGTCTACAGTCTGAGATTAGTTCTGTTAGCCAGTGCCTGAAGGCAGGCATTTGATAGTTCCTCATCTGGATAGTGATTCCTTGATTTCCCAATGGGAAGAAAATCATTATTTCTCACTTTCCTGGCTCTGACCTCTGGATCATTCCCAGGAATTGTATTGGCTGGTGCACATGTTTTATTTCCTCTCCATACAACATTGATGACCCTGAGCAATAATAAGACATGACTGACTAAGCCTCAGCGGTTTAACTAAGGGACGGAGCTGATAAATGTCTGTGTCTCAAATATTCCCCATATTTCATATATAGTGCACTACCCTATGGACCCTGGTCAAAACTAGTGCACTATAAAGGGAATGGGGTGCCATTTGGAACACAAAGGCTGTTATGTTCTACCTCAGATGAGATTAAGACCCATTCACATGGGTATTGTGCAGCACACATGGCTGAACATTGTTGAATTGTTTTTCCATGTCTTTTTTTGTTTTATTCAGCAATAGTGAAAACTTCTTCGGGTTCGGTGTCCCTTCCACGGGATGGTTGAGCTAACGTAGGCTAATGAGATTAGCATGAGGTTGTAAGTAACAAGAACATTTCCCAGGACATAGACATATCTGATATTGGCAGAAAGCTTACATTCTTGTTAATCTAACTGCGCTGTCCAATTTACAGTAGCTTTTACAGTGAAAGAATACCATGCTATTGTTTGAGGAGAGTGCACAATTTTGAACATGAACATTTATTAATAAACAAATTTGGCACATTTGGGCAGTCTTGATTCAAAATTTGGACACCAATGCAATGGTTCATTGGATCAGTCTAAAACGTTGCACATACACTGATTCCATCTAGTGGCCAAAATCTAAATTGCACCTGGGATGGAATAATACATTATGGCCTTTCTCTTGCATTTCAAACATGATGGTACAAAAAAATACAAAAGAACAGTTGGTATTTTCTTTGTATTATCTTTGACCAGATCTATTGTGATATATTCTACTACATTCCTTACACATTTCCAAAGTGTTTCCTTTCAAATGGTACCAAGAATATGCATATCCTTGCATCAGGGCCTGAGCTACAGGCAGTTAGATTTGGGTATGTCATTTTAGGCGAAAATTAAAAATTAAAATAAAAAAAGGGGCTAATCCTCAAAAGGTTTTTAAAAAAAGGTTGATTGTTAGCCAACTGTAATCTATATTTTTCTCTAATCTTTTTTCCCCTTGCAGTATGTAACCTAATTTCCATTTACTTCAGTATGTAATAGGTATATAATTGAAAACTGTCAAGGAAGCTGTTTTAGAAACATTGCCTTTCCTCTCCTCTGTTGCAGTTTAATTTTGTTGGGAAGCTGTTGGGTCCACGGGGCAATTCCATGAAAAGATTACAAGAAGAAACAGGAGCAAAGATGTCCATCCTCGGAAAAGGCTCCATGAGGGACAAAGGAAAGGTATGATGACAACACCTCTTTGGAATGTATGTTTTCACCTTCAATGTATTACCTACTGTATGATGTAGAAAACCTTTTCTGGTTTGTTTTTACCTTTATTTTGACAGGGAGTTATGTTCAGACCAATGTCTCGTTTTCAACTAAGCCATGCAGAATACAAAAATACAGGCATCAAGTACAAATATGAAATGCAATCAACAAATAGGAAATACAAAGAAAAAATGAAATAAAAACAAAACACAAGCATATAAAACAAACATATTCCAAACATGTATTACATATTTGGCCTCCCGAGGGGCACAGTGGTCTAGAGATTCTGGTTCGAGTCCAGGCTCTGTCGCAGCCGGCCGTGATTGGAAGACCCATGGGGCGGTGCACAATTGGCCCAGCGGCGTCCAGGTTAGGAGAGGGTTTGGCCGGCAGGGATGTCCTTGCCCATAGTTCTCTAGTGACTCCTGTGGCGGGCCAGGCGTATGCACACTGACATGGACGCCAGGTGTACGATGTTTCCTCCAACACGTCGGTGTGGCTGGCTTCCGGGTTAAGCGGGCATTGTGTCAAGAAGCAGTGCGGCTTGGTTGGGTTGTGTTTTGAAGGACATTGGGCTCTCGACCTTCGCCTCTCCTGAGGCTGTACGGGAGATGCAGCGATGGGACAAGACTGTAACTACCAATTGGACACCACAAATATTGGGGAGTAAAAGGGGTTAAAAAAAAACATCTTTAAAAATTTCTGAATGAGGCTCAATGACATTCATTACATAAAATATCCCGGTATTTTGTCAAATGCTAGCCTGATGCACAAAATGTTTAATTGAGAGGTCAACCTTAAATGCATTCAAATACAAAATGATGAAAGTAACTGTGCCACAGTATGTCTGCTTCTATAGCCAAGATAAATGCAATAGGGCTTTACGTATCGAGAGCATTTTGCTTTCCAGCCAGGCTATTCATTCTCACTGACTCGTGGTCCCCTGAAACCAGCCTTATCTGAGGTTCAACACCGGCCTAGAGAACAAAGTCAAAGGTCTGGGTGGTCCAAGTAGCTCACTCAGGACATTACTGGAGCTTCAGTAGGTCCCAGCGTACAGCAGCTGTATAATGTTACACAGATATTGTTAGACCTGGACACATGAATACACACATCTATAGAGGATGATAAAAACAGATATTGTTAGACCTGGACACATGAATACACACATCTATAGAGGATGATAAAAACAGATATTGTTAGACCTGGACACATGAATACACACATCTATAGAGGGTGATAAAAGACCTACTGAACTGTACCACCTCAGTGATGGAAATGGAGAACCGTGTTCTCTAACACCCTACACAGTGGACACTTTAATTCTGATAGCTGAGTTATTGAGCAAAAACTTCTTTCTACTGAGCATTGAAGCTCTAAATGTTTTACGTTTAGTGAATGTTGCCCCCTTACATACTGGCATTTGGTACTTAGAGAATGTATAATAGTCAAAGCCTTTTATGGGAGGTTGCCTTCGTTTAGATTATTTGAGACATACTCTACAAGCACGTCATAGAGTTATCCCCTGTATTTGTTACATTTCACATTCTCTTACGTCTTGTGTAGACGACCGTCTGTATCACCATGGATATGCACACAGTAAACATGCCTATAAAACAATACACCTGTTGTTACTATTGTCAGTGGTGAACAATTGACACTGAAGCAAGGCAATGATGATGCCTTTGAGTAAACATGTTTTGCTCTTTTTGGAACCAAATCAAATGTCCCTTCTTTATGAGCACAACATTGCAATAACCTTGCAGACACGTTTACAATTGACTTTATATCAAGTGAGCGTGAATAGAAAGTCTGAGGGAAGGAGGTGAATTGGATTGCGAAAAGCTCACATCTGATATGCTCATATTGCAATGTAAACACCCTTGCAACATGTTTTTTTTTCACCTCAACTCCAACAATAGGATGATGTATGAATACCCTAATGATTATCTTGGACTTGATCCATCGTTTTGACCACAATCGGAATTGACAGCCTTGATCTGCAGTTTTCTGGTGGTTTTTCCATGGCAGGGCTCAGGAAAGCTTTCCATGCAGTAGGCCACCCTAAAATGTCAACATACACAATGTTTACTGTTCTTGAGACTTGATTTGAACACGGATTTATGTATTCAAAGGAGATGCTGCTTCTTGCCTTAATACTAAACAGTTTGACATCTCTCCGACTCAAGTCTGCATTGATGCATGCGAAGAGTAGATTGTGATAGATAACATCAAGGCATAATATCTCCACACTCATCAGTCCCTGTGTATAAACATGTTGGTTTTGCTTGGTTGTAAGATCATTTCAGCTCCACAACAGAACTTCACAGACATTTTTATTTCATATTTAATTTGATTATTGAGGCTGCACTTGCATATTTGTGCATATATTACCCAGAACAGATCCAGTATCAATTGGTATATCTCCAGATCAGTTTATTTTGAAAACTTCATATCGTGTGTACAACAGAGGTACTGATTCTCAAGGTGAATATTTGAGCATGCATATATTTGCATAAATAATTATCTTGGGGAATTTCAGACAATCCAACTGACCCTTGTTTGAGTCGCGTAATACAAACTAATTAGATTTTTATTTTCCTGAGAACAAGTTCTCATTTGCAGCAACAACCTGGGGAATAGTTACAGGGGAGAGGAGGGGGATGAATGAGCCAATTGTAAACTGGGGATTATTAGGTGACCATGATGGTTTGAGGTCCAGATTCAGAATTTAGCCAGGACACCAGGGTTAACACCCCTACTCTTACAATAAGTGCCATGGGATCTTTAATGACCTCAGAGAGTCAGGACACCTGTTTAACTTCCCATCCAGAAGACAGCACCCTACACAGAGCAGTGGCACCCAATCACTGCCATGGGATATTGTTTTAGACCAGAGGAAAGAGTGCCTCCTATTGGCCCTCCAACACCACTTCCAGCAGCATCTGGTCTCCCATCCAGGAACTGACCAGGACCAACCCTGCTCAGCTTCAGAAGCAAGCCAGCAGTGGTATGCTGTTGGCAATTTCAACAGAGACCACTGTGTTGTTATGTCTGAGGAATATGCAGGCTGACTGAGTAAGTATTTTCAAATGGATACAGAAAATATCAGCTAAAATAGTTTTCTTGAATATGTTTCACAACTGTTTCAGGCAAAGTAAATCCAATAGTGAACCAAAAGAATCATAAGGGCCCTATTTTGATTGAGTCAATATAAATGGTTCATTCTATAAACCAGGGCACCAGTGAGGATGTTCTACACTGGACAACTTGTTACAGCTGTTGATAAGTCATTGATAATAATCTTGCAAAATGTTTCACGTCATTACATGAAGATATAAGGGGGGATCATAGCTTTATTCAGTCAAATTCACGAGTAGATTTAAAACATACAGTGGCATTTGGAAACTTTTCAGACACCTTCACTTTTCCACATTTTGTTACTTTACAGCCTCATTCTAAAATTGATTGAATTTGATTTTTTTCCCCTTCGTCAATCTACACACAATACCCCATAATGATCATGTGTTTTTTTCCGCTATATTTGTAAACTATTTTGTACATAATGTTTCTGCAACCGTATTTTACGGCAAAAAAGAGCTTCTGGATATCAGGACAGCGATCACTCACCTCGGATTACACGAAGATTTCTTCAACAACAACAACAAGCAGGACTCACACGATATTCTCCAAACAACCCACAGGGCAGACATCCCAATTATTCGCAAAAGGAAGCGACGCAGAGGACAAAGAGCCGGATACCTCATCCGGACCCGCAGAAGACAACTAGGAAAGCTGCAGTTACCGTCAAAATTACTCGCCAACGTGCAATCATTGGACAATAAACTAGAATATCCTACCAACAGAACATCAAAAACTGTAATATCCAATGCTTCACGGAGTCGTGGCTGAATGACGACATGGATATTCAGCTAGCGGGATACACTCTGCACCGGCAGAATAGAACAGCACACTCCAGTAAGACAAGGGGGGGGCAGTCTGTGCATATTTGTAAACAACAGCTGGTGCACGAAATCCAAGGAAGTCTCTAGATTTTGCTCACCTGAAGTTGAGTATATTGTGATAAACTGCAGGCCACACTACTTGCCTAGAAAGTTCTCAACTATACTTTTCGTGGCTGTTTATTCACCAACACAGACAGATGCTGGCACTAAGACCGCACTCAGTCAGCTGTATAACGAAATAAGCAAACAGGAAACCACTCACCCAGAGGCGGCGCTCCTAGTGGCCGGAGACTTTAATGCAGGGAAACTTAAATCAGTTCTACCAAATCTCTATCAACATGTTAAATGTGCAACCAGAGGGGAAAAAAATCTAGATCACCTGTACTCCACACACAGAGACGCGTACAAAGCTCTCCCTCGCCCTCCATTTGGTAAATCTGACCACAACTCTATCCTCCTGATTCCTGCTTACAAGCAAAAATTAAAGCAGGAAGCCCCAGTGACTCTATAAAAAAATGGTCAGATGAAGCAGATGCTAAACTACAGGACTCCACACGGCCCTTTCCCAACTGGACAAAAGGAACACCTATGTGAGAATGCTGTTCATTGACTACATCTCAGCGTTCAACACCATAGTACCCTCAAAGCTCACCACCAAGCTAAGGATCGTGGGACTAAACACCTCCCTCTGCAACTGGATCCTGGACTTTCTGACAGGGCGCCCCAGGTGGTGAGGGTAGGTAGCAACACATCTGCCATGCTGATCCTCAACACTGGAGCTCCCCAGGGGTGCGTGCTCAGTCCCGTCCGGTACTCCCTGTTCACCCACGACTGCATGGCCATGCACGACTCCAACCATCATTAAGTTTGCTGACGACACAACAGTGGTAGGCCTGATCACAGACAACGACGAGACAGCCTATAGGGAGGAGGTCATGGACCTGGGACTGGTGGTGCCAGAATAACAACCTATCCCTCAATGTAACCAAGACTAAGGAGATGATTGTGGACTACAGGAAAAGGAGCACTGAGCACGTCCCCATTCTCATCGACAGGGCTGTAGTGGAGCAGGTTGAGAGCTTCAAATTCCTTGGTGTCCATATCAACAACAAACTAGAACGGTCCAAACACACCAAGACAGTCGTGAAGAGGGCACGACAAAGCCTATTCCCCCTCAGGACACTAAAAAGATTTGGCATGGGTCCTGAGATCCTCAAAAGGTTCTACAGCTGCAATATCGAGAGCATCCTGACCGGTTGCATCACTGCCGGGTACGGCAATTGCTCGGCCTCTGACCGCAAGGCAACTAAGACGGTAGTGCGTACGGCCCAGTACATCACTGGGGAAAAGCTGCCTGCCATCCAGGACCTCTACACCAGGCAGTGTCAGAGGAAGGCCCAAAAAATTGTCAGAGACCCCAGCCACCCCAGTCATAGACTGTTCTCTCAGTTCTGTCTGTTCTCTCAGTTTTTACCCCCAAGCCAAAAGACTACAGAACAGGTAACCAATGGTTACCCGGACTATTTGCATTGTGTGCCCTCCCTCAACCCCTCTTTTACGCTGCTGCTACTCTCTGTTTATCTTATATGCTTAGTCACTTTAACTATACATTCATGTACATACTACCTAAATTGGCCTGACCTACCAGTGCTCAAGCACATTGGCTAACCGGGCTATCTACATTGTGTGCCCCCCCAACCCCTCCTTTTATGCTTCTGCTACTCTCTGTTCATCATATATGCATAATCACTTTAACCATATCTACATGTACATACTACCTCAATAAGCCTGACTAACAGGTGTCTGTATATAGCCTTGCTACTCTTTTTTTAAATGTCTTTCTACTGTTGTTTTGTTTCTTCACACACACACACACACACACACACACCTTTTTTTTGGCACCATTGATTAGAGCCTGTAAGTAAGCATTTCACTGTAAGGTTTACACCTGTTGTATTCGGCGAACGTGACAAATAAACTTTGATTTGATGCAAATTTATTTCTTGATGCATGTGTATTGTGTCTTCCTGTCCTTCTTGGGTCCACACACATCACAGCGCTTCTTGTTGCCACCGGCTGCAATCTAGAATGATGATAACACTTAGTTCAGGAATTTTACTAACATCTCACTCACTCACATATATAATTACAGCAGACCAAAGTAGGAGAGTCAGACACACACACATTCAACAACATCACTCACACTTACTTCCGGTATTGGAGTTGTAGGTTCTGTGGGTCGGGCAGATGGGGCACCAGCATCCTCCTCCTAAATCCTCCTCACGATGGCTGCAGAAGCTGGGGTCCTTGGGTATGTTGCCACCTTTGGATTAGAGGTCTTACCAATGCCTTGCCCAGCTCCTCGAGGAAGAGCCGTCTCGTCTGTAACTTTCCTCTGTTCCAATTTGGGTTCTATGCCGTTCTGTCTGAAGACAAATTAATTTGTACGCCGAGATGTCCTAGATGTTGAAGAATATCACAAGATGCCAGCGTAGGGTTCTTCTTTTGCAGCTGTAGCCAGTCACCAGCTTGTCTAAATTGTCCACCACTCCTTTTGTGGCATTGTAATCCATTATGATTTCTGTTTTTTGATGTTCCTGGCCACAGATTCTCCCATCCCTATGCAGTGTACTCACAAGTACCACATTTTTGCCTTTCTTTGGCATGTAGGACACTAGGGACGTGTCAGCCGTCAACACAAACTTAGAGGAATTGATAGGCCCGTGTGTTCAACAGCTGAGCTGGGAGCTCTGGCTTGTTTTTTGTACTGTACTGTTCCTACCATTCCAGAGACATTGCTGCATGGAAAAGTTATCTGCCAGTTTCTGCATCCCGAAGAGATTCCCCATTGGATCTGAAAACACCAGTAAGGATAAGAACCCCAAAGTGTGTTTGGTCCATCTCCTTCAATCTCTCTCAAAAAACACGCCTTCCCTCCAAATTAGTGCCGTCCAGAATGATGTTCTGGATGGTGTCTGGGATGAACTGTTCAAAAGAACACTTTATGTCCTACACATGAGCAATCGCCATCCATCTCGGCCCTGGTTGCATCCTTATCACATTGGCAGCCATGCGGGATGGCTCATTCCTTGGGCAAGAAGACCACTCAATTTCACAATTTTCGACATCCATATTTCTCCTCCTGCAGGCTGCTGATGAGCTGGTTGCTGACGGGCTGGTCCTGGGGCTGGTTGCTGACAGGCTGGTCCTGGGGCTGGATGAGGGTTAATCTCATCCTCTTCTTCCAACTCACTGTCAGACTCCGAATTGACAGAGACATGATCCTCATTTTTGGAAAATTCAAGACGCTCCTTTCAAATGGAAGACGCTCCATTCACACTAGCTTCTCTCTCTGCAAAAATGATTTCGAAGGCCCTCAAAGCAGAGATAATTGTTGCTATACTGATTGATTGTGGTAAGGAGCCACACAAAGCTATTTATTTGTTTTGTCCCTCCACCAATTTGCACCTGGCTGGTCTAGAGTGTGGGAAAATAGATAATGTTCTACAATGTATCGAAATAATGTACCGAAACAATGTATTGTAATAACATTGTGCAGGTTCCCACACTACAAAGGGTAAAGAGTGCGAGGAAAGTGGGAGATGGGTTATTGGCGCTATGTTGAAACAGCAGGCCCAGGGAGGAGGAAGACAGACTGAAGGCACAGGGCAAACATTTTTGTTGAATTTTTACTTGTTTTTACCTACACACACACTTTTCCACATTTTTATTACTGCCGGGTCCAGTGGACCTGAACGCCAGATATGTCAAATACATGTGTAGTGGGGTGCACAGTGTGCACTCAATGAAAATGTGTTCATTTACATGTTCTTCACAGATAATTAGCCAAGGCCAATGAGTCTCAGGTTGAAAAAATAATTCATTGTTTCATTTTCCTTTTAGTAAACATTGAAAATGGGTCCCACAGACCCGAACACCACACAAGGGTTAAGAATGATAGAGGCCACTGTGTTCTTGGGGACCTTCAATGCTGCAGAAATGTTTTGGTACCCTTCCCCAGATCTGTGCCTCGACACAATATTGTCTCAGAGCTCTACGGACAACTTCTTCGACCTCATGGCTTGGTTTTTCCTCTGAAATGCACTGTCAGCTGTGGGACCTTATAAAGACAGGTGTGTGCCTTTCCAAATCATGTCCAATCAATTGAATTGACCACAGGTGGATTCCAATCAAGTTATAGAAACATCTCAAGTAGATCAATGGAAACAGGATGCACCTCTCACAGCAAAAGGTCTGAATACTTATGTAAGTAAGGTATTTATTTTACATTTTTAACACATTTGCTAAAATGTAAAATACATTTTTTTTTAGAAAGTTTTCACTCAGTTATTACGGGGTATTGTGTGTAGATTGATGAGGAAAAAATATATTTATATTCATTTTAGAATACGGCTGTAACGTAACAAAATGTGGAAAGAGTCAAGGGATCTGAATTCCCTCCCGAATGCACTGTATGTCTAATCCTTTCTCATGGTGGTTGTCTTGACGGATCCAAAATCAAATGACATAGAGCATTACTTTTCTGTCCTTGCATTTATGGCAGTGTAAGTTGTCATTATATCATATACATATACACAAATATAATTAATCAGTTAAATTAGACATTGCACTTGAACCCTGTAGAGATCTCAGAAAGGTTGTGTAACTACGTAACATATTAAACCATTTTCATGGGCACACAAATCCAAAATAATGTATGCATTGCAAAATTGAGTGCGTCTAACCAATATAGTCACCTTACCATGATACAAAAAAATTAAATCGATACTGTCATTAATGTGGTTTTTCAATAATTATGCATAATAATTGTTGGATGCACATTTGGTGTCCAGCTGATTAGTTACGCCCTGATATTTGCACACTTCATCATCTGATCCAGGAAGGAATTCTCAGAATGACAGTCAAGAGGTGAACAGTTGTTGCGATAGGATACAACAACAGCCCAAGTGCTGGAACAAAAGTGTGTTTGTGAGGTATGTCCAGAATATTTTGCAGTCTCATTAGTTATGCCGGTGAAGACAGTTGTGCCTGGTAGTTGGGCTCGGGTCAGCTTTTTGTTCACCCCCACCTACCTGCAATGTCAAGTAAACCATCCTAATAATCCATCCGCAATCGCCAGACTATACAGTGCATTCGGAAAGCATTCAGACCCCTTCACATTTTCTTACGTAACAACCTAAACTCATCAATCTACACACAATACCCCATAGTGACAAAGCGAAAACAGGTTTTTAGAAATGAAACTGAAATACCTTATTTACATACGTTTTCAGACCCTTTGCTATGCGACTCGAATTTGAGCTCAGGTGCATCCTGTTTCCATTGATCATCCTTGAGTTGTTTCTGCAACTTGATTGGAGTCCACCTGTGGTCAATTCAATTGATTGGACATGATTTGGAAAGGCACACACCTGTCTATGTAAGGTTGACAGTGCAGTTGACAGATAATGTCAGAGCAAAAACCAAGTCATGAGGTCAACATTGAAGGCCCCCAAGAACACAGTGGCCTCCATCATTCTTAAATGGAGGAAGTTTGGAACCACCAAGACTCTTCCTAGAGCTGTCCGTCCGGCCAAATTGAGCAATCGGGGAGAAGGGCCTTGGTCAGGGAGGTGACCAAGAACCCGCTGGTCCCTCTGACAGAGCTCTGAGTTCCTCTGTGGAGATGGGAGAACCTTCCAGAAGGACAACCATCTCTGCAGCACTCCACCAATCAGGGCTTTATGGTAAAGTGGCCAGACGGAAGCCACTCCTCAGTAAAAGACACATGACAGCCCACTTTGAATTTGTCAAAAGGCACCGAATGGACTTTCAGACCATGAGAAACAAGATTCTCTGGTCTGACGAAACCAAGATTGATTATTTGGCCTTAATTCCAAGCGTCACGTCTGGAGGAAACCTGGCATCATCCCTACTGTGAAGCATGGTTGTGGCAGCATCGTGCTGTGGGGATGTTTACTAGGACTAGGAGACTGGTCAGGATCTAGGGAAAGATGAATGGAGCAAAGTACAGAGAGATCCTTGATGAAAACCTGCTCAAGGAACTCAGACTGGGACGACCCTAAGCACACAAGACAAACTAGGAGTGTCTTCGGGACAAGTCTCTGAATGTCCTTGAGTTGCCCAGCCAAAGCTTGGACTTGCATCCGATTGAACATCTCTGGAGAGACCTGAAAATATCTGTGCAGCGATGCTCCCCATCCAACCTGACAGAGCTTGAGAGGATCTGCAGAGATGAATGGAAGTGACTCCCCAAATACAGGTGTGCCAAGCTTATAGGGTCATTCACAAAAATAAAACCATTTAAAAAATGTTTCTGCTTTGTCATTATAGGGCTATTGTGTGTAGATTTATGAGGGGAAAAAAACAACTTAATCAATTTTAGAATAAGGCTGTAACGTAACAAAATGTGTAAAAATGTAAGGGGTCTGAATAATTTCCGAATGCACTATATGTGGTTAAGTGAAAATCTGAGGCCCGAACCCAACCCCAACCCCAACCCCAACCCGATAATATATAAAATTGTGCTATAGACTACGGTCAAAGATAGAAAATGTGCTATAGACTACTGTCAAAGACGGCAGAACAATTTTTTGAGAGGGGGTGCAGGATTTGTTTTGCCTGATTTAGATATGTTTCTGCTTATAATTTCCAAACTTTTGATAGGCTATTTGTTAGTCAACTTGTTTATAATTAGATAGTTGTAGCTTCTCTTCTGTCATATGTTGCCCTAGAAGATTAAATGAACCCTTCCTCAACAGAATAATGTAATAGGTTGATAGAATGAATGCTTCTATCTAGTTGACATCTGTAAAGTTTTCGCTGTCATCTTTCGCGAAGCAAAGACTTTTATGGACTGGGAGAAAAATACAATAATTTTTTTTAACTGGAAAGATTTGATGTGCAAAATGTCCAAGTGACATCAGATTGACTGGTTCTAAGGTAAATGAAAGCTGTGGAAACAACCCAATGTAATTGTGATAAGATTTCAGTTCGGATTCGATTCATATTTGATGCGGTTGAAGTACTATCAGTTTTTATGATGCACCTCTAAAGATGGTATCTAACTGAGCCTTGCATTCTCTCAATATGCAGAAAGAGACTAATCATATTTCTCCACTCCTGTTCCCAAGACCATATTTTGCCTACATTTGGTGTATTATTTAACTGCAAGAAATGCTTAATTAATTAATAAGGCTATGTGAGAACTTATAAACCTTCAGTCAGCCTCCATATTTCAGTTTCCACTTAACACATCTAAACAGTAGGCTACAGTTAGTTCCCTATTTAAAGTCCCGTCTTGTGACTGTGGAATGTGTATATAGCGCCTCACAATCATCACACATAACATAGCCTGCTATCATCCTCTTTAACCACTTCACCTAATCTTATCCAGAAATGTATTTTCTGCCCCCCCCCCCCTCCTCTCTTTATTTTCGACTCACCTTTAACCACTTTTGTTTTATTGAATTAAACTTCGACAATGTCATTTATTCCCTCTGTGGATTGAAGTGAACTTTTTCTGCCCCTTCCCAAAAGCATGACTTGGCAATTGGCTGTGCAGGCTTTTTGTTGTGCATACAGTTAAGCCCTAAAGCTTAGGCTTATGCACTAATACCAAACCTCAAGGTAGCCTATAGATATAAATTGCACAATAATTATCCATTTAAGGATTTTTAAGGTATTGTTTTCTCTTATTCAACCAGCCACACAATATTTAAAGACCCTAAATCCGTCCACCCCGCGGATATAACCGAGGGGACAGCGGGTTATGATTCAACCCACACATCACTAGTGCCTGGATCCATATTGGATCTAATATCCCTAGCGAATCTATGTTGATCATCTGTTGTTGTCTGCTTGATTAATAGCAGGATCTTGATAGATTTAACAGAGAAAGCATCAAGGTAATGAGTTCATGTTTTCATATGTCTTTGTGCCTCGTAGTCTACTGTGGCAATTAAGTAGGATAGACTATTGTGCAGCACCCAACACTCTTCCTATTAATTACTCTGGATATAATGACAACACATTACATAGCCTAGTGGTCTTATTGGTAATGATATAACATGACAAATACCTTTTGTTTTCCATGTCACACATGCAATTTTAAACAATACTACAAAGGGCTTGAAATAGATTACTTGGTCTTGAATTTGAAGCTCAGAAATTCAAGTACTGGAATAGGCCTACCTTGAAAATCTAATATTTCCTACATTTGGTACTTGAAAAGTTATTGTAATTATTGCAACCAATTTATAAGTTCTCCTGCTCCCTTATAATTATCCGTGATTTCATTTTTGATCTGTTTTTGTGAGAGATGTGTCCACTTTAGTTTGTTTCTGGCGTTTTGCTACTCTGTTGCAGTGAATCCACATGCGGTTATTACGAAGAAGACATCTGTCGGCTTCAACTTGGCTTTCCATACAAATCCTTCCATTAAAAAAAGGAACATGGTTTTTGCTCACTTTCTCATTATAAAAACAGTGATGGTGAGATTCAAATAGTGAGATTAATGCTGTCGCTATTCATAGCTTTATTATGTGTGCCTGTGTCAGCCACATAGGGTACAGAAAAATCTGCATCCATCCAATCTATTTAGTCAGACAATGTTCACATTATTCTCTCATATTGTAGAATGTAATAATAATTTGAAAATCAACGCATTGGCAAAGCCCAAAAAAATGCACCATTCTTAAAGTGATACAGGTCTTCTTTTGACACTTGTTGCATGCTTTTTGAGGTGGAAGGGTTTTATATTAGGCTCTTTATCTACAATTATATAAATGACACAATTGTATAACATTGGGGTCCTTGAAAAGCACAATTAAGTGCTTGAAAAAGTCCTTGAAAATCCTTGAATTTGACTTGTCAATGTCTGTACGAACCCTGCTGAAAGGATGTTGTTGTAGAGGTGGAATTATGGGCCAGTTTGCAATGTTCACTTTTATTCCTCTAAGTACGTGGAACTATGTGGAACTGCATGAAAATCCTTTTATATTTGATTCAAACCATTTTGAAATGTTGATGCCAATGTCACACATTGGCCCCATTATTTATAGAAAGACCCAAATCTGCAACATCCTGCAGATACATAATCTCGTTTTTTTTCACTGGGGTAAATACCACTTACTGGGATGATAGTGTGTGTCCCTGCAGTATCTACAGTATCTACTGTATCTCTATTTCTAGTACTTCTCTGGTAACATGAGACAAGCATATGCTAATTCTAAAGGGAGGAAATCAAAACAGCATGACAATGTAGCCTATCTCAAAACCTATGGGCAGCCACACAAACAGCTATTCAGGCTTTGTGCTAATAATAATGACTACCCGCCAGGGGATTCTAGGGTGTCTTGTTTGGTTTTGACGAATATTCTGCAATGAAAGACATTTTTAATTCCAAACAAGTTACATTATTTATGCTGAAAGTCTTAGGGAAGCATTTTGAAATGCTACTCTCCGAGGCTGACTAATTGGATGTGTGTGGCGTAGATATTTAGAGGTCAGCTGTCGGCCCACATGTTATATCTACAGTGTAAGTCGGAAGTTTACATACACTTAGGTTGGAGTCATTAAACTCATTTTTCAACCACTCCACAACTTTCTTGTTAACAAACTATAGTTTTGGCAAGTCGGTTAGGACATCTACTTTGTGCATGACACAGGTAATTTTTCCAACAATTGTTTACAGACAGATTATTTCACTTGGATGACAGATTATTTCACTTGGATGTATTTCCAGGGCTACCTTCAAACTCAGTGCCTCCTTGACATCATAGGAAAATAAAAATAAATCAGCCAAGACCTAAGAAAAAAATTGTAGACCTCCACAAGTCTGGTTCATCCTTGGGAGCAATTTCCAAATGCCTGAAGGTACCACCTTCATCTTTACAAACAATATGAACCAAGTATAAACACCATGGAACCACACAGCCTTCATACCGCTCAGGAAGGAGACGCGTTCTGTCTCCTAGAGATGAGCGTACTTTGGTGCGAAAAGTGGGGAGGGGTTGATACATATTTTTTGTAAGGGAAAATCAACACTGACATTTCAAATTGGAAAAATGAAACTTCAGAACCCTTTTCATACCCCTTTCATACCTCAAATACACTTCAAGTTCTCCTGCAACAGGTTCATCAAATTTAGATCCTGCATCTGCATTTTCTTTATGTCATACTTTCCAATAAACTCCTCTCTCCTTTCAATGATTGCTTATAATGGTAGGACAAGCATTTTCTATAATGAGCGAACAATAAAAAGTGTGTTCAGATCAAGAGCTCAATTAATTTGTTATTTAAGTTCATTGTTTTAGATTATGCATTGCACTTTCTTGTTTCCCAAGGTAAGCCACCTTTTTCAGATGTTTAATACCTTCCAACTAAAGTGAAACTCTTGAGTATTGTGTAAGGACGTGATTCCAGTGTTTCATAACTAGTCCTACAAGTAGTCACAGTGCCAGCTGGGAATACTGAACGAAAGGGGTCTCTGGCAAGTGGTACTTGGGTAGCTACAACTGAAACTGGATCATATAAGATTCTTTTGAACTAAGAAAAAATAGTGTTTCACTCTATTGGTATGTGTTTCTATGAGCACAGTATAGTACAGTAGGCAACATCAAATGTACTTCTCTGCATTCCTCAGAAACGTATGGCTTTTTCTGATAAATAAAATCCCTGGCTGTCAGATGAGAACTTCCAATAGGATTTCCACAGTACCTAAGATATACTTTGACACTATGTTTGACTGAATGTTTGTCATATCAGTGCTACTGTATGCACCAGTTTCATTTTAATTACACTCTTTTATGGTGCCATAATTGTAGCTATTAACCTAGCTGTCAATTGTTAATTTTTGTAAATAACTTGTGGAAGTTGATTATTTTGTAATCAAAATAATTGTGCAATTGTATTTATTAAGCGGTGTATTTAATCAGTTTTAATAGTTACTTTAATTAGCTAGATTCATTTGTTACATTTCGAAAATGTTAGAGGGTTGTCTTTTTATTTTGCTCATCCCTGTAATGTTGCATATCAGATCACCAGTTATCCATGTCATACAGTCATATTTGTTTGTGCCGTTGTCTACCGACAGTGCCTTGCAATATTATTCACCCCCCTTGGCATTTTTCCTATTTTGTTGCATTACAACTTGTAATTTAAATAGATTTTTATTTGGATTTCATGTAATGAACAAACACAAAATAGTCCAAATTGATGAAGTGAAATGAAAAAAATAACTTGTCTAAAAAATGTACAAAAAATAAATACCTGAAAAGTGGTGCCTGCATATGTATTCACCCCCTTTGCTATGAAGCCCCTAAATAAGATCTGGTGCAACCAATTACCTTCAGAAGTCACATAATTAGTTCAAATAAGTCCACCTGTGTGCAATCTAAGTGTCACATGATCTGTCACATGATCTCAGGATATATACACCTGTTCTGAAAGGCCCCAGAGTCTGCAACACTACTAAGCAAGGGGCACCACCAAGCAAGCAGCACCATGAAGACCAAGGAGCTCTCCAAACAGGCCAGGGACAAAGTTGTGGCGAAGTACAGATCAGGGTTCGGTTAAAATAAATATCCAAAACGTTGAACATCCCACGGAGCACCATTAAATCCATTATAAAAAAATGTAAAGAATATGGCACCACAACAAACCTGCAAGAGAGGGCCGTCCACCAAAACTCACGGACCAGGCAAGGAGGGCATTAATCAGAGAGGCAACAAAGAGACTGAAGATAACCCTGAAGGAGCTGCAAAGCTCCACAGCGGAGATTGGATTATCTGTCAATAGGATTTCTAAGCCGTACACTCCACAGAGCTGGACTTACAGAAGAGTGGTCAGAAAAAAGCCATTGCTTAAAGAAAAAATAAGCAAAAATGTTTGGTGTTTGCCAAAAGGCATGTAGGAGACTCCCCAAACATATGGAAGAAGGTACTCTGGTTAGATGAGGCAAACATTTAGCTTTTTCGTCATCAAGGAAAATGCTATGTCTGGCGCAAACTCAACACCTCTCATCACCCAGAGAACACGATCACCACAGTGAAGCGTGGTGGCAGCATCATGCTGTGGTTATGTTTATTATCAGCAAGGACTGGGAAACTGGTCAAAATTGAAGGAATGATGGATGGCTCTAATTACAGGGAAATTCTTGAGGGAAACCTGTTTCAGTCTTCAAGAGATTTGACTGGGACGGAGGTTCACCTTCCAGCAGTACAATGACCCTAAACATATTGCTAAAGCAATATTCGAATGGTTTAAGGGGAAACATTTAAATGTCTTGGAATGGCCTAGTCAAAGCCCAGACCTCAATTCAATTGAGAATCTGTGGTATGACTTAAAGATTTCTGTACACCAGCGGAACCCATCCAACTTGAAGGAGCTGGAGCAGTTTTGCCTTGAAGAACATTAAAAAAATCAAGTTTTCATTTTTTTTCTTTTTTTTCTTGTTTCATGTTTCATGTTGTGTAAATCAAATGATACCAACCCCTCAAAAATCTATTTTAATTCCGGGTTTTAAGACAACAAAATAGGAAACATACCATGGGGGTGAATACTTTTGCAAGCCACTGTATGAGACCTATTCATTTTTGCCTTCAACTATCTTCAACTTCAGCTGCACTCAAGACCATTCATATCCGTAAAGTCAAGTTTTAAAAGCTTGTCCTGAAAACTTGTAATTTCGACATTTCTAAAAGGATTCTGCTGTACTCATATTGAACCATTTAAAAAAAAACTTGACATTCATGTTGAGACAGGCCCCGGCTTTAAAAACAGAGCATTTTGCTCGTCGGATTGTCATAAAAGGAAAAGCTTTCAGATAAAATACAGAAAAATGTCACCCAGTTCTTCCTCACGAGATGAATCACCTGAAAGGCTTTCAATTGTCTGTTTGAGCACAGACCTAGACCAACCACTTACAGAAAGACACATATTGACTTGATTACTGTACTTTGAACAAACAATGACCAATCTGAGAAAGGAGGTAGAATTTCGAACCATCCAGCATCCATTCTAATTAAATTCCCTTTCCTTGTAAATACTATTTAATTCAATTCAAAATACAGGTCAGTCTTTGAATTCAGAGATACAGTAATTAAATTCCTCTCAATTCCAATGTTAGGTACATTCCCAAAAAGTAATGCTCAATTCAATATTTCCCCCCAAAATTTCACAAATTCCAATTTGATTGCAATTCATTCAGGCTTTCAGGCTTATTATGTCACTGATCAGGCAGCTTACTGTAACATTAGAAATATGAGTTACATGATTTAAAACAAATCCTGCAGTCCATGTTTGATACTAAATGCATTAATTGTATTAATTGGGAAGTGTACGAATATTGAATTCCAAAGATGAAAGTTTTTACAATTTAAATTCAAACAGTCCAAACAGTAAATTCCAATTCCATAACTTGAAGATTTAATTTAATTTGAATACAAACAATGTAAATGCTCCACCTCATGAGTGAATTCTAGAATTGAATTGGAACTTAAAATTAATTTGGAATTGACCCCAACCCTGCTGTCCATTTTAGTTGGAAATATAAAGATTTTTCAGTGCCAATTGCCATTGTTGTTAGATGTACAGGTGAAGTCGGAAGTTAACATACACCTTAGCCAAATACATTTAAACGCAGGTTTTCACAATTAATGACATTTAATCATAGTAAAAATCCCCAGACAGGTCAGTTAGGATGACCACTTTATTTTAAGAATATTTAATGTCAGAATAATAGTAGAGAAAATTATTTATTTCAGCTTGTATTTCTTTCATCACATTCCCAGTGGGTCAGAAGTTTACATACACTCAATTAGTATTTGGTAGCATTGCCTTTAAATTGTTTAACTTGGGTCAAATGCTTCAGATAGCCTTCCACAAGCTTTCCACAATAAGTTGTGTGAATTTTGACCCATTCCTCCTGACAGAGCTGGTGTAACTGAGTCAGGTTTGCAGGCCTCCTTGCTCACACGCTTTTTCAGGTCTGCCCGCACATTTTCTAAAGGATTGAGGTTAGGGCTTTGTGATTGCCACTCCAATATCCTGACTTTGTTGTCCTTAAGCCATTTTGCCACAATTTTGGAAGTATGCTTGGGGTCATTGTCCATTTGGAGACCCATTTGCAACCAAGCTATATCAATATATCCACATAATTTTCATACCTCATGATGCCATCTATTTTGTGAAGTGCACCAGTCGCTCCTGCAGCAAAGCACCCCCACAACAATATGCTGCCACCCCCGTGCTTCACGGTTGGGATCTTTGTGTATGTAAACTTCTGACCCACTGGAATTGGGATACAGTGAATTATAAGTGACATAATCTGTTTGTAAACAATTTCGGGTAAAATGACTTGTGTCATGCACAAAGTAGATGTCCTAACGGACTTGCCAAACTATAGTTTGTTAACAAGAAATTTGTGGAGTGGTTGAAAAACGAGTTTAATGACTCCAACCTAAGTGTATGTAAACTTCTGATATTAACTGTATGTTCTTTGCACATGATCTGTGGTGAAATAGTGTGTTATAGTGTTTTCAGATAGGCCTTTAGAGTCATTATTCTTTCCCATATGTGCTCTACCTGTGTAGAATACAGATCATTTCAGGAGTTTATTATGTCATTGCCAACCCTACAGCTCTATATTGATATTCTTTCTCATTAATGATAAGTTTGCCCCACTGACTTAGCAGTAGAGACCTTCCCTTCAAGGAGGCTATGGGTTTCAAAACTATTGTGATTGCTCAAGTACATCCTCCACCTTGGAGCCAAATGAGGTTGTCTATACCGTGTAACATATAGCCTGTCATGTTGTACGGTCTGGAGAAGAGGGCTGATGTGATAAGAGGAGTGTACCACACCACTAATCAAGCATCTGGGAGAATCCCTCACATCAAAGCATCTCCAGTGTTTGAATGTGTGCCAGAGCCCAATGTAATAAACATAAGAAGGTAATGCTGGCTGTCATAATTACCGGCTTTCTGAATTTTTTTGTATTGGCGACCTTCAGCAATCAGGCCACTTTGGAAATCTTACCTGGTGTGTTTGCAATGTTGCATTTAATTGATTGACATTTGTTTTCTGAGTTAAAACCGAAAAATCAGTAACATGAAAATGGCCTGTTTTTTTTTTTTTAAATAGAAAAATAGAAAAACTACCTGTTTTTTGTATATAAATAACAATCTTGATATTTACATTTTCACATGTGCGTGGTTTTAAATGTGGAATGCCTGTCATTGGCCAAATGCACCGCCTTCCTGTCCCTTCAAAATATAAGTTTATCCTTCTAACTTCATTCTATTAATCTACTATCAATTTGGTAATCTATTAATAGCTATTAATTAATATATTAATGTCAACATAACATGATATTTCTCTATTTCTATTAAGATTCAAGATTATAAGAGAGGGATTGATGGGTTGTGACATGGTGAGAGCTCCACCTTACCCTCTGATAGGCTTGGTGGAATTTTGTTCATATTGCTATATTGCAATCCTCTCAGATCTCCACAAGTGTCTAGGGTGTTGGTTGTGTCGAACAGGGCCTGGGTATCACAGCTACTCACTCACTCAGAGTCCCAAAAAAATGACTAGCTGTCAAATCTTTGCTTCCTCTGTTCTTATTTCTTATGGAAGTCGCTTTGGATAAAAGTGTCTGCTAAATGGCTTATATTATTATTTTATTCAATTCATTCCTCACCTTCCTCCCAAAACACATTTGTGTAGAGGATTTAAGGTTCCTCACCTCGTGCCTCCTCCTCCAATGTACTTTGAAAGGGAGGTGAGGAAAAAAGGACAGAGGAAGCAAGGATTTGACAGCTAGTGGGTGGGTGGGTAAAATGCTATATAACCATAAAGAAAGCATGGTGATACAAAAGTCTGACTGCCTTTCTTTTTAAAGTTGTGTGTGTGTGTGTGTGTGTGTGTGTGTGTGTGTGTGTGTATATGTCTGCCATTTGAAAGCTTTAAATACCAAAAGGGTTCAAATAGACTCCAGGGTTAATTGCTGCTCATTACTGCCATCTAGTGGAATTAAAGATGCTGCCACATACAATTCAATTGAATTAAATAGGTTTTTTTCTGAAACGTTGATACGTACCCCCAGGACTGTTGTTTATATCCGTGAAAGCACATCTCTGATTGTCAATACTGATTAGTTTTAGGTCTGCATAATATACAGTGTCATATATAGTTCCATGATATGCCCTATACTAAAATGTTATACACATTTTGGAATAAAAAAACATAAGCTGGTGCACACCCAGAAAAATGATTTTGTGTGGAGGAGCTGACAAGGTACAAATCTGTGGTTCTGCCCCTGAACAGGCAGTTAACCCACTGTTCCTAGGCCGTCATTGAAAATAAGAATTTGTTCTTAACTGACTTGCCTAGTTAAATAAAGGTTAAAAAAAAGGTGAATAAAGTATGAAAATAAAGAGTTTGGACACAACAATTCAATATAAAAGAGAAATAATCTCCACAATATATTTTTTTATGGGCCTTTTCCTGTAATAATGACTCAATCAGGGACCGGTCCTCAGTGCTGAAATAGAGTCAGCATCTGCTGATGACATGAACAAGGGGAACCTGATCAGTAATCCTAGATCAGCAATGCTACTCTGAAACACTTGGTGAATACAGACCTAGATCTTCCCTACATTTTAGGTGTGTGAGCACGTATGTGGCAGGCAGGAGAAGGGTGCAGGGAGAGGAGTGCACTGCAGATGTGTGTGTATGTGTGTGTGCTGGCCTGGTCAGTCATGAGTATGTCGTCTCTCTGTAGCCTCAGGCCTTTTGCTCTTAATCTGAATCTCTCAGCCTGCTTTTGCCTCTTCATTGTCACTCTGTTGAATGATGTAATTCTCTGACTCCTCCATTGACCTCCTATTCTGAGCCCTCAACAGACAGAATAGCGAACCCAGCAGAGCCACAGTACCCCGATTTTCTGAAATCGCATTGTTAATATGAGCATCGTAGACTATGATTAACAAGGGAGCTAGGGTATATCAGTTATCTAACCATTTACAGTAACAGCAGTTCATTAATAGGTTGATAAACATGGTCATTGTTGTGATCTTATCTTAAATATAAAATGGAGAAATATCACAATCTTGTAATTAAGAGACTAATTGATAGCTTTTAATAGATTGCCTGATAGATAGTAGATACATAGAATGAGGTGAACAACTATTTTGAAGGCACAGGAAGTGTTGCCTGTGCATTTGGCCAATGACAAGCATTCCACCAGTGGAGGCTGCTGAGGGGAGGACAGGCTCATAATAATAGCTGGAATGGAGGGAATGGAATGGTATCAAACACATCAAACGTGGTTTCCATTCACTCCATTCCAGCCATTATTATGAGCCGTCCTCCACTCAGTAGCCTCCAACGCTTTCCACATTTAACCCCACCCCCTTGTGAAAATCTAAATATGACATTTGTTTTTGTTGTTGCTTTGTTTATATCCAAGAAATGAGAACATAAAACAAGCAATTTCTCATTATTATTAATAATGGTAAGGGAATAATTAGACATTTTATTTTGTAAAGTTGTTTCTTGCATCAAACACAACATTTTCACTCACCTCATGGATAAACAGGTTAATGTTGTCACGGGATTCTTCTGTCAAAGGAGAGGAGGACCAAAATGCAGCGTGGTTGAAATTCATGTTGTTTTTAATAAGAAAACTATACATGAATAAACTACAAAAACAACAGTGTAAACCCGAAACAGTCCCGTGTGGAACAAACACTGACACATGAGACAATCACCCACAAAAACCCAACCCCAAACAGGCTACCTAAATATGGTTCCCAATCAGAGACAATGACTAACACCTGCCTCTGATTGAGAACCATATCAGGCCAAACATAGAAATAGACAAACTAGACATGTAACATAGAATGCCCACTCAGATCACACCCTGACCAAACAAAACATAGAAACATACAAAACAAACTATGTTCAGGGTGTGACAAATGTCAAGCCCTGCATGTCTTTTTCAGAAGTTTTACATTGAACATTGGCTGCTACTGTAGGCTGAATGATAGTACAGCTATTCCCATGTTAAAATGTTATGGGATGCATTTTCTCCAATGTTTTTGATGGTAGGCCACTCTGGTAGGCCTACATTATGATCAAATAGCCACAGGGCCTAAAACTGTAACTTAAAGTGGATAAAGCCTCAGTGTTAACAGTAAATGTGCGCCGGAAGTTGCACAGAGTTTTCACGATGTTCAAGTTTGCTCTTTGTTGATATCCAAGAAATGAGAACATAAAACAAGCAATTTCTCATTATTATTATTATTCCTTTTTTATTAACTGTCTGTTTTCACATTGCCGATTGCTCCGTTTTAGCTCAGAAAACAATTGGTCAAAAAGTACATGGACCGTTAACACATAATTCAAGTTTGTAGTATCTTGTTTATAATGTAAACCAAAACCTTCAATATGATTGAGCCACAGCTTCATGGTGTAAATCCCAGTGGGTGGTTCCAGCCTGACAGGCTGGCTGGCATGCAACAGGGACGTCTCACTCCCAACTTCCCCAATGCTTGAGGGAGGAAGTCAAGACATGCTGATGAGATTTCATTTATTAATAGGCAGCTGTGGGCAACAAATTCATTCTTGTTAACCCTTCATGCTTCACTTGATATATCCATCATACCAACTGTACTGTGTGATATCACTTTCACTTTCTTCTTTCAGGCCCGACAATAATACTTGACCTGATTTTTTTCCTTCTCTTTTTCTCCTCAGGAAGAAGAGTTGAGGAAAAGTGGAGAGGCCAAGTATGCCCATTTGAGTAACGATCTCCACGTTTTAATTGAAGCCTTCGCTCCTCCCGGAGAGGCCTATTCCCGCATGAGCCATGCCTTGGAGGAGATTAAGAAATTCCTAGTTCCAGTAAGTTCGTTTAAACCATTTCATTTACTCTAATTGTACATTGAGATGGGTCGGTGCACCTCTGCTCTCGTGGAATCCTCTACCGGGTCTTATTTGCACTTTCAGATGTAATTGAAAGTTGCTACAAGGTTAAGCAAGTGATTAAAACAGCTCCAGACAGACTGATTGAATGTTGGAAGGTCGACACTGACACATTTTGTTACAACCCCAACTGACATCTCTCAAGAATGACAATGTAGTACATTTTTCACATAACTTACAATATTTTCTGGATGGTTACTATATTACATTTTCTATATTACAATTTCCTCTGTACCCCCCCCCCCCCTCCATCTACCTAACGAGTGAGTTAATGTATTCCACAATTAACAAGTGTGGTATAGAGCAACCTGCAAGGCTCTGCCGACTTTGAGCCTACAGCAGTTAGCAGTAATTAATGTGCATACTGTATAGGCATGCTGAGACTGAGCTGTAAATATGAATAAAGCTTTGCAGCGTCTGCCAGTCCCTCAGGTAGAGAAGCTGGATGAGTCTCCTCACGGCATTCCGTGTGCCTCCCCCTTCCTGCCGTAGGTTTTACATCACAGAGTATATGCTTAGCTGGATGTGTTTCAGCTTCGGCAGCTGCACTGATCAGGTCAAAGTACCCCCCCAGCCCAGTCAAGACTATATTTCAATTCTCCATTATGTTCATAATGGCCACCCGACTAGAATTGCAAGTAGAAGGACACTTGTGTCTACCCCTGAACAATGTTCCCTCTAAGCTGCAATGCAGAATTAATATCAGCCTGGGCAGAGAAGCACGAGATTGAACTTCATTCAACTTTTTAGAGTTTTCCCCGTTAGTTAATACTATCAATGGTTCCCTTTACAGTGGGATTTGTGATCAAATCAATGCAATATTAGCCACTTTCAGTGCAACATAGCGAAACAAAACGAACTACGCAATACTTAGTATGCAAAACCATGCACAAATTTTGCTATAGGCAAAACGCATCAGAGTAGGATTCTATTGCGTTGGCAGGCACGACTCAGGCCCATACGCCATAATCAATCAGAGTTGCAGTAGGCCTATATGTAGCCTGGATCTGTGCCATTCACTTTGAACTGATATCCAATTGCGATCCAATTACAATCTTGTCTCATTGCTGCAACTCCCCAACGGGCTCAGGCGAGGCGAAGGTCGAGTCATGCTCTGAAACATGACCCGCCAAAACGAGCAATTTAACACCCGTTCACGTAATCCGGAAGCTGCATGTAGGAAACACTGTTCAACTGACAACCGCTGTCAGCCTGCAGGCGCCCGGCCTGCCACAAGGAGTCGCTAGAGCACAATGCGCCAAGTAAAGCCCCCCAGGTCAAACCCTCCCCTAACCCGGACAACGCTGGGCCAATTGTGCACCGCCCTATGGCCGGTTGTGACACAGCCTGGAATCGAACCCTGTAGTGACGCCTCAAGTACTGCCATACAGTGCCTTAGACCGCAAACGTGCATTTCTAGACATGTTTGAAAAGTTACTCAGGTGAAAACCTTTTTTTTGTCTTAAAGGGGCAGTGTTGTATTTTGGGACAGGCTTGATAAGATAAGTATAGGCAGAGGGTAGCATATTTTGTCTGATTCTCTGTAATAATGGTAAGGGAATAATTATAATTATTATTATAATTAGACATTTTATTTTGTAAAGTTGTTTCTTGCATCAAACAACACTACATTTTCAGTCACCTCATGGATAAACAAGTTAATGTTGTCACGGGATTCTTCTGTCAAAGGAGAGGAGGACCAAAATGCAGCGTGGTTGAAATTCATGTTGTTTTTAATAAGAAAACTATACATGAATAAACTACAAAAACAACAACCGTGTCAACCCGAAACAGTCCCGTGTGGAACAAACACTGACACAGGAGACAATCACCCACAAAACCCAACACCAAACAGGCTACCTAAATATGGTTCCCAATCAGAGACAATGACTAACACCTGCCTCTGATTGAGAACCATATCAGGCCAAACATAGAAATAGACAAACTAGACATGTAACATAGAATGCCCACTCAGATCACACCCTGACCAAACAAAACATAGAAACATACAAAACAAACTATGTGCAGGGTGTGACAAATGTCAAGCCCTGCATGTCTTTTTCAGAAGTTTTACATTGAACATTGGCTGCTACTGTAGGCTGAATGATAGTACAGCTATTCCCATGTTAAAATGTTATGGGATGCATTTTCTCCAATGTTTTTGATGGTAGGCCACTCTGGTAGGCCTACATTATGATCAAATAGCCACAAGGCCTAAAACTGTAACTTAAAGTGGATAAAGCCTCAGTGTTAACAGTAAACGTGCGCCGGAAGTTGCACAGAGTTTTCACGATGTTCAAGTTTGCTCTCAGCAGACCTGAAATTTGCTCAGTGCCGAAAAGAAAATTGAGGGAACATTGCACCTGAAATATTACAGCTTTGGCTAGGCTAGAATGAAAATATATTTGGGGGATGTATTTTTTCCTAGTCTTTTATCTCCTACATAGAGACTTGCAGTCATACAAGGTTCCAGAGCCTGATGATTAACTCACCTAAATGCAACCTGGTTGGAGGAGGAGGATTTTTTTGTTCAAATGATGTATGGAGGACCAAAGTAGCCAATCCAACAATTGGCATTTTCCTTGGCATGCCCACCCATCCTGTTATTCTCTGTATTCATCTGGCAGGTTAGAATCAATGGACTTCTTCCAAAACTTGCCTTGCAAGCAAACAAAATGTCATGGTAGTCAGACAATGTGTCGTCTGGTCCAGAGGGTTTTCCCCAATAGGGGCATGCGACATCTGTGAAAAGACCATTCACTGTGTGTGAGGAGTTGGGACTTGGACCTCAGCTGTAGATCTCTGCAGTTCATCCAGAGTGATCATGGGCATCTTGGCTGCATCTCTGATCAGTCTTCTCCTTGTATGAGCTGAAAGTTTAGAGGGACGGCCAGGTCTTGGTAGATTTGCAGTGGTCTGATACTCCTTCCCTTTCAATATTATCACTTGCACAGTGCTCCTTGGGATGTTTAAAGCTTGGGAAATCTTTTTGTATCCAAACCCGGCTTTAAACTTCTTCACAACAGTATCTCGGACCTGCCTGGTGTGTTCCTTGTTCTTCATGATGCTCTCTGCGCTTTTAACGGACCTCTGAGACTATCACAGTGCAGGTGCATTTATACGGAGACTTGATTACACACAGGTGGATTGTATTTATCATCATTAGTCATTTAGGTCAACATTGGATCATTCAGAGATCCTCACTGAACTTCTGGAGAGAGTTTGCTGCACTGAAAGTAAAGGGGCTGAATAATTTTGCACGCCCAATTTTTCAGTTTTTGATTTGTTAAAAAAGTTTGAAATATCCAATAAATGTCGTTCCACTTCATGATTGTGTCCCACTTGTTGTTGATTCTTCACAAAAAAATACAGTTTTATATCTTTATGTTTGAAGCCTGAAATGTGGCAAAAGGTCGCCAAGTTCAAGGGGGCCGAATACTTTCGCAAGGCACTGTACTTCCCCCTGGTACCAGGAGAGTAGTGATTCACATACTGCCCCCTAGTACCAGGAGAGTAGTGATTCATGCAGCACAATATATAGCATTAAAATATACTGAACAAAAACATAAACGCAACAATTTCAATTTTACATAATTTTATAGTACATATACGAAAATCAGAAAATTCAAATAACTGCATTAGGCCCTAATCTAGGGTCGCAGCCATGGGTGGGCTTGGGAGGGCATAAACCCACCCACTGGGAGCCTGGCCCAGCCAATCAGAATTAATCCCCCCCCACAAACGGGCTTTATTACAGATGGAAATACTCCTCGGTTCAATCAGCTCTCCGGGTGGCTGGTCTCAGACGATCCCACAGGTGAATAAGCCGGTGTGGAGGTCCTGGACATAGTTCCAAATCATCTAAACGACGTTGGAGGAGGCTTAAGGTAGATAAATGGACATTAAATTCTCTGGCAACAGCTCTGGTGGACATTCCTGCAGTCAGCATGCCAATTGCATGCTCCCTCAAAACTTCAGACATCTGTGGCATTGTGTTGTGACAAAACTGCACATTTTAGTGTCCTTTAATTGTCACCAACACAAGGTGCACCTGTGTACAGATCATGCTGTTTAATCAGCTTCTTGATATGCCACACCTGTCAGGTGGATGGATTATCTTGGCAAAGGAGAAATACTCACAAACAGGGATTTAAACACATTTGTGCACAAAATGAAAGAAATCAGCTTTTTGTGTGTATGGAACATTTCTGGGATCTTTAATTTCAACTCATGAAACATTGGACCAACACTTTACATGTTGCGTTTATATTTCTGTTCAGCATAGCAGGTGTATCTGCACTGTCTCAGTCATCAACAGTATGGACCACAGAAGAGTTGTTAGGGAGGTGACTGGCAGTAGAGATGCTCTCGCTGGTTAACAGGGTGCTGTACACCACAACCCACCAACCCCCAATGTAAGAATGCTGAAATACTGGATTTCACTGCAATGTCTGATTCCCCTTCGTTTATACTGTAATATTACCCCCACTATTAGCTAAAAGTGAAATAATGGATGAAAAATTTTCTGAATGTTTTTAAATTATATTGTTTTATCAGTTATTTTGGTTGTCATATTATAGTGGGGAATTGAGCCTCTTTTTTCTGCCAGTGTTTCATTATCTTCTCTGGAAATATTCTTACAACCGGAGCTTAATCACAGTGTTTTCTCCAAGTTGTCGCCTCCTGGTACAGTTGAAAGCATTTTGCCACCAGTTTTCATTTGGAGGCTAATTAGCCTGACCATCCAACAGCCTCTATAGTGATCCCATCAGGCTAGCCATTACATCTATTCATCGCCAAAGATATTTCTTTCCTGAACCACTTTAACCCCATCAAGCGTTTGCTATGTGCAAACTGGTGCAAATGCAATACAATTATTTAACTTGAAGCTATTCAAGACATTGCTTGCTGTTTTGCAGAGCAAAACAGACTTTGAATTGACTTCATTCACTCGCTAGAATACCGCCATTTCGATTACGTCTGTTTGTACACAAGTCACTGTCAATCAGGTAATGCAAACATTTTACATGCAATGTATCACTGTTTAAAAGGAAAGACATGAATGAGTAAATCTCATTGACATCGCAAACTTGGTCTGTGGGACGATGTTAGCGTTTCCTTTTCAGTGTTCATAAGTGAACATGTCCATAAGTGATCTGAATTCTGTGCAGTCTCTCTGCTGTGTGCTCTGTTGTACACCCACCGACTAAATAGAATACCATACCACCACCACAGGGCTCCTTTCCATACCACCACCACCACAGGGCTCCTTTCCATACCACCACCACAGGGCTCCTGTCCATACCACCACCACCACAGGGCTTTTTTTTCCATACCATCAGAATGAATAAATACATCATACATCACTCAAGATCTGCTTTTAAATTAGCCTACAACCAGGGTAGATGGGTCTTTAGGGAGAAGGAGACAGAGCCCCTACAGAAAACCTGTCTTGTCCCAGTTGCTTTAAGTGGTAATCATTCAAGTCTGTCTATGGCATCTGTTATGCTACATTTATGCCTCAGCTGATACAAACCTGGAATATATGTATATATATGTATGTAATTATATACAGTGCCTTTGAAAAGTGTTCAGACCCATATTTTGTCATTTTCCCCCCCTCATCAATCTACACACAATACCCCATAATGACATTACAATACCCCATAATAACATTACAATACCCCATAATGACATTACAATACACCATAATGACATTACAATACCCCATAATGACATTACAATACCCCATAATGACAATGCAATACCCCATAATGACATTACAATACCCCATAATGACATTACAATACCCCATAATGACAATGCAATACCCCATAATGACAATGCAAAAACAGGTTTTTAGAAATGTTTGCTCATTTATTTTGACTATTTTCTACATTGTAGAATAATCTGAAATATCAAATTTACATAAGTATTCAGACCCTTTACTCAGTACTTTGTTGAAACACCTTTTGGAGTGATTACAGCCGCAAGTCTTCTTGGGCATGATGCTACAAGCTTGGCACACCTGTATTTGGAGAGTGTCTCCCATTCTTCTCTGCAAAACCTCTCAAGCTCTGTCAGGTTGGATGGGGAGCGTTGCTGCACAAATATTTTCAGGTCTCTCCAGAGATGTTAGATCGGGTTCAAGTCCAGGCTCTGGCTGGGCCACTCAAGGCAATTCAGAGACTGTCCCAAAGCCACACCTGCATTGTCTTGGCTGTGTGCTTAGGGTCATTGTTCTGTTGCAAGGTGAACCTTCACTCCAGTCTGAGGTCCTGAGCGCTCTGGAGCAGGTTTTCATCAAGAATCTCTCTGTACTTTGCTCCATTCATCTTTCCCTCAATCCTGACTAGTCTCCCAGTCCCTGCCGCTGAAAAACATCCCCACAGCATGATGCTGCTACCACCATGCTTCACCGTATGGATAGTGCCAGGCTTTTGGCAAACTCCAAGCGGGCTTTCATGTGCCTTTTGATGAGAAGTGGCTTCCGTCTGGCCACTCTACCATGAAGTACTGATTGGTGGAGTGCTGCAGAGATGGTTGTCCTTCTGGAATGTTCTCCCATGTCCACAGAGGAACTCCAGAGCTCTGCCAGTGACCATTGGGTTCTTGTTCACCTCCCTGACCAAGGTCATTCTCCCCCGATTGCTCAGTTTTTGCCGGCGGACAGCTCTATGAAGAGTCTTGGTGGTTCCAAACTTCTTCCATGTTTTGGTAACCTTCCCCAGATCTGTGCCTCAACACAATCCTGTCTCTGAGCTCTATGAAAGATTCCGTCGACCTCAAGGCATGGTCGAATCTACATGTAGATTCATATCTACATGTACATACTACCTCAATCAGCCCGACTAACCTGTGTCTGTACGCTACTTTTATAGCCTCGCTACTGTATACTGTTGTTATTTTTCACTGTCTTTTTACTGTTGTTTTTATTTCTTTACTTACCTATCGTTCACCTAATACCTTTTTTGCACTATTGGTTAGAGCCTGTAAGTAAGCATTTCCCTGTAAGGTCTACCTACACCTGTTGTACTCGACGCACGTGACAAATGAACTTTGATTGGATGGTTTTTGCTCGGACATGCACTGTCAAATGTGGGACCTTACATAGACAGCTGTGTGCCTTTCCAAATCATGTCATATCAATTGAATTGACCACAGGTGGACTCCAAGTTGTAAAAACATCTTAAGGATGATCAATGGAAACAGGATGCATCTGAGCTCAATTTTGAGTCTCATAGCAAAGGGTCTGAATACTTAATTAAGTAAATAATGTATTTCTGTTTTTTATTTGTAAGACATTTGCAAAAAAAATTAAGTCTGTTTTCACTTTGTCATTATATGGTATTGTGTGTAGTTTGCTAAGGCTTTTAAAAAATCAATTTTAGAACATGCCTGTAATGTAACAAAATGTGGAAAAAGTCAAGGGGTCTGAATACTTTCTCGTAGGCACTGTTATAGGGTACCTGTCCAAAGTTTTAGATACACCTACTCATTCAAAGGTTTTTCTTTATTTTTACTATTTTCTACATTGTAGAATAATAGTGAAGACATCAAAACTATGAAATAACACATATGGAATCACGTAGTAACCAAATAAGTATTAAACAAATACAAACATATTTTATATTTGAGATTCTTCAAAGTAGCCACCCTTTGCCTTGATGACAGCTTTACACACTCTTGGCATTCACTCAACCAGCTTCACCTGGAATGCTTTTCCAACAGTCTTGAAGGAGTTCCCACGTATGCTGAGCACTTGTTGGCTGCTTTTCCTTCACTCTGCAGTCCAACTCATCCCAAACCACCTCAATTGGGTTGAGGTTGGGGGATTGTGGAGGCCAGGTCATCTGATGCAGTACTCCATCACTCTCCTTCTTGGTAAAATAGCCCTTACATAACCTGGAGGTGTGTTGGGTTATTGTCCTGTTGAAAAACAAATGATAGTCCCATTAAGCGCAAACTAGATGTGATGGCGTATCGCTGCAGAATGCTGTGGTAGCCATGCTGGTTAAGTGTGTTTTATATATAAATAATATATATATATATATAAATATATATATATATACATATATATTATGAATCAACAGGGGTGGTGTGAGCAATGCCTTTTTGTACCCTTTCTTGAAGTTACAGTAGATATGAAAATAATGCACCTTAATTATCTCATGCCATATGATGAGCATAAAAGCTATATGTTTGTGGTATAAAATACATTTGTTTATGCATGATATTGTAAGTTAAATAGATCAAATGTGTGTCATCCACATCAATCGCCAGATTAAGCCAAGTAGAGGTTAAATTCTGTGCTCAATGCCACCTCTCAAATTTGTTTTAGCCAAGCTTTCTTTGCAAACAAGATGAGGATAAGTGGTTGGAAGAAATGAGGCCCATCTAAGCACGTTGACAAGATAATAAAATATCTTTGATCCAGTCTGTTATCTGGCCTGTGATTCAGATCCTTGTCATGCTCAATGATTGGCTGGGAAAAACGTACACACATACGAACACACGAATCAAGACACGAGGACAATGTTATTGCCGCTTTCAATGTGGCCTCCCAACCCTGTCTTAGTGCAACTGGAAGTTGTTTTCCCTGGTTCCTTACGTGACTCTCTGAAAATACTGGGGAGATGAAAACCCTGCAGTTTTGAAACCCAGATGCTGAGTGCCTAATAAAGTTGTTTTTACCCATTCAGCCCTTTTATATGATAATAACAACAATAATTATTATTATATATAAATATAGATCAGTGGCCCACTTGAGGGAGGAAGAACAGAAGCCGGTCATGATGTAGCTAACAAAGGCCATGGACCTTGAATGACTAGTGGGGTAGATACATTAACTTATAAGGCATTAGCTATATGTTTATGCCTCATTGAAAGTGTTACTAAATTTCCACTCCATTTTTCTGTATGGATGTGTTATGGAGAACAGTCTGGCGTTATCTTTTGAGACTGACTATATATCCTTGCTTCTCTCCTCGTCTATGTTCTAACAACTGTCAGCATACTGAGACTTGTTCCTCTACACTACTCTGACTCGAACATCCTCTAAATTAATATTCCGTGTTAAACTAAATCATGAATTTCCTGTGCATATCAGGATAATTCTTAATTTAGGAGAGCTTTGCCGCAGTTGCGAGCATCTGTTGCGGTCCTAAGACAAATGTCCTCTTTTATTTAATGTGAGGCCTGTTGTATTCTGTTCCCACAGGACTACAATGATGAGATCAGACAGGAGCAGCTGAGGGAGCTCTCCTACTTGAACGGAGGATCAGAAGACACCAGCAGAGGGAGGACTGTACGTGGGCGGGGCTTACGACTGGCTTCCACCACAAACACACGGTACGTATTTAGATTTCTATCATTTGCCAAGATGAGACATGTTGATTATGATCCGCTGGTTTGTTGGTCTCCATCCCAACTCATTAATGGTCATTGATTGGGCTTGTGTGTGTGTGTGTGTGTGTGTGTGTGTGTGTGTGTGTGTGTGTGTGTGTGTGTGTGTGTGTGTGTGTGTGTGTGTGTGTGTGTGTGTGTGTGTGTGTGTGTGTGTGTGTGGTTTTGTTTCGTATCCATGTGAACTCTAACTGCAATCATATCTTGGCTTCATTGCGTTTAATACTCATACCCCATTTGATGAATGATTCGTCATTTGTTTCAAGCACATATAGTTAATTATTCATGATGTAACGTTTTCATAATTAATGTCTTATTTTTTTTATTTATCTCAGACATGACATACCTCATAATTCATATTTTATACATCTACCCCGACCATGTCTTCAGTGTGACAGTCGGATTTTGAGTGTACGGTGATGACTTGCACTATTCTACCTCAGCTGGTAATGAAGCTTAAACACAGCCCCTCTTCTCATATGATTCTGATTCTGCCCATTTAAAATCACCACCATGTCCCTCCCCTGATTCACTCCTTATGCCTCCTCGATAAGCCATTACTCTAAATCTCCATGAGAAATATGCATCGGTAATGTGGCTGTGATTCTCCTTGGAGTCTTTGTATTTTCCGATCATAAAGGACTGCTAGCTTTAGTGAAGGATCTGCAGTGCCAAAAGACTGTATCTTCTGCCTCCTCCGTCTTGCTAGTGTTAAAATGTCTGGATATTCTCCAGATGTAGACAGCTTTATGACCTTAAGTCCACCCTGAAGTCCCTGTGGTGCTCCTCTGGCCCTTCTAGGCAGTAAAGAAGAAAGCACCTCAGCATCTGTCTCCCAACACCCTAATTTCAGCTCAGACACACCAGGGCCCATTTGCGAGTTGTGTGCACAGTCAAATAGCTGTTTGTGAACCCTAAACATTATAGCCTCCCTTGCTGGGATAAGCACAGGGAGTCAGAGGGTCATTTCCCTGCCAGGACGCAGGTTGACGTTCTGGAGGCAGAACTGAGCAATTTCCGCCAGATGGGCCAACTACAAAGTCAAAATTGGCTAAATCGCTTTTTTAAATTATCAAAACAAAAATTTGCTTTTTGGTCTTAATTTAAGGTTGGGGTTAGGCATTAGGGTTACCAGTGTGGCTAATGTTAGGGTTAAGGTTAGGGTTAGGTTTAAAATCTGATTGTATAACTTTGTGGTTGTGCCTGCTATTGACTGCACTGCAGAGCTGCCTCCAGTACACAAGTCATCCCAATAAATGCCAACCTGCTACCAGGGCTGCCTCCAGTACATGAGTCATCCCAATAAATGCCAACCTGCTACCAGGGCTGCCTCCAGTACATGAGTCATTCCAATAAATGCCAACCTGCTACCAGGGCTGCCTCCAGTACATGAGTCATCCCAATAAATGCCAACCTGCTACCAGGGCTGCTTCGGTATGTGAGACAGATGGACATGAGGATCCTCTACAAATGCAGGTAGAACCGGTTTCCCAGGTCCTTGGAATAACAGTGCAGTGTCAGGGAGAAAAGTGATATGATGACTGTCTGCTTCAAACATCATTATGACTGTATCTGTCCAAGCAGAAAATGTTATGCTTCTCCTCCACTTGACAACACTTAAGCTTGTGACCACCACCAGCTGAGGCAGTCTGTATAATATCTGCCCACATTAGAAACAAGTGTAGAAACCAGCTACCATTCCACTTTTGCACATAGTTGTTTGAAATCAAGAAAGCAGCATTTCATTTCCACATTGGATAATATTTTCGAGATGCGATCAATACCATAGTGATGTTTTTTATCTATGTTGTTCAACATACAGTACTCAGAGTATGCTATGATATAAATGTCCTTAACTCACAAGGGACATTATCAATGTTCGAGATGGCCAGACTAAGTTATATCATGCTGTGATCTCATCAATGTTTTGTTTTTTAAACAGGGCACGCGGTGGTGTGGCCCCACCCCCTCCACCAGTCAGGGGGGCAGCTGTACCCAGGGGAACAGTGGGTAAGCGGAGTGTCCTGCCACAAGCCACATTAACGAGAGGAGTACCTG
Source organism: Oncorhynchus clarkii lewisi (assembly GCF_045791955.1). NCBI lineage: Eukaryota > Metazoa > Chordata > Actinopteri > Salmoniformes > Salmonidae > Oncorhynchus > Oncorhynchus clarkii. The sequence continues at coordinate 75,858,570 of NC_092166.1, forward strand.
CTCCCAGGGCCAGGGGAACACCAGGGAACATCGGGTACAGACCCCCACTGTTACCCATCACACACGAATCATACGACGACTACGTAAGTCTGACCCACTTGTAATGTTATATGTTGAATACGTACAGAGCCTTCAGAAAGTATTCATAGCCCTTGACTTTGTCCACATGTTCTTCATTTACAAAGTGAAATTAAAATGGATTTCATTTTAAATTGTCAACAACAACAATCAAATATTCATGAAAAAAGTATTCAACCCCTTGAGTCAATACATATTCAAATCACCTTTGGCAATGACTACAGCTGTGTGTCTTTCTGGGTAAGTCTCTAAGAGATTTCCACACCTGGATTGTGCAGCGTTGCCTGTTATTCTTTTCAAAATTCTTCAAGCTCTGTCAAATAGTTTGTTGACCATTGCTAGACAACCATTTTCAGGTCTTGCCATAGATTTTCAAGAAGATTTATATCAAAACTGTGACTCGGACACTCAGGAACATTCACTGTCTTCTTGGTAAGCAACTCCAGTGTAGATTTGGCCTTGTGTTTTAGGCGATTGTCCAACTGAAAGGTGAATTCCTCTCCCAGTGTCTGGTGGAAAGCAGACTGAATCAAGTGTTCTTCAAGGATTTTGCCTGTGCTTAGCTCTATTCCATTTATTTTTATCCCCAAAAAACCTCCCCAGTCATTGCCTATGACAAACATACCCATAACATGATTCAGCCACCACCATGCTTGAAAATATTACCCGTGATGTGTTGTGTTGGACATGCCCCAAACATAGGATTAAAGGTTCATTTCTTTGCCACTTTTTTTTGCAGAATTACTGTAGTGCCTTATTGCAAGCAGAATGCATGTTTTGGAATATTTTTATTCTGTACAAGCTTCCTTCTTTTCACTCAATCATTTATGTTAGTGTTGTGGAGTAATACAATGTTGTTGATCCATCCTCAGTTATCTCCTATCACAACCGTTAAACTCTGTGACTATTTTAAAATCCCCATTGGCCTCATGGTGAAATCCCTGTGCGGATTCCTTCATCTCCAGCAACTGAGTTAGGAAGGACCCCTGTATCTTTGTAGTAACTGGGTGTGTTGCTACACCATCCAAAGTGTAATTAATAACTTCACCATGTTCATAGGGATTTTCAATTTCATAAGTGCCCTTCTTTGCGAACCTCCCTTGTCTTTGTGCTTGAAATTCACTGCTCGACTGAGGTTATGGTTTTTCATGTTCGCTAGCTGCAGATATTCATAGGCTATACATTACCTCATTTTCCTATTAGTTGACACGTTAGCTGTCGTGTTAGGGTAGTAGATGCCTGCACAGTGGAGCTCATATGATGAGTTGGATATTTGTTTGCATAGCCAGCTAACAAGTTGCTTGTTTTGTCCTGTTTCTACCCATGCAATTTATTTGGAAACAATCCCAGTTTTGTAACTAATCAGCTAACATTGGCGAACTCTGTAGTTAGTCTATCAGGCAAAAAAACAAGAGTGGATTAGTGGAGAGAGGGAGAGGGAGAAAGGGAGAAAGGGAGAGAGAGGGAGAAAGGGAGAGAGAAAGGGAGAGAGGGGGAGAAAGGGAGAGAGGGAGAGAGAGTGTGAGAGGGAGAGAGAGTGTGAGAGAGAGAGAGAGAGAGTGTGAGAGAGAGTGTGAGAGAGTGTGTGAGAGAGAGAGAGAGAGAGAGAGAGAGAGAGAGAGAGAGAGAGAGAGAGAGAGAGGAAAACGTGTGGAATGGGAGTCGTGTACTTATTATGGAAACCCCTGATTAGAAAGAGATGTGTATGTGTACAGTGTGTACACTGTGTTTGAGAAAAAGTAATAGGGGAAGGAAGAGAGAGACTGTGTGAGAGGAGAGATAGATGATGTTCCTGACTACAATTGTATAATATTTGTTGCTCCTCTCCTCTCCATCTGTTACTCTATTCCTCTAGGTCAGTGAAAGAGAAGGAAGTGATGTCCATCTGTTACTATGTTCCTCTAGGTCAGTGAAAGAGAAGGAAGTGATGTCCATCTGTTACTCTATTCCTCTAGGTCAGTGAAAGAGAGGGAAGTGATGTCCATCTGTTACTATGTTCCTCTAGGTCATGTCCATCTGTTACTCTATTCCTCTAGGTCAGTGAAAGAGGAAGTGATGTCCATCTGTTACTCTATTCCTCTAGGTCAGTGAAAGAGAAGGAAGTGATGTCCATCTGTTACTCTATTCCTCTAGGTCAGTGAAAGAGAATGAAGTGATGTGAAGAGTCACAGCTCAGCAGCAAAAGGCAGGGAGGAAGAGGGGTTAGAGATGATTGGGGGATAGAGATATTGTGTGAGGAGAGGGGAGAGAGAGAGGAGAGGAGAGGATAATGAGAGGAGAGGAGGTAGAGAGGAAGAGGAGAGTGAAGAAGAGGGAGAGGAGAGAGGATAAGGAGAGGACCGTGGAGGTAGAGAGGAAGAGGAGAGTGAAGAGGAGAGAGGACGAGGAGAGTGAAGGAGAGGAGAGTGGAGATAGAGAATGAAGAGGAGGGAGAGGAACATGAGGAGCAGGAAGAGGAGGACAAAGCAGAGGTAGAGGAGGAAGAAGAGGGAGGGGAAGAGGAAGCGCACACCCGAGAGGAGAGCATACGTTTCCATGGCGTGTGTCTGCCCTAAGTCCCACCATTCACCCTTGCAGCACACATACTGGGCCTAATGTGACACTGGCAGGGGTTTTAGAGGTGTTTTTAAAAGTGGTAGGAGCTTATGTCTGTTCCAGAGTTTGTAATGGATTAAAACAAGAAAATGGGCGGGATTGACCATCTTGACCACTTGAGGAGTTATTTCAATGTTGGACACAAGCAGAACATTGTGAAAGTATGTGTTTTGGGGAGAAACATTTCCATGTCCATCCTAAATGGGTACATTGTGTGGGGGAACCTGCAAAGGCCCCGTCCCAGAACCTGCAGGTGCTGGTCCCTGAAGGTATCCAAAATGCAGCTTGTGCATTCACTTTGTGATAGGGCTACATTGGCAGGAAGAGGGGAGACCGGAGTGTGGTACCAGGATGTGGTCCGAGTTGTAACTCATTTGAAAGCAGGTGAAGTTTGAAGGCCGCAAGAGAGGGTGTGTGGTGTGCATCCGGAGTGGACGCAGGGCATAGTGTGTTCTGTGCCACTTTGCAGGATGGAGCCGTGCTTCCAGTGTAGATATAGAGGTCTATAGAGCCTGTCTGCATCCCTTATTTCTCTAACCATTAGCTTACCTGTGTAATATTGACATAAACTCAGAATAACTTGTTTTTCAAACATGTTCCTGTTTTATCAATTGCTGTGCTGAACAATGGACAGTTCATTACCACTGTCAAATGTCTATGTAGCTTAAAGTTATGTGTGTATTGTTTATTGCTGTCACGGTCGTCCTCCTCTTCATCTGAAGAGGAGAGGCGAGATGGATCTGAGGACCAATACGCGGCGTGGTAAGTGTCCATGGTCAATCTTTAATAAAGAAAGTAGTGAACACTGAACACTATACAAAACCAGTAAACAAAAAAACAACCGTGAAGCTAATCATATGGACTGTGCTGAAACAAGCCATCAACATAGACAATCACCCACAAACAAACAGTGCAACCCAGGCTACCTAAGTATGATTCTCAATCAGAGACAACTAATGACACCTGCCTCTGATTGAGAACCATACTAGGCCGAAAACATAGAAATGCCCCAAAACATAGAAAAACAAACAGACTGCCCACCCAACTCACGCCCTGACCATACTAAATAAATACAATACAACGGAAATAAAGGTCAGAACGTGACAGTACCCCCCCCCCAAAGGTGCGGATTCCGACCGCAAAACCTTGACCTATAGGGGAGGGTCTGGGTGGGCGTCTGCCCGCGGTGGCGGCTCTGGCGCGGGACGCGGACTCCACTTCATCATTGTCTTAGTCCGCCTTATTGTCCGCCTCCGTGGCTTTCTCACCATGACCACCCCTCTCTATGACCCCACTGGACAGAGGGGCTGCTCGGGACAGAGGGGCAGCTCGGGACATAGGGACAGCTGCTCGGGACAGAGGGACAGCTGCTCGGGACAGAGGGACAACTGCTCGGGACAGAGGGGCAGATGCTCGGGACAGAGGGGCAGCTGCTCGGGACAGAGGGACAGCTGCTCGGGACAGAGGAGCAGCTGCTCGGGACAGAGGGGAAGCAGCAGCTCTGGGCAGAGGGGCTCCGGCAGCGGCGCCGGACAGGCGGGGGGCTCCGGCAGCGGCGCCGGACAGGCGGGAGACTCCGGCAGAGGCGCCGGACAGGCGGGAGACTCCGGCAGAGGCGCCGGACAGGCGGGAGACTCCGGCAGAGGCGCCGGACAGGCGGGAGACTCCGGCAGAGGCGCCGGACAGGCGGGAGACTCCGGCAGAGGCGCCGGACAGGCGGGAGACTCCGGCAGAGGCGCCGGACAGGCGGGAGACTCCGGCAGAGGCGCCGGACAGGCGGGAGACTCCGGCAGAGGCGCCGGACAGGCGGGAGACTCCGGCAGAGGCGCCGGACAGGCGGGAGACTCCGGCAGCGGCGCCGGACAGGCGGGAGACTCCGGCAGCGGCGCCGGACAGGCGGGAGACTCCGGCAGCGGCGCCGGACAGGCGGGAGACTCCGGCAGCGGCGCCGGACAGGCGGGAGACTCCGGCAGCGGCGCCGGACAGACAGGACCACCTGCAGGGAGGAGACGGAGAGACAGCCTGGTGCGCGGGGCTGCCACAGGAACCACCAGGCTGGGAAGACCTTCAGGAGGCTTGGGGTTAAGAGGAGGCACCTGAAAGACCGGGCTGTGGGGGTGCACTGGAGCTCTGGTGCGCAACCTTGGCACCACTTCCCCAGGCTGGATAACCACTCTAGCCCGGGCCCTCCAGAGTGCAGGCACAGGTTGAACCGGGCTGTGGGTAAGCACGGGAGATCTAGTGCTTACTACACGCACCTCTCCCTTCGGCTCCATTCCCACATTCGCCCGGCACGAGCGGAGCGTGGGCAGAGGACGCACTGCACCCTCCCAGCGCCCCGGAGACACAGCACGCAGAGCCGGCGCAGGATACCCTGGGCCAAAACTGCGTACCGGCGACCAGACCCGCTGAGCAGGCACCATACGCCCTGGCTCGATGCCCGCACTCGCATGACACTCTCGGGGGGCTGTCCTATAGCGCACCGGGCTATGGACACGTACTGGCGACACCGTGCGCTTAACCGCATAACACGGTGCCTGCCCAGTATCTCGCTGCTTATAATAAGCACGAGGAGTGAGCGCAGGTCTGCAACCTGGCTTAGCTCCACCCCTCGTGTGCCTCCCCCCCAAAAAATTTGGGGCTGTCTCTCGTACCTGTCGCACTGCCGTGCTGCCTCCTCATATCGCCGCCGCTCAGCTTTCACTGCCTCCAGCTCTGCTTTGGGGCGGCGATATTCCCCAGCCTGTGCCCAGGGTCCCTCTCCGTTCAGTATCTCCTCCCATGTCCAGGAGTCCTGTGATACCGGCCGCTGTTGTTGCTGCTGCTGCTGCTGCTGTCGTCGCTGTTTTCTACCACGCCGCTTGGTCCTTGGTTGGTGGGTGATTCTGTCACGGTCGTCCTTCTCTTCAACTGAAGAGGCGAGATGGATCTGAGGACCAATACGCGGCGTGGTAAGTGTCCATGGTCAATCTTTAATAAAGAAAGTAGTGAACACTGAACACTATACAAAACCAGTAAACAAAATAACAACCGTGAAGCTAATCATATGGACTGTGCTGAAACAAGCCATCAACATAGACAATCACCCACAAACAAACAGTGCAACCCAGGCTACCTAAGTATGATTCTTAATCAGAGACAACTAATGACACCTGCCTCTGATTGAGAACCATACTAAGCCGAAAACATAGAAATGCCCCAAAACATAGAAAAACAAACAGACTGCCCACCCAACTCACGCCCTGACCATACTAAATAAATACAATACAACGAAAATAAAGGTCAGAACGTGACAATTGCAATAAAGATGATGACGCTGTATAATACACATTTACAATAGGCTTCCATCTACAGAATACAGTACATACAGCCTAATGATATATACACTATTTTAATAGCAGGACACTGTAAAGTCCATTATCCCCATGAAGAGTATGAATTAGGCTGCTTGAGAAGGTTTGAATCCTACGCAACCTGCCTACACATTGTTGGAAGTACAATAGACCAACATACATAGGTCAAAGCTGTGTGCTGGAAAACCTTGGTAGAGCGTGGGTGAAATACGCATTGTGGTGCTGGATAATCTTGGTAGAGCATGGGTGAAATACGCATTGTGGTGCTGGATAATCTTGGTAGAGCATGGGTGAAATACGCATTGTGGTGCTGGATAATCTTGGTAGAGCATGGGTGAAATACGCATTGTGGTGCTGGATAATCTTGGTAGAGCATGGGTGAAATACGCATTGTGGTGCTGGATAATCTTGGTAGAGCATGGGTGAAATACGCATTGTGGTGCTGGATAATCTTGGTAGAGCATGGGTGAAATACGCATTGTGGTGCTGGATAATCTTGGTAGAGCATGGGTGAAATACGCATTATGGTGCTGGAAAACCTTGGTAGAGCATGGGTGAAATACGCATTGTGGTGCTCATGAATTTTCCTTTTTTTTGGCTTCAGACCAGTGTCTACTTCTCACTTAAAACATAGTTGTTTGTTTTTACTAGAATGAAACAACGATGAAGCATAGACTTTAAAGGGTAGACTTTAAAAAAAAGCACAGTTAATTGTTGTTGGCAAGTTGTTTTTAGTTCATATAACTAAAATCACATTACCACTCGATTAAATAGAAAAAATATGTACTTTATAAAATATAATGATAATGAGTACGTGGCCTACAGATGAAGAACAATTTTAAAATGTTATATAAAATAAATCCCTCCCATTTCGGGACTTTCAAAGGTGAACACTGAGTTGTGACCTCATGAAAATAGCTACATTTTTACCAGTCAATTTCCACCGAGCTTTCCCGCTATTCAAAGCCCTTGTGTGCGCTGGCAATTGGCAGATTGGCCTGTTTGCATGGGGAAATGCACAAGCACAGCCTCATTACCAAAACCGAATTGAGTTCTGACAGAGAGCCTGTGTATTTCTTGAGAGGCAAAAATCTGGACATTTTTCTCCCCAGTAATTGGGGGTTGGGAGCGACGATGGGAGCGCAGAGACAGATACCAGGGGATTAAAGAATGAAGGAGTTTGTCCTGAAAATGTTTTCCTCCTATTTTGCCCCCCTATGAATCTCACCTTGCTCTATCCTCTACGCCAGTACTCAATTTTCTCTCCGAGTGTTCCTCCCAGAGTGTAGGCAGACCTCTCTCTCTGTAAGGTCGAGGTATTTTTTTTCCCACTGAAGTATACATGATGCTGTGATGCGTTACACTACCTCCTTCTCCTTGGTGCGAGTGCAGATTATAGTCACGGTCATGAGGAATCAACAACAAGTGTCAGTGTTTTTTGTTCTTTTTTCTTTTTTTGTTCTTTCTTCTTTTTGTCTTTGTGAAGACATACTGTATGTGCTGAATATTGAATATACAGGACAAACACAGAGCACGCTCATCGTGGCATGACGGGAATTTCTCCAGAGGAAGCTATGATTGATGGCCTCTGTCAAGTTGTCAGTCTCCCTCATGAAACTGATACTGTTAAAATGACCATGATCGCACCTGTTAGGGATAGCATTGATTCACAGCTGCAATGCATAGCTACAGAAAGAGAAGGAGAGTTGTTGAATTTCAAGGTACTATTTATTATTGCTCTTTATACCATGTCATTGTTGAATACTAGAAGGGCATTGTAGAGCACGCATTATTTCCTTATAACGCACAATATATCGGCACGGTACCATTCAATGGATATACTGTATATAGTTCATTCTTACGGTACATGTTTTGATTTAGCTGCTTTTTAAAGCAAAAGTCCAATTGAAAACATTGGTATTGTTGAAATCGATTTTCATAAAAGCAAGCTAGGACTGATCAGCTAAAACTAACAAGTATGTTTGGTTACCACGGAAACTACTGTAGCTATCTAGTAAACTTTCTAGCTCCTTCAGTGGTAATCAACTCGGTGCTCTATGCGTTCTTTGGAAAATAATGCAACTCTGTGGAAGGTCAGTTCCACTCAGCTAGCGCATCAACATGCCTGGCTATTTTTTTCTTTCGAAAACACTGAATCTAGCTTGACACCCAGAAATGGGAGTCGACACCGGGAGTCGACACGCAAGTAGATGAATCAATTTTTACTATGCCTGACTAGTTTTGACAGCACAGATATTCCCTCATTGTTGTGCTTTGTATTCCAGTGCTTTTCTCGAGTTGCAGTCTATATAATTGATCTGCATACGAATTGTTGTTTTTCTAACCTGTAGATTTATCAGGCTTATGCCGTAACAGAATATGAATAAACATTTACACATCCTATTTGTTTCCGTGGATCAGCACAGCTGAAGCCGGGTTATTTTCCTGCTTTCACTGGCACCCACTCCCACTTTCAACCAAACAATAACATAAAATGACTAAATTGATCCAGCTATTTTGTGAATTCACTCACTTCAGAGCTAATGTGGTAGTTTGCTGTTTCATCAAGCTAATATACTGTCTTGCCAACTATTGCAGAACTGACAGTGTCCGAAAGAATTGTTTCTAAACAATTCAGAGCATCACTAAAGTTTTTGTTCAGTGTTACGATTAGGATTCCATGATTTGGGCTTCATAATAGACCCCTTGAGACCCAGAACCAGAACCACACCAGTACCAGTACAACAAGATCTAGAGCAGACTTCTTGAGACCCAGACCAGACCATTTTCAATACTTATTTTCTGTATTTCTTTTTCTTTTTCATTTGGACAAATGAACTACTGCTATTTGAAGTATTTGAAAGTATTTTCATACACAAATATTAGTCCATTTTAAAATGGGGTTCAAATTTATGGAGTATTGAAATATTTGTATTTGAAAATGCACTTGTCTGTGTATTTGAGTACTTTCAAATATACTGAACAAAAATATTAATGCAACATGCAACAATTTCAACGTTTTTACTGAGTTAAAGTTCATATCAGGAAATCAGTCAATTGAAAAATGGGTTAGGGTTAGGGTTAGCCACTGGGGAGCCAAGGCCACCCACTGGGGAGCCAAGCCCAGCCACTGGGGAGCCAGGCCCAGCCACTGGCGAGCCAAGCCCACCCACTGGGGAGCCAGGCCCAGCCACTGGGGAGCCAAGCCCACCCACTGGCGAGCCAGGCCCAGCCAACAGAATTCGTTTTTCCCCACAAAAGAGCTTTATTACAGACAGAAATACTCCTCATTTTCATCAGCTTTCTGGGTGACTGGTCTCAGACGATCCCGCAGGTGAAGAAGCTGTAAGTGGAGGTCCTGGACTGGAATGGTTACACTTGGTCTGCGGTTGTGATTGGACGTACTGCCGAATTCTCTAAAACAACGTTGAATGTGGTAGAGAAATTAAATTAAATTCTCTGGACAGCTCTGGTGGACATTCCTGCAGTCCGCATGCCAATTGCACGCTCCCTCAAAGCTACAGGCATATTGTTGTGTGACTAAACAGCACATTTTAGAGTGGCCTTTTATTGTCCCCAGCCCAAGGTGCTCCTGTATAATGATCATGCTGTTTAATCAGCTTCTTAATATGCCACACCTGTCAGGTAGATGGATTATCTTGCGTTCATAGTTTTGTTCAGTATACATGCCAATGCTTTTGCAAATGATTTCCTAAACCAATGTTCAATTACTTTATCAAAGCAAAAACTATCCAAATAATTATTTTGAAATGTATGTGAAATTAATTGAAATACTTAACTGTATTTGAACCCAGGTCTGATCCAGACATAAGCTAAGCTTAACACTTTTGACCGAGACCACAAGTATAACATACACTGAGTGTTCAAAACATTAAGAGCTCCTTCCTAATATTGAGTTGCACCTGGATTCACCTGGTCAGTCTATGTCATGGAAAGAGCAGATGTTCTTAATGTTCTGTACACTCACCATAGATTCATGTGTGCTTGATAAACGAAATCTAAAACTCTGTCACTTAGACCACAAATAATATACCTGAAAGAAAAAGGATGAAAGAAAACGTGTTGAGGGCCTCCCGAGTGGTGCAGCGGTCTAAGGCAGTGCAGCGGTCTAAGGCAGTGCAGCGGTCTAAGGCACTGCAGCGGTCTAAGGCACTGCAGCGGTCTAAGGCACTGCAGCTGTCTAAGGCACTGCAGCTGTCTAAGGCACTACAGCGGTCTAAGGCACTGCAGCGGTCTAAGGCAGTGCAGCGGTCTAAGGCACTGCAGCGGTCTAAGGCACTGCAGCGGTCTAAGGCACTGCAGCTGTCTAAGGCACTGCAGCTGTCTAAGGCACTGCAGCGGTCTAAGGCACTGCAGCTGTCTAAGGCACTGCAGCGGTCTAAGGCACTGCAGCGGTCTAAGGCACTGCAGCGGTCTAAGGCACTGCAGCGGTCTAAGGCAGTGCAGCGGTCTAAGGCAGTGTAGCTGTCTAAGGCACTGCAGCTGTCTAAGGCACTGCAGCGGTCTAAGGCACTGCAGCGGTCTAAGGCACTGCAGCGGTCTAAGGCAGTGCAGCGGTCTAAGGCAGTGCAGCGGTCTAAGGCACTGCAGCGGTCTAAGGCACTGCAGCGGTCTAAGGCACTGCAGCGGTCTAAGGCACTGCAGCGGTCTAAGGCAGTGCAGCGGTCTAAGGCACTGCAGCGGTCTAAGGCAGTGCAGCGGTCTAAGGCAGTGTAGCGGTCTAAGGCACTGGAGCGGTCTAAGGCACTGCAGCGGTCTAAGGCACTGGAGCGGTCTAAGGCACTGCAGCGGTCTAAGTCACTGCAGCGGTCTAAGGCACTGGAACGGTCCAAGGCAGTGCAGCGGTCCAAGGCACTGCAGCGGTCCAAGGCACTGCAGCCCTGGGTTCGATCCCAGGCTGTGTCATAGCCGGCCGCACAATTGGCCAGCATTGTCCGGGTTAGGGGAGGGTTTGGCCAGTTGGGACATCCTTGTCCCATCACGCTCTAACAGCTCCTTGTGGTGGGCTAGGCGCATGCAAGCTGACTTCGGTTGCCAGCTGGACAGTGTTTCCTCCGACATGTTGGTGTGGCTGGCTTCTAGGTTAAGCGAGCAGTGTGGTTTGGCAGGGTTGTGTTTCGGAGGACACATGGCTCTTGACTTTTGCCTCTCCCAAGTCCGTAGGGGAGTTCAGCGATGGGACAAGACTAACTACCAATTGGGGAGAAAAATGGGTAAAAGTACAATAAAATATTGAATTTCTTAAAACGGAGGCTACACAGACAGAGAATGATGCCAAAATGTAATTAAATGCAGGGCTTGGAGAGGCTTTGAAGAAAATATATATTTATCCAGAACAGAATAAATACATTATAGCTTTCCTCGAAATCAAATCAAATAGTTGTTGTCAAATGCGACAAATTCCGTGAAATCTTTACTTACAAGCATTTCCAAACAATGCAGAGTTCAAAAGTAAGAAACATTTGCACAAAAAAAGGATATGATAAAACAATGAAATATCAATAAAGAGGGTATATACAAGGAGTACCAGTACAGAGTCAATGTCCAGGGGTACGAGGTGTTGAGGTTATTGAGGTAATATGTACATGTAGGTTGGGGTAAAAGTAACAAGGCAATCCAGATAGATAATAAACAGAGTAGCAGCAGAGTGTGTGTGTGTGTGTGTGTGTGTGTGTGTGTGTGTGTGTGTGTGTGTGTGTGTGTGTGTGTGTGTGTGTGTGTGTGTGTGTGTGTAGTGTGTGTAGTGTGTGTGTAGTGTGTGTAGTGTGTGTGTAGTGTGTGTAGTGTGTGTAGTATGTGTGTCAGTGTAGTATGTGTGAGTGTGTGTCAGTGTAGTATGTGTGGGTAGAGTCCATTGAGTGTGTATAGAGCTAGTGCAGGAGAGTCAGGGAAAAAGATAGGGGGTCAATGCAAATAGTCCAGGTAGCCATTTGCTTAACTGTTCATTAGTCGTATGGCTTGGGGTTAGAAGCTGTTCACGAGCCTTTTGGTCCCAGAGCCTTTTGGCTCCGGTACCGCAGTGTGGAGTGCAATAAAGATTGCATATTCTGTGGATCTGTTGGGGTGCAATATGATCTATTCAATGGTTTTCTAAGATACGTGAGATTCTAATGTGTGTATTTCTCAAATGTGGTGGCAGATATTGATGTAGCTCTTTTATGCACACTATGTTGTAAGCTCACTATTCTACATACGGAAAAAGCTCGCCTTCTAGAAACACCATGCATGACAAAATGGAACAAAATAGATTTTCTTGGGCTACCTAAGGATGGCATGCACATCTGGAGTAATTGCTTTTTAACAATAGGCTTGGTTACACTGCTGAGTTCCCATTTGTGAGATGAACTAATTATGGAAATGTGATTCTCCATGCACAACTCCCTGTTTAATAAAACACAAGTAAGACACACACCTCAGGTAGATTGATTAATAACTTTATATACTGACTTAGAACTAAGCGGAATACCCAAAAGCCTTGGTATCAGTTGTAATCCAAGGGATTCCTAACATCCTTAGAGTTGGAAAACTACAAAAGAAACCTAACAAATATGCAAATACAGCGTGTTCCAATTTTTCTATGAGACCAGTTATGACCCTATTTGGTTATGAGAATGCTCCTCTCTAAGGACCTTAGTTCAGAAGGTGTTTTAGTCTTTGTTATTATGTTACTTTATATTACTAATTTGATTCAAAACTCTCTGAATAACAGCTTGTGAAGTACTTCCTTTTTATGTCTTTCACATGCTGCAATAAAAGAGAAATGCGTAAAGCGGAGTGTGTCGCTTGAATATGCATAGGAGTAAAATCAAGTCCGTGCAGCCACAAAAACTGGATTGCAGCAGAAAGACAAAGGAACCCACCACTCATTTCAGGGCTCTGCATTCAGAGGCAGCCCCGTGTGCAGATCAGTCACTGTCAGGGGACTCGCAGGTTGTCAATTGATAATGAAGCATAGAGCTGAAGGCCTTTATCTCCTAATTACAGTGAGCCAGGACTCTCCAGCCCATGTGTTAATACTTGATTTATTTCCTCCTGGCCTGTTCAATAGCACCAGCGTTAATTGGTTTTCCAAATGAGTGTTGAAATATAAGGATCAGGTTTCATTAACAAGAGGGCGCGGCCGACCGCAGCACCCATTATGCACGGAGCCTTGTAAGACATGTTAAGGTCAGCGAGGTGAAAATCCCGGGCTCTGTAAACAAACATGTACTTTATAGATAAGTGATATTGACACAATATACTGTAGCAGGACAGTATCCAATCAATGCTGCTAGAACGTATCTCATCTTTGAAATCCTATTGTGGCCTTAAACGCTCACTTATAAGGCCACAGTTTCATTTTTTATTGTTTTTTTGTCCATTGAAAGACTTCAACAATAGTTTGTTCAAACTAAAGAAGTATTATATTATATACTGTTTGTATTGAGTGAAAATAATCTGTCACCAAAAAAATAGGACCTCTCATAATGTCTAGAGAATGTAGGGAAAATTACATTCCATCTTCTCACAACGCAGATACATGATAACCTTGAAATTGCGGTAATATGTAATTGCAGAATTGACATGATCCTGGACGTCTGTCTCCCCTGACTGGTTTTACATGTCAGCTGCGGACAGTGCCGAGGCGATGTGGAGTATTCTGTCTGCCGGGTACGCTAACAAAACGGTCAATTAGTGAGCTAGGTAGGTCTCTGACCCTGTCATTATGGGAAAAGACTCATAGAGAGAGGAAGTGGCATAAGATCCCCTGAACAACTTAATCCTAACTTTAATTAAGTCAAATCCATGTTCATACTCTTATAAAGCCACATAAGAGCCCAAAGCAGAATTTAAATCGGCTTGAGCCAACAAAAGAGGCAGGCGGTATCGCAGTAGTCTGTAGCTTCATTGGCAACTTTTCCCCTCTCTAGCATGGGTTTATAACAGTAATGTTAAAGCCAACAACACCAAATAGAGGATGTTATTTCATATGTATTACAAGCAGCTGTGAGGGAAGGTAATTATTTCATTTGTTTTATGATGACTGTCTCAATAGGCAGCTGTTGAGTATTCCAGCATGGAAGTCTTGGCAGAAATTGTGTTTCAATAACAATAAAGCCGACTTATTCCACATTTTGTTGTGTTACAGCCTGAATTCAAGAAGGATTCAATACACACAATACCCCATAATGAAAAAATCTAACCATGTTTTTGGAAATGTTTGCTAATTTATTGAAAATGAAACAGAACTGACACCCCTGAGTCAATACTTTGTAGAAGCACCTTTGGCAGCGATTACAGCTGTGTGTCTTTTATGGGTAAGTCTCTAAGAGCTTTCCACATCTGGACTGTGCAACATTTAACCATTATTCTTTTCAAAATTCTTCAAGCTCTTGGTAAGCAACTCCAATGTAGATTTGGCCTTGTGTTTTATGTTATTGTCCTGCTGAAAGGTGAATTCATCTCCAAGTGTATGATGGAAAGCAGACTGAACCAGGTTTTCATCTAGGATTTTGCCTATGCTTAGCTCCATTACGTTTATTTTTTATCCTGAAAAACTCCCCAGTCCTCAACGATTACAAGCATACCCATAACATGATGCAGCCACCACTATCCGTGAAAATATGGAGAGTTGTACTCAGTAATGTGTTATTGGATTTTCCCCAAACGTAGCACTTTGTATTCAGGACAAAAAGTGAATTGCTTAGCTATAATTTTTTTTGCAGGATTACTTTAGTGCCTTGTTGCAAACAGGATGCATGTTTTGGAATATTTTTTATTCTGTACAGGCTTCTTTTCTTTTCATTCTGACAATTATGTTACTATTGTGGAATAACTACAATGTTGGTGATCCATCCTCAGTTTTCTCCCATCACAGCCATTAAACTCTGTAACTGTTTTAAAGTCACCATTGGCATCATGAGGAAATCCCTGAGTGGTTTCCTTCCGATCCGTCAACTGAGTTAGGAAGGACGCCTGTATCTTTGTAGTGGCTGGCTGTATTGATACATCATCCAAAGTGTAATGAATAACTTCACCATGCTCAAAAAATACAGATGGCAGTGACAGCAGAGTGGATTAAACAGCAGTTTATGCTCCAAAGGAATGTTCAATCTCTGCTTTTCTTTTTTACCCATCAACCAATAGGTGCCCTTCTTTGTGAGGCATTGGTATACCTCCCTGGTCAACCCTGTGGTTGAATCTGTGTTTGAAATTCACTTCTCGACTGAGGGACCTCATTCAAAAATCATGTTAAATACTATTATTGCACGAAGAGTGAGTTCATGCCATTTATTATGCAACTTGTTAAGCAAATATTTACTCCTGAACTTATTTAGGCTTGCCATAAAAAAGGGATCGAATACTTATTGACTCAAGACATTTCCCGCTTTTCATTTTTAATTTGTTTTTAAAGGAAATCGAAAAACTTAATTCCACTTTGACATTAAGGGGGCCAATTGACAAAAAAACAACAACAATTTAATCCATTTTAAATTCAGGCTGTAACACAACAAAATGTGGAAAAAGTCAAGGTGTGTGAAAACTTTCTGAATGTCCTGTAGTTGGAGAGTATTGTTATTAATATATTTGGTGAAGATTATTGAAGAAGAGTATTGCAGGATTATAATTGCAGCAGCAAACACTTGCTCTGATAGGTTATTACAACAGTGAGATGATGCTCATGACTTTCTATGATTCAACTTCATACTGACGGTGACAAACACTTGCTGTGAATGCAAAGTGTTTATCATTATCAGTTGAATTGAAATACTTATATTTATAGTAGATCTATAACTACTGTAATAGATCCTCCAACTTCGATGAATATTGAAGCTATTAAATCGACCAAAAGGAAGAGAAAACTATTTTACTGTGATGGCAGACTATGTTTTGCAATGTCAGACTTTTCCAGTGTACAAGGATTAGAAGACCGGGGAGATTACAGAACGATGATGATTGACATAAATTAGGCACTTTGAACACCAAGCAAAAAGCTTTAAATAAGCAAGATCCATCCGATTAGAATGGCTTCATCTTCATAAATGTGACAGAGGAGATAGCAGGGCCAGAAATACACATGGCAGTGACAGCAGAGGGGATTAAACAGCAGCTTTGAAATGAGTCGCTCAGCCTGGAGCCTGTGGGTCTGCTTCAACAGACGTGTCATAATGTGAACACCGACTGACTGCTGCCAGGCTCATTAAAGGAAGAGATAATGTAGGCCTATTGTACGGTCTTCCCCGGTGTCTAGGTAGACTTTACGGCATACATTATCATATATATATATATATATATATATATATTAGACCTAAAATAAGAGGACTGTTGCTGAAACAATCGCTCTCTGGGAATTGTGTATGTTTTTGACAGTAGAGTCTGAAGAAAGTGTTTCACAATCATGACTCAAGGATGACAAGTGTTGTTTCAACAACTACAGAAACAGAGAACTGAGAATAGACTGTGTTGTAGTGTGGACTTGAACTAAATAGTAAGGAAGGAAATGGCAGTAAAATACACCTTTTTGTATGAATTTTCAAAGCTGTCATCAAGGCAAATGGTGGCTTCTTTGAAGAATCTCAAATATAAAATATGTTTCTAACACTTTTTGGGGGTTACTACATGACTATGGAAATGTGTGTTATTTCATAATTCCATGTCTTCACTATTATTCTACAGTGTAGAAAATAGTAAAGAAAAAAGAAAAACCCTTGAATGAGTAGGTGTGTCCAAACGTTTGACTGGTACGATATATATATATTTATTGTTATTTTTACTTCAGTATTACTGTGTACTTCATTGTGCGGCAGGTCTATAGAAAAGTTCCTTTATTCTCTGTGTTGATCATTACTATAGTCACTGATCAATAGTAAACGTTGTATGTGTGTTGGATCACGGTCAGAGGAGAACATTGTCTGGTACACCCTGCTAGCAAGACAGCTTCCCTGCAAACCTTAATCAATAGTCTGTGTTAGACATGATTTAATGTTGTCACCCCTCCCATTCAGGGGCTCTATGTGTAACAGAGATCTTTTACCAATGTAATTAAGCATTGATTTTTTTTTTTAAATGTCCCAACCCTAAACAATTAGACTCCCTGATAGGTTTGAAAAAAAGCTGCTTGTACACAGTCAGAGTTTTCTTAGGTAGCATGCTTACTTTTTTTTTGACCCGCAGGGCTATGATGATGGATATGACGGTGAATATGATGACCAGAGTTATGATGCCTATGAGGAGAACTACAGCAATCAGTCAAAGAGGTGAGTTAGTGAACAGAAGGCATGCTGTGCTTACTTAAAGGCCCAGTGAAGTCAAAATTACTTAAAGGCCCAGTGCAGTCAAAATTCTCTTGTATTATGTTGTACAACAACTGATGAAACTAACTCTGTAAAAGTGTGAAGAAATGGGATCAGTGTTATTTCCTGATAGTTGCTGTTTGAAAATGCAATCTACACAGGACCTTCTAGTCAGCAGGTTTGTATGGGTGGGTGTTTTGGCTTTCTATGGTGACATCAAATCCAAATGTATTGGTCGTGGACATATATTTTGCAGATGTTATCGTAGGTGTGTGCTTGTGTTTTTCTCGCGCCAACAGTGCAGTAATACCTAACAATACAAAACAATAGACACAAATCCATGAGGTAAATTGGTTAATAGACCAATAACGAAGAGAGTTCCAAACCTCTGCCAATAACAGCAATTTTTCTGTTTTCCCCTCCCATCTCAGACCACTCCTATGCAGTCCTTGCAAAATTCTTGCTTGAGAATTAGTTTTTGTTTTTTACAGTAAGGTATTAATTGTTACACAGAAATGATTTTATATTGATATAAAAACAGCTGAATTTTTCCTTTAAGCATTCCTCTTATTGCAAGGTCAAATGTATTTTGATTAAGTATGAAACTCAGTTGAATACACATGCACATACTGGGTACACAGACCATTCTCATTCATTTAGAACATTTCTCAGTCTTTGTCTATCCTCTTCCCCAACATATTGATTTTTGTTCTAAGCTGGAGTATTTGCAATATTACTGTGAAACAACCTCTCCCCGAGGCCACTTTGTCTTATTCAGAAGGTTTTTGGTGAACTTTGACAGTTTCAGATAAGCCCTTTTAACACTTTTAGCACTTTTTAACGTATTGCATATTCATAGAGTTATACCTCTATGTGTTTCCTTTATATATTTTTTTATAGTATATCCATATACTGTACTTCACACATCACTTCAAATTAAATCTACAGCGCAACTCATTCATGGTGATTAAAGAATGAACTCTCTGTTTAATCAGAGGATTTATTTTCTTTTCTTTTTGAACTGTAAATATTGGACTAACACAACCAGTATTTTTTATCAGCCCTATAGTATCAGCGCCCCATGTTTCCCTCTTCTAATTAACCGTACCATTTTTAATAGACAGCCAATCAGGATGGCAGTTCATCCAAAACGATTTTGGAATACAGTATCTTGAGGTGGCATCGCTGCACGGTTTACTGTGAGGCTGCCATAAGAGGGTGGTGTAGTTGGTTGTGGTTTTATAATGACGACTCATCCTCTCTGTGATGTTCTCAACAACATATAAACTGTACTGCATGAGTGACAGGCCCATTGCCCTTCGTAAAGAGCTTGACTAATGGACGTTATTATCCTCCTCTTGGTCTCAACATTGTTTTTGAATGATTTTTGTATCTATTTTAGCATTTCTGAATATTACGAATATGGCCATGGAACCAATGACGAAGCCTACAACAATTATGGTAAAAGCATAACGCATTTGACTTATTTTATTCATACTGTTCTAATGCCCTGAAATGATTGACACAAACCGACTCAATATCCCTGTGTTATTCCCAAAGCTTGAATATTGATGAGAGCTCTTTAAAACCAAGGCTATCATGGCCTCAATCCACCGCCATTATATAACCTCTATAGCTTCTCCTTTCCTTAAAGAGGCAGTGCAGTCAAACTTGATTTTCACTCTGAAATTATGATAATGGTCTTTTAGTGTAAATAAAATGCCTAGAATTTTAGTGTGTTCAGAGATTTTTACCCACATCATGACATCACAATCTGATCTGATTATTCTGACCAATGACCAGTCATCCTCATCTGTATATGTATCCTCCTACTTTTAAGGGGATAAGCGAGTAGGCTCTAGAATCTAGACGGTCCTATCGGCCTATCAGGGCTGTGTATGTACATACTGTATATTTAAATGTGTGTCAACACGCACACAAAACTGAGCATTTTCAATGGTAAAAGGAGGAAAATAAAGGATAAAAATACATTTGGAGTTATTTTCATTAAATAAACACACACAGTGATTTATTACAAGTACAGTGAAGATTTCAAAATTAAAATTAAAAAGACTGCATGTGGGCTTTAAATTGGACTACCTGCCAGGCTTTGATGAAACACAGTGATGGCTCTGAGCCCTCACTAGAGAGTACTGGCAGCTCCTCCATCACTCTCCATAGAGGAGGTAATGTTTCACAGATGAGAGATAAAGAAAGATGCCCCATAGTTTTGGCCTAGGCCTGGTCATTCAGGTCCAATGATCAGCATTTGTATGTATTGCCCATTGTACATTTTGGCTAGCTAGCTACAGGCCAGGGTTTGTATGTATTGCCCATTGTACCTTTTGGCTAGCTAGCTACAGGCCAGGGTTTGATTGGAGATGAAGCACAGCACAAGGTGTGTCAGTGATTGCCCAGAGGCCTGACTGATGCCTATTGAAAAGATGGAGGAGGACGTTCCGCCAGCGTTCTGCTTTTTGAACATGTGCCCTCATTGTGGATTAGATTGGATACCGGACCAGGGATGCTGCTTCTCTTGGCGCTGAGTCCTCTGCTCTCCACTGAAGCTGGTTCTCTGAGCCCTCTGCTCTCCACTGAAGCTGGTTCTCTGAGCCCTCTGATCTCCACTGAAGCTGGTTCTCTGAGCCCTCTGATCTCCACTGAAGCTGGTTCTCTGAGCCCTCTGCTCTCCACTGAAGCTGGTTCTCTGAGCCCTCTGCTCTCCACTGAAGCTGGTTCTCTGAGCCCTCTGCTCTCCACTGAAGCTGGTTCTCTGAGCCCTCTGCTCACCACTGAAACTGGTTTCCACAGTCGGTCTGCTACAGAATGGTCATTCATTATCAGCAACATGAATTGTGCACCAGGGTGCTGAAGTGTGGACACAACAAAAACCAAAAGGGAAATTATTTGATTTTCTGCTCCATCAATACTTTGTGCCATGGAACCAGCACTCTGCACAGCGAAGGACTGTGCTCTTTATATAATTCTAAAAAAGGAGCGACATCCTGAATGAGCCAGAGCTCAGTTTTCAGCCGACAGAGGACAGAACGCTCATGTCATTAATTTACTGTGCTGAGAGCAGTAGCCCCAGTGGTAATGGCAGCAGAAAACAAGGACCTGAGAATGCTCCCATGGATATGCATGCCCTTGTTTAGAACGATTAACGCCCGAGATATGACAATGATTTTCTATGGTTTGAATAGCCTGTATTAGCGTAACCCATTTCCAGCTCCCCCAGCAGCTGTTGCCCGATCCCATGTGACAACAAGTTGCATGGTATTGCCTTAAACGTGTAATAGTCTCATGTGACGCAGTATTGGCCGTAGAAAAATAATGACTTGGTCTTATTACTTGGTATGAAATGTGGATGAGGGCATACAGGAGTGTCTAGGGGAACACTGCTCTGTATTTTATGTTCTGCGAGCTTCATGGAGCCTTGATCCCCAGCACATGATGCATGATGACACCACAGCTGTTATGAAGACGCTAATTGATCATTAAAGGAGTATGACACTGCATACTTAACCATTCAAGTGGAAAGAACAGTGAGCACGAAGCGAAGCAAGTCTTTGGAGGGAATCATTGAGTTGGTTGTAGACCAAGGCCAGTTTCTACAGGGGACTGTCCAAACTGCTGTATTACTTACACTTTAGGAAACAAAACTAGTCACAATTAAACACGTAGCAGATAGAGCCAGTAGGAAACAAAACTGGTCACAATTAAACACGTAGCAGATAGAGCCAGTAGGAAACACAACTTCAGGTCACAATTTAACACGTAGCAGATACAGCCAGTAGGAAACAAAACTAGTCACAATTAAACACGTAGCAGATACAGCCAGTAGGAAACAAAGCTTCAGGTCACAATTAAACACGTAGCAGATAGAGCCAGTAGGAAACAAAACTTCCGGTCACAATTAAACACGTAGCAGATACAGCCAGTAGGAAACACAACTTCCGGTCACAATTAAACACGTAGCAGATACAGCCAGTAGGAAACACAACTTCCGGTCACAATTAAACACGTAGCAGATACAGCCAGTAGGAAACACAACTTCAGGTCACAATTAAACAAGTAGCAGATACAGCCAGTAGGAAACACAACTTCCGGTCACAATTAAACACGTAGCAGATACAGCCAGTAGGAAACACAACTTCCGGTCACAATTAAACACGTAGCAGATACAGCCAGTAGGAAACACAACTTCAGGTCACAATTAAACAAGTAGCAGATACAGCCAGTAGGAAACACAACTTCCGGTCACAATTAAACACGTAGCAGATACAGCCAGTAGGAAACACAACTTCCGGTCACAATTAAACACGTAGCAGATACAGCCAGTAGGAAACAAAACTAGTCACAATTAAACACGTAGCAGATACAGCCAGTAGGAAACACAACTTCAGGTCACAATTAAACAAGTAGCAGATACAGCCAGTAGGAAACACAACTTCCGGTCACAATTAAACACGTAGCAGATACAGCCAGTAGGAAACACAACTTCCGGTCACAATTAAACACGTAGCAGATACAGCCAGTAGGAAACACAACTTCCGGTCACAATTAAACACGTAGCAGATACTGCCAGTAGGAAACAAAACTTCCGGTCACAATTAAACACGTAGCAGATACAGCCAGTAGGAAACACAACTTCCGGTCACAATTAAACACGTAGCAGATAGAGCCAGTAGGAAACAAAACTTCCGGTCACAATTAAACACGTAGCAGATAGAGCCAGTAGGAAACAAAACTAGTCACAATTAAACACGTAGCAGATACAGCCAGTAGGAAACAAAACTTCCGGTCACAATTAAACACGTAGCAGATAGAGCCAGTAGGAAACAAAACTAGTCACAATTAAACACGTAGCAGATACAGCCAGTAGGAAACACAACTTCAGGTCACAATTAAACACGTAGCAGATACAGCCAGTAGGAAACACAACTTCAGGTCACAATTAAACAAGTAGCAGATACAGCCAGTAGGAAACAAAACTTCCGGTCACAATTAAACACGTAGCAGATACAGCCAGTAGGAAACACAACTTCCGGTCACAATTAAACACGTAGCGGATACAGCCAGTAGGAAACACAACTTCCGGTCACAATTAAACACGTAGCAGATACAGCCAGTAGGAAACAAAACTAGTCACAATTAAACACGTAGCAGATACAGCCAGTAGGAAACACAACTTCAGGTCACAATTAAACAAGTAGCAGATACAGCCAGTAGGAAACAAAACTTCCGGTCACAATTAAACACGTAGCAGATACAGCCAGTAGGAAACACAACTTCCGGTCACAATTAAACACGTAGCAGATACAGCCAGTAGGAAACACAACTTCCGGTCACAATTAAACACGTAGCAGATACAGCCAGTAGGAAACACAACTTCCGGTCACAATTAAACACGTAGCAGATACTGCCAGTAGGAAACAAAACTTCCGGTCACAATTAAACACGTAGCAGATACAGCCAGTAGGAAACACAACTTCCGGTCACAATTAAACACGTAGCAGATAGAGCCAGTAGGAAACAAAACTTCCGGTCACAATTAAACACGTAGCAGATAGAGCCAGTAGGAAACAAAACTAGTCACAATTAAACACGTAGCAGATAGAGCCAGTAGGAAACAAAACTTCCGGTCACAATTAAACACGTAGCAGATAGAGCCAGTAGGAAACAAAACTTCCGGTCACAATTAAACACGTAGCAGATACAGCCAGTAGGAAACAAAACTTCCGGTCACAATTAAACACGTAGCAGATAGAGCCAGTAGGAAACAAAACTAGTCACAAATAAACACGTAGCAGATACAGCCAGTAGGAAACAAAACTTCCGGTCACAATTAAACACGTAGCAGATACAGCCAGTAGGAAATATAACTTCCGGTCACAATTAAACACGTAGCAGATACAGCCAGTAGGAAACACAACTTCCGGTCACAATTAAACACGTAGCAGATAGAGCCAGTAGGAAACAAAACTTCCGGTCACAATTAAACACGTAGCAGATACAGCCAGTAGGAAACAAAACTTCCGGTCACAATTAAACACGTAGCATATAGAGCCAGTAGGAAACAAAACTTCCAGTCACAATTAAACACGTAGCAGATACAGCCAGTAGGAAACAAAACTTCCGGTCACAATTAAACACGAAGCAGATACAGCCAGTAGGAAACAAAACCTCCGGTCACAATTAAACACGTAGCAGATACTGCCAGTAGGAAACAAAACTTCAGGTCACAATTAACCACGTAGCAGATACAGCCAGTAGGAAACAAAACTTCCGGTCACAATTAAACACGTATCAGTTACTGCCAGTAGGAAACAAAACTTCCAGTCACAATTAAACACGTAGCAGATACAGCCAGTAGGAAACAAAACTTCCGGTCACAATTTAACACGTAGCAGATAGAGCCAGTAAGAAACAAAACTTCCGGTCACAATTAAACACGTAGCAGATAGAGCCAGTAGGAAACAAAACTTCCGGTCACAATTAAACACGTAGCAGATAGAGCCAGTAGGAAACAAAACTTCCGGTCACAATTAAACACGTAGCAGATAGAGCCAGTAGGAAACAAAACTTCCGGTCACAATTAAACACGTAGCAGATACAGCCAGTAGGAAACAAAACTTCCGGTCACAATTAAACACGTAGCAGATACAGCCAGTAGGAAACAAAACTTCCGGTCACAATTAAACACGTAGCATATAGAGCCAGTTGGAAACAAATCTTCCAGTCACAATTAAACACTTAGCAGATACAGCCAGTAGGAAACAAAACTTCCAGTCACAATTAAACACGTAGCAGATAGAGCCAGTAGGAAACAAAACTTCCGGTCACAATTAAACACGGAGCAGATAGAGCCAGTAGGAAACAAAACTTCCGGTCACAATTAAACACGTAGCAGATAGAGCCAGTAGGAAACAAAACTTCCGGTCACAATTAAACACGTAGCAGATAGAGCCAGTAGGAAACAAAACTTCCGGTCACAATTAAACACGTAGCAGATAGAGCCCGTAGGAAACACAACTTCCGGTCACAATTAAACACGAAGCAGATACAGCCAGTAGGAAACAAAACCTCCGGTCACAATTAAACACGTAGCAGATACTGCCAGTAGGAAACAAAACTTCAGGTCACAATTAACCACGTAGCAGATACAGCCAGTAGGAAACAAAACTTCCGGTCACAATTAAACACGTAGCAGATACTGCCAGTAGGAAACAAAACTTCCAGTCACAATTAAACACGTAGCAGATACAGCCAGTAGGAAACAAAACTTCCGGTCACAATTAAACACGTAGCAGATAGAGCCAGTAGGAAACAAAACTAGTCACAATTAAACACGTAGCAGATAGAGCCAGTAGGAAACAAAACTTCCGGTCACAATTAAACACGTAGCAGATAGAGCCAGTAGGAAACAAAACTTCCAGTCACAATTAAACACGTAGCAGATACAGCCAGTAGGAAACAAAACTTCCGGTCACAATTAAACACGTAGCAGATAGAGCCAGTAGGAAACAAAACTAGTCACAAATAAACACGTAGCAGATACAGCCAGTAGGAAACAAAACTTCCGGTCACAATTAAACACGTAGCAGATACAGCCAGTAGGAAATATAACTTCCGGTCACAATTAAACACGTAGCAGATACAGCCAGTAGGAAACACAACTTCCGGTCACAATTAAACACGTAGCAGATAGAGCCAGTAGGAAACAAAACTTCCGGTCACAATTAAACACGTAGCAGATACAGCCAGTAGGAAACAAAACTTCCGGTCACAATTAAACACGTAGCATATAGAGCCAGTAGGAAACAAAACTTCCAGTCACAATTAAACACGTAGCAGATACAGCCAGTAGGAAACAAAACTTCCGGTCACAATTAAACACGAAGCAGATACAGCCAGTAGGAAACAAAACCTCCGGTCACAATTAAACACGTAGCAGATACTGCCAGTAGGAAACAAAACTTCAGGTCACAATTAACCACGTAGCAGATACAGCCAGTAGGAAACAAAACTTCCGGTCACAATTAAACACGTATCAGTTACTGCCAGTAGGAAACAAAACTTCCAGTCACAATTAAACACGTAGCAGATACAGCCAGTAGGAAACAAAACTTCCGGTCACAATTTAACACGTAGCAGATAGAGCCAGTAAGAAACAAAACTTCCGGTCACAATTAAACACGTAGCAGATAGAGCCAGTAGGAAACAAAACTTCCGGTCACAATTAAACACGTAGCAGATAGAGCCAGTAGGAAACAAAACTTCCGGTCACAATTAAACACGAAGCAGATACAGCCAGTAGGAAACAAAACTTCCGGTCACAATTAAACACGTAGCAGATACAGCCAGTAGGAAACAAAACTTCCGGTCACAATTAAACACGTAGCAGATACAGCCAGTAGGAAACAAAACTTCCGGTCACAATTAAACACGTAGCATATAGAGCCAGTTGGAAACAAATCTTCCAGTCACAATTAAACACGTAGCAGATACAGCCAGTAGGAAACAAAACTTCCAGTCACAATTAAACACGTAGCAGATAGAGCCAGTAGGAAACAAAACTTCCGGTCACAATTAAACACGTAGCAGATAGAGCCAGTAGGAAACAAAACTTCCGGTCACAATTAAACACGTAGCAGATAGAGCCAGTAGGAAACAAAACTTCCGGTCACAATTAAACACGTAGCAGATAGAGCCAGTAGGAAACAAAACTTCCGGTCACAATTAAACACGTAGCAGATAGAGCCCGTAGGAAACACAACTTCCGGTCACAATTAAACACGAAGCAGATACAGCCAGTAGGAAACAAAACCTCCGGTCACAATTAAACACGTAGCAGATACTGCCAGTAGGAAACAAAACTTCAGGTCACAATTAACCACGTAGCAGATACAGCCAGTAGGAAACAAAACTTCCGGTCACAATTAAACACGTAGCAGATACTGCCAGTAGGAAACAAAACTTCCAGTCACAATTAAACACGTAGCAGATACAGCCAGTAGGAAACAAAACTTCCGGTCACAATTAAACACGTAGCAGATAGAGCCAGTAGGAAACAAAACTTCCGGTCACAATTAAACACGTAGCAGATAGAGCCAGTAGGAAACAAAACTTCCGTTCACAATTAAACACGTAGCAGATAGAGCCAGTAGGAAACAAAACTTCCGGTCACAATTAAACACGAAGCAGATACAGCCAGTAGGAAACAAAACTTCCGGTCACAATTAAACACGTAGCAGATACAGCCAGTAGGAAACAAAACTTCAGGTCACAATTAAACATGTAGCAGATACAGCCAGTAGGAAACAAAACTTCCGGTCACAATTAAACACGTAGCAGATACTGCCAGTAGGAAACACAACTTCAGGTCACAATTAAACACGTAGCAGATACAGCCAGTAGGAAACAAAACTTCCGGTCACAATTAAACACGTAGCAGATATTGCCAGTAGGAAACAAAACTTCCAGTCACAATTAAACACGTAGCAGATACTGCCAGTAGGAAACAAAACTTCCGGTCACAATTAAACACGTAGCAGATACAGCCAGTAGGAAACACAACTTCCGGTCACAATTAAACACGTAGCAGATACAGCCAGTAGGAAACAAAACTTCCGGTCACAATTAAACACGTAGCAGATACTGCCAGTAGGAAACAAAACTTCCGGTCACAATTAAACACGTAGCAGATACAGCCAGTAGGAAACAAAACTTCCGGTCACAATTAAACACGTAGCAGATACTGCCAGTAGGAAACAAAACATTGCTCAGACCGGTTGGATTGAACCCTTTGTTTTGACCTACTGGAGTTTGTCTTTAGTGTACCAACAAAAATATTATAGTAGTTCTTTACTTTTACCTTGGTTTGGGTTCTTATCTTACTATGTAATGTTGTCTGAACTCTACCTCTTGCAGAAGAGGAGTGGACTACAACCCGTCCGACACTCAAAGCCCCAACAACAAGGCTCTCACGAGGGGGCTACAGAGAACATCCCTATGGTAGATATTGAAGGTGCTACACATCTGTGACCTCCGACATAAGACAACCTTACGATTGTTTTTTTTTTTTTTTTTTACATTCTCCTCCCTCAGGATTTGTCCACAAAGGAAGCACATAGCTACACTAGATGACCCTTAACCTTCCACACAGTGTCTCTATGATTTTCTTGATAACGTGGGCTCTTTTTTTAGAACAACGAGCAGAGAAAACAAAAGAGAGACACTTGTGTTTCAATAAGCTACATTGTAACGTTGTTCTTGGTTGTCCATAATTGTTTGTCCCTCAGAAAAGAAAAGCATGAAGTTGTCACAGAACTTGATGCTTCATGATACCCCTTAGTGAACTTTGATTTCATCAGGGTGACAATAGGATGCTACTATTGAGTGAAGTTAACCAAGTTTATAAATTATTTTTTAAATATTTGTTATGATGTTAGAATTTGATCTTGTAAAACGAATTTAAATGTTTTGTGTTGGGGTTGAAAGCAATCAGCTATGTTTGTAGCTTACTACAAGTGCTCTGTTCTGTGTTTAACTTGTATTTGTAACTAAAAACGTATATTAAAAAGACCATAAAGCACCATGTGTAAGCTTCTCTAAATAGGTGGCCATAAATTGGTAAATTTGTTTTTCCATAATTTGTTAATAAAGCTGAAACTTTTGGGTAAAAACAGAAACATTTGAAGTACTTGTTTCTAGCACTAAATGCCTGCTTGGTTTCAGGTCATTGCTAAAAATGTTTTTTTTTTTTTTATACAGAAAGTCCACAAAAAATGACATTTCGAGACTTTCCCAGACTTGTCTTTCGTAATTTCTTTGCAACAGTATAGATAACATGCATTAACACGATAAAGAATCTTTTGTTAAATAATTTCAAAGTAAGATATAAATTGTTCCTTGAATCTTGGTTAGTCATATTAAATGTATAATGTTTAGACTAATAAATGGATTTTTAACCTATTTTCTAAGTTTGACCTTATTAAACACAAATTCTGATTGACTTGTTTGCACTAGCATGTCTCTGAGAATGATATGGCGATAAAAGAGGTAAGAAAGTCCCCCTATACTACCATAATATTGTCTAAATGCCTTCAACCTTTTGGACTTGGCTCATATACAGTACTCAACATACAGTATGTGAATATTGTAGATATTCACACTCTTATGCCATCACTGAAAGAATGAATGGGATGGACTCAGATTGTCTTTTATCAGCAATCCATCAGTGTCTCTGCTATCTCTCTCTTTTGCATTTTTGTTATTCAACCTTAGAAAGCTGCATTTGTACTGTAATTTCCAGTGCTTTTAAATATCACCTCTGCTGAAGGCCATTTAGAGATCTGAATTCTGAGGGCTTATTAAGCGAGTAGATCGTGGGACTCAAAGGATGACTTAACCTTAAGCAGGTAACCCTAATAATAACTATAATGTTGCGTTTGCCAATTATAAATGATTATAAAAGTTACTTACACTTAAAAAAGTAAACCTGTCTCTCCTAACCCCCAAATAAGAGCATAGACACTCTAAAACCACTAATTCATGTTAACTAGAGACTTCAAAAATGACTGATCAAAATGAAGAAAATAACACAACAATCCATAAAAGACACTAAAACTAATATTAATAGCTAAACTTGAACCATATAACCAGAAAACAAAACAATGCAGTAGTTCTTCTGAAATCAAATTGTCATAATTCTATGGCGTTTGTCCTACCCTGAATTGGTTTACTTTTTTGACAGTAACATACTGTAGGCTTTACATCCTGTGTACAGTCCACAATGTTGCATCGCATGCAAACAGGAAGTAGTTCCAATAATTGCTAGTTTCCATAGTCTGACACATTTGTATTTCATCATGTTTGATAATGTATGAAATGATTTGTCCAATCTTAATCACATTGTTTTCCCCCTGCAGGTGTAACATATTGTGTGAACTGTTCAATAAGGAGAGTGTGAGAGGTAAGTTGAACCTCTTAAGACTACAGTGCCCAATTTTTTTGTGCACTCGATTTACTGGTAATTACTGATTAGATGTTTACATGACTTATTTTATTCATTTCCCACTGTTTTTTAACTCAGAATACATGGTCCTTAGAAAAACAACTCAGCAGATCGACTCGTTTAAGACACAGACATCCCCAGATTTCCTCTCGAATGGAAATATATAACTTTTATAGCTTTACGATAAACAATACAATTAAATAATAATTGAAACCTAAAATAAGTAAAGAAGTAATTTTGTGTGGAAGCCTGATTTAGACACAAAGCACAGTAGAGCCAAGAAAAAGCATCCTTTTCACAGCACATCTCCCATTGTCGATAGGATTTAAATGGCCAAAATGTTTAGATGTTCACACATGTCACACATTTGGACATTCACTCATGTCATGATATTTTGAGTAAAGTAATAAAGAAGGTGAAATATTTTGTTTAGATGTTCCTAAAACTGAAACTATATATAGACATATTATAAAGTATGACAAGGCTGATATCATCATATTTCTATATGGTTTGTTTTACTTGTATTGTGTACTAGAGCATATACATTGAAACTGGGTTTTTTTCTCTGACATAAATAAACAATTCCAGGTGAAAGCCAAAGGTCGTAGCTCTCTAGGGAGGGGAAACACTAATACATTATTACAATATTGCCTTCTTGCTAGATTAATGAATACAGACATTAATTCATTTTCTAAACTACCGTTATAAGGGAAGATATATAAAGTACATTGTATTCTGGCGTCCAGTAGTTGCATGAGTAGGCAATTTGCCATGATAAAGAGCTTTGAAGTTGTTTGGCAAGCATCCTATTTCAGTCCCCACTTCGCCCAAGGGAAGGGGATAGTTGTCTCTAGAATAAACATGTTAGTTAGACAGAGAGCAAGCCTGAGAGACCTGCAACTTCGGTGTTGCTGCTCCGATTTCTTAAAAGGATTAATTCTACCATGATATTGAGTTCTGGGCAGTGCTACTTCAACACAACAAAAGGAGAAAGCAATTAATATGTACATTTCCAATAGTGCAAAGTAAACAGTGCTGAATACTAACGCTAGCTTGTTGTTCCTTGGACGGGGACTGGTCCATCTGTCTATTATGTGATGGGGAAGCAGACTGTGACCCTGTTTGTTGTTCTGTGCACAATGCTTTGCAGGGATTTTCATCTTACTGCATTTGCTCATTGCATTGTGTACCTTTGGAAATATAGCAAAATACACACATTCAAAACATGACATTGTACATTAACATAAACTAATATACACACACATTCAGAATATGAAAAGGTACATTAACATAACAAAATAAAAATTACACCTACCATAAACATTACCATAGTAATGACATCTCAATGACAATGTTCATTTTTAGCTACAACATTTTACAATTTGAATAAAACAAGATAGGTTGCTGTAATGATGCTTAGCAAACACGGGACTAGCCTGCTGTTGGACATTTGCCGTTTCTATTGCTAAGTACCATAGCATTCCCTTGACAAAAACCCTCAAATGGAGAACATGTTTTTCCTTTCTTTTAAATGATAGACTTGGTTTAAAAATCAAGCAAGTAGAAGAACTGCATGTTTGAGTAACACAATACAATGAATCATATACTCAACAGAAATGCATAGCAGCAGATACATGCTCGAAGGTAAAGTCTGTGCTGAAGGATGCAGTCTTGCTGGGTAGAATGTACAGATGAATTGCACACGAATGCCAGTCTTTGGGGAGTATCTCTGCTCTAATGGAACCCTTCTACTGCAATGCTGAGAACATCTGACAGTTCAATAAAAAATGATGCATCCTTCTTCGCTATTTTAGCAAGGCAAATCTAAAGGTAAAGTAAAATAGTAATATCTAGTTAGACCAGGGGTTTTCAAACTGGGGTCCGCAGACCCCTAGAGGTACTGCAGGGGGTCCACAAATGTTTATATTTTTAGCAAAAATATTTGTTGGGATTTTTTTATGTGAAAAAGTATTATTTCATGAATATCCCTAGCTGCATCAGAATGCCATCGTGGATACCATTTTTATGTCTCTGCGTCCTCCAGTATGAAGGAAGTTAGTTAGTTTCACGAGCCAATGTCAGTTAGGCTTAACACAATGACTGGAATTCTACATGAACACTTATCATGCTAGCTGTTCCGGTTCATTCGACTCTGGGAAGTGGATAAAGGGCAAGATCTCAGACTATCCCTTTAATGTGGAGGAAATTACAGTAATTGGAGCAAATTACAGTTTTGTTCTGTATAGAAAATTCTTAGGCGGGCCGTCTAAATGGTAATTTTCGGGATGAAAAAAATTATTCAATGTCAACTTGAATGACCAAAACCAGATAGAAAGCATGCAGACATTATAATGAACTACATATATTTTTGGACAGTACCATCTTGAAAACTAACAATCAAATAAAAGCTAGACAGTTCCCCTCAAAAAATGTATGGGCATTCAGGGCACATACATGCCCAATGATTTTGTTATAAAGTTATAAAGAGGAACACAGCATTAGCCATGACAAAATGCGTAGAATTGCAGGAAATGAGCTTTAAAACTGCAAAATGTTCTCTGTTCCATCAAACTGTAGAATTGCTGGAAATGAGCTTCAAAACTGCTAAATGTTCTCTACATCGCCAAGATACATTTTGAGCTACAGCAATAAACTATTTAGTTCATACTTCCTCTTCCAACTAACTGTCTACCAAATTTCTTAATTTTAAAATGTTGTTTACTTCTACTTGCCATTATCATTCACCTGATGATAATATTGTTTTTTCCTAACATAATGATTGGGGATCCCTGGGTCTCCGGTTTGTCTGGGCGGGTTCCTTGGTCAAGAAAAGTTTGAAAATCCCTTAGTTAGAGAACACTTAACTAAGCATAGGAATTGTGGAAGATTTTTTTAGGTATTTTTTTTTATGGTAGCCTACTGGTTGCCTATTTTAAAACAGGGTCCCATCGGTAATTAGTCTGGTAAATACGAGGCTACCCTCAATCTAGATTAGACCACAAACATAAACAATAGAGATGTAGGCATCTCTACCCTAAAATAGCTGGGATAGAGTTATTCTCTGCCCTCAAACCGCTGCATTAATATGTGGCTAAACTGCTCTCTGTTCACCATTAATTTCCTCATGATTGGCGTCACTATCATCAAATCTCCCTTAAACAAAGAGATTAAAAAACAGAATGGTGTTTATCTATGTGAACGCAAGGTAATTATTGAGATTGACATTCAATCCGAATGAATTCCATGCTGTTAACCTCTACTTTATTTTGGGGGGGTTTCACGGTATTGAGGGACAGCTGGCTTGGCTTAAATCCCCTGCAGTTTAGAGAGCATGCCAGTGGATTTATTAACATCTGGTGACTCACATAATACACCCATAACACTTTCCATACCTTTCTGGAGTAGGATCCCATTATATGTCTTACCCGAGGTCATACAAGGAACATGAAGTATAAATGTGTTCATCTTAAATGCCTTAAGGGCTGAGCTGGGATCTTTTTTTACAATGTACAGGTAACTGCCAAAATAAAGGAAACACCTTTACATAAAGTGTCTTAATAAGGTGTTGAGCCACCACGAGCCAGAACAGGTTCAATGCACATTGGCATAGGTTCTACAAGTGTCTGCAACTCTATTGGAGGGACGCAACACTATTCTTCCATGAGAAATTCCATAATTTGGTGTTTTGTTGACGGTGGTGGAAAACCCCATCTCGGGTGTTGCTCCGGAATCTCCCATAAGTGTTCAATTGGGTTGAGATCTGGTGACTGAAGCTGCCGTGTCATGTGGTTTACATTGTTTTCATGCTCATCAAACCATTCAGTGACCACTCGTGCCCTGTGGATAGGGGCGTCGTCATCCTATGGGGGCATAGCCATGGTAGCCAAAATAATGGCCTGCCTAGTATTTTTATTCATGACCCCAAACATGATGGGATGTTAATTGCTTTATTAACTCATGAACCATACCTTTGTGGAAGCACCTGCTTTCCATATATTTTGGCCTAGATCCAATCAGCACAGGCATTACCCCGCTATAGCCGACACCCACATAGCTGGTGTTTTGGCAGTGTCGGAGGTGGAACTGCGTTAGAAATATCACATCGGTGAGCTGCTGCTCGTGTGGTCATTGTCACGAAGCCACACCCGTCCCACTCGCGTTAGAAATTCAGAATGAGAACGTGTCTGCTATATAGAAATAATGACACTCAAATGTAAAATCATTCAACAAAATAATGAGGATTTCTATCAGCCTAATTGAGGTGTAGATTAGGCTAGCCTACATCTCAGTGTTAAAACTTGTAAAAAAGGCTGTATTAGATTTCTCTTAATGAGACAGCCAATGGCAATGTCTGCTTTAGGTATAATACTGGGTGCCGCTTGTGGATCTGACTGCTTTTATGCAGTTTCACCTGCGATACCACCAAAACAACCGCTATGCGGGTGTCGGCTAGTGCAGATCTGACAGAATCTATCCCTTTGTATCCTCATTTACTGAGGTGTTAGTGTTTCCATTATTTTGTCCATTACCTGTAGATTTAAAGAGATGCAGTGAGAGTGGCCACTGGCCAGCTCAGATGCTTCCTGTCATTGTTGTCTTTCCGAAGCAGGGGTGGCGTAGTGGGCAGACTGATCTTGATGAGGACTAGCCACTAAATAGATTTTTCATTCATATCTGAATTAGATATTAGATAAACCTCCTGCAAACTATTCTCTATGTATTGATTGCAAAAGTACTGTACTTGCCATTCATTTAACACCAAACCTCATCTGCAGAGCTGATTATTAAGATGTGAACCAGCTGTTGCTATGGCTTCAACTCTGAAAATGAGATCCTTCAGTATGTAACATCTATCTGGTTTAAATGCGTATTACTGCAGGTGCGAAGGATCATGAATAATTTACTCTTGCATAGACTTTGTTAAAGCATGTTGCAGTAGCTTCGGGCATGTGCTTGGTGTAGAGGGCAAGGCAACGTAGCACACTTGTGTCTTTATAGAGCATTACCTTTAAAGTGATTAGATTACCTTAAATCCTTGTACATCAGTTCTCATTATTATGGAATAAATGAAATGCAATAAAAAATGCATTTGACCATTTTGATTAGTTAACCCTGGGGTCTCTAGTCTTGCTATTTATTATCACAAAAGGATGTTCATTGAAATGTCAGTCCATTTTAACAAAATATTTAATAGACAACAGACTCTACTAATGACGACATTTAACCCTGAGTTGGGCTGAATACAACGTCTGCGGATCCTGTAAGCTGGGAGTTGATTGAGCCAAGAGAGGGATAGGACATATATTTTGGACCAGATAGGTTTGACATACAGTACTATACACGTGGCTTTGGGTCTGCTAAATAAAACTGGCAGTCTGCTCTAATCAGTGTCGTACAGGTGGAAACATTTTCCTCTTGCAGTCACGCTTCTAGTAAAGCCTTGTCACAGCCACACTTCCAAAACCATTTCCTGAGCATCTAATTTGTCTTCTCTGTCGAGTGCCATGTTAGTCAATGAAGGAGCTACACACAGGCCTGGATTACTAAAACCTTGAGGATAATTGACTTTTCTTTTTGGCCAAGATAACACAGTTGTGTGAAAACATGGCTCAGAAAACACGCTCGCTTAATTTAAACAGTCCATAAAGAAACACTAAACTGTGCTATAAATGTCTTAATGTATCTGGACTATAAGTTAACATCCTTTATTATTTTCAGTATGATGCCAAATTCATAAAAGACAGTTGTGATTAATCTCAGGTTCCAGTAAAAAAATTAAATGCAAGAGATCAAACCGTTGTTTATAGAAAATATAACACCTCATCGAGTGTTAAAAGGATTCTAGTTGAGCAGCACGGTTCCAGAGAAGTGTCTTACTGATCCTGTAATTGAATTCAGTTTTAACACGGCAGGATAAAAAACAGACCAATCAGCTGATGAGGAGCTGCAGCAGCTCCCAAGGAAGAGGAGGCTGCCACTGTCATCCATAAATTATGCCTTTGGTTGACTACATTCATAAGTCAATTAATGTTAGTTCAAGGGATTCTGGGAAATGCTCATTTGCTCATTCACCATAAGGGAATTCACCATAAAGGAATTCAACATTGCACATTTGCTCATTCACCATAAGGGAATTCAACATTGCACATTTGCTCATTCACCATAAGGGAATTCAACATTGCACATTTGCTCATTCACCATAAGGGAATTCAACATTGCACATTTGCTCATTCACCATAAGGGGATACATGAACACGCTTCTGAAGAAACACATGAAGTAGTAGATTTCAGATCGCTGCATTTACAAAAGCCTTGAGCACTTTGTCTCCCACATTTCCTTAGGTATGTCCCTTCTTCCTCTCTCTATTTCCTTTAATATTTCCATACCATTTACACATCTGTTTCCTTTCCTGTTCTCAAAACTCTCAGTATGGAAAACACAGTAAACTCTTCCCTGGGGACCGCAGAGTGCCTCCGCCTATCTGAAGTGCTGGGCACAACCAGAAATTAGCCTTGTGCAAATGAGCATGGTAAGTATCTGGAAGCTTTCTTGCACGCCTCCTGTAAAATGAATACATTTTGTCCTCCATACCTGTTACAAAGAAACCTTTCGACAAACTATAGGGGTTGGGTTGCCAAAGAATGGGCACAGCCTTTTGTTAATGAACCCTATCAGCCATTAGGAGAGGAAGCCAGTGCTTCTAGCTTTCTGCTCTGAACCATAACTTATATTTGTGCTGCAATCCAACATCTGAAAAGTATGTGGGCTACAAAACATCTTTATAACACAAATAAAAGGCTGTATATGTCACAGCAGTTGTGTCTCCCAGCAATTAGGGGTTGAATAGGTACATATAAGAGTGGAAAACATAACGCACATACAATCAAATGCATATTCAGGTTTCAGTAAAAGGCTACTGATTCATCTGTTGTGGGTTCTTTGTTGATTTTGAAAAGCTTTTGAAACCGTTACATTTAGCCATAGAGAGGGATTTACTTCCTATCTTTCCACACTCTTGTAACATCAAAAGATTTGCTGAAGGACAACTGCTGAAGGACAATTGGGCCACTTTGAAAGGCTTTTGAATAACTCCCTAAATAGTATTTTTTTTTTCATGATGAATTGTGTATGTATGTGTGTGGGGTTGGGGGGGGGGGGGATTTGTAGATCGTAATCAAACAAACATTTAGTTTAATTCTTTCATCATACCCTCTATCTGCAATTTTATCTTAATCAATTTGTCTTGTCAATTTTGGGGTATAAAATGGGTAAATCATGAATACCAAGTCTGGTCCACAGGCAACAAGACATGGTTGCCTAATGTTGTGTTCTATTACAGCAAAGCTTGAAATTGTCTTTGTGAACAGCTGGCCTCCTCTTTGCCCTTGACTTTGAAAGCCATCTTCTTCTCCCTGAGCCTGAGCCACTTGGCTCTCAGCAGGTGCAGCCTGTTAGGAGTGCCCCAGACCAGATTTGCATGGTGGCTGTTTATTTGCCGTTATGACTAAGGACTGATTTGTGTTGCTGGGCTGAAAGACGTCTGCCAGTTCCATTCGTGTAGCCTTTGCCAAAAGCCACTCTCAGATCCATTTTCATAACAAGCGTGTTGCCAGCTTGACACAAGCCAAGGGCTCAAATCCCCCAGCCTGTTATGAATGTTGGTGTACATTTCTTAAAGTGTGTACCATTGTTCAGAGTCGTCTCACATACAGATTACCAATGAGTCATTACCAGAGTTGGATTCCCAAAGACAATAGCATTAGTCACTGTTCGGTTAAATGTGATGTATGCAATTGTCAGAGGCCGAGGTGCTTCAAGGCTTCTCAGATCACAATTTATTTTGTGTAGAAAATTATTGAATACACCTATAAATTGACCAATGTTGAATAATTGTACCGGGGTGCAAAGCAATGAGTCACCAGGTCAGATATGGCATGTTAATTCCTTTAACGTCCCTCAAATGAATCTAATAATTATTGACTTTTCTGAGTGTGTGTAATGTTCAAATGGATCATTATCCCCCGTTGGTAGTGGAAAGGAGTTGACGGCACAGGAGAACAAAGGAGGGGTGTACTTTATGATTGAAGATGAATTATATTAATCCAAGCTGACAGAATCAAAACATTTGACAGTGATATACAATGACACCATCTGTTTGTAGTGCATTGGCACTGGCTTGTTTTCCCCACACAAACACAAACATGACATAATGCACTTGGCTTGGCAGAGTCAACCTGGGGATTTGGGAAGGAATCAAAGACACTTGCAAGTCTTTCAGTCCAAGACTAACCACAGTAAAATAAGTCAAATAAGTAAACCCATGTTATATTCTGCATGATTATGTTAAAATGCAGTACAGTATATACCATAGTAACACTGCAGTTAACCCTTATTGTACTCAAATGCGCATATGGATGTTCTCCACCATTTTGGCATGCAGAGAGAGATGATTTGGAGCAGATGTAGTGGGTATTACCAGTGAAAGATTCACTCACACAAGTTAATAAGCAACACCAGTTGTTGAGTTTTCAGCTGAGCGCATTACCCAGGCCATGCATGAAATGGTTTCATTTTCCATCACTGTTTGTTTTCCCTGATCATTTCCATGATAGAGAAAGAAAACGGAATTACTGTTGTTGAACCTATTGAGGTGTACAGCTCCCCAGTCCTGCCAGTTCACAAATGAGCTTGGCATCTGGGTCGATTGCATGGCAAGGATGGTGTCTGCATAGGCTCAGCACGCAAGGAAGTGTCTCATGCCAACCACTGCCAAGTGACTGACTGTGTCACGCCTGCTCCCGCTCCCTCTCTCTGGCGCTCGAGGGCCATCATTACGCACACCTGTCACCACTGTTACGCGCATCAGCGCTTCATTGGACTCACCTGGACTCCATCACTTATTGATTGCCTCCCCTATATCTCTCTATTCCTCAGTTTCATCCCCATGTCAGCATTAATGTAGTTATTGTTCCCCCTGTCCCCCTTGTTGTGTTTCATGTTGGTTATTTATTGAATATTCACTCCCTGTATTTGCTTCTCGTCTCCCAGCGTCTGTCCTCACAGAATGTTGATACCACAACAACAGAGAGATTATTTTTTTTTGGTGACGTCGAGTGCCACTTCCGAAGGAACCGGGGGTGCCTCAGCTGGCTCGTCAGGCTTCCATGCCTTAGCTGGCTCGAGAGGTTTTCTTGCCTCGGTTGGCTCGGCAGGCTCCCATCCCACGTCATTCCTCAGCCGGCTCGTCGAGCTCCCGCGCCTTAGCCGGCTCGTCAGGCTCCCGCGCCTCAGCCAGGTCTCGTCAGGCTCCCACGCCTCAGCCGGCTGGTTGGGTTCCCATGCCTCGGGTGGCGCCCCTAGAGGGGGGGGCTACTGTCACGCCTGCTCCTGCTCCCCTTCTCTGGCGCTCTCTGGCGCCAGGCGGCCCATCATTACCCACACCTGTCATCATCGTTACACACATCAGTGCTTCTTTGGACACACCTGGACCATCACTTATTGATTGCCTCCCCTATATCTGTCTATTCCCCAGTTTCATCCCCTGTTGCAGCACTAATGTCATTTTTGTTCCCCCTGTCCAAACGCTGTCCTTGTTTTGTTTCATGTCAGTTATTTACTAAATATTCACTCCCTGTACTTGCTTCTCGTCTCCCAGCGTCTGCCCTCACAGACTGGCTGACTGGCATGGGGAGGCGAGGGGGAGAAGAGAACAGGTGTCTAGACCAGACAGCAGTCAGTGAGCCTTTGCTCATCACCACAACTGTCTTATTTATTCAGGAACATCCACAAACTTACAGCACTCAGTTGTTGCAGTGTCAAATTGATGGCAGTTTCAAATTCAAATGGCAAAGAATAGCCACAAAGCCATGTTTTCTAACTTATCCAAAGACTACAATAACACCATCAAGAAGATTGTCAAGCTTTGTCTCTTGCCTGTTTTTCAGATGTGCAAATGGTTCTGTGGATGTGTAGCATCTTCCCTGTCCATGTCAACAAGTCAACTTGGCCAGGTGAATGCCTAACACTTTATCATGCATGTATTTTATCATTGTGATTAAGTTAGCCGTGTCATACTAGTTTGTTGTGTTTCCATACAACCTTCATTTCCATTGCATTGCATGCTTATAATGTAGTTTTGATTGGTAGTTTTCATTTTGTTATAGCTGAAAATTTGAGCAGAACTTCTACTCTTCCCTTGAAGCAATATAAGAGGTTTTCTCGGTTCACCGGGGTTTTCTCAGTTCGCCGGGGTTTTCTCATTTCGCCAGGGTTTTCCCAGTTCGCCGGGGTTTTCCCAGTTCGCCGGGGTTTTTCCAGTTCGCCAGGGTTTCACTCGTTCGCCAGGGTTTCACTCGTTCACCAGGGTTTCACTCGTTCACCAGGGTTGTACTATAGTAAGTATACTGTAGTTTCACCAGTATCACCTATCCTACCTTTTTCATCCCAGAGAGCAGATCATTGCTAAAGCATCCTGTCTATAATTTCATTTTCTACACAAAAGCCCCCAAAAATGTATTACAGCATGCAGAACTAATAGATGTTTACTCAACTGTAGCTCGAGCTGAGATATTTCTTTCTATTTCCCCTCACTACAGGCAGTGAAATGTACGTGCTGTTTCTGTATTGTATTTCCTCTGCTGCCATTCTACTGTGTTGAACGAGGGGACAAACAGGACAAATCAATTCTACATTTGCTTTCACTTAAATGCTGACATTGTATGTAATGAGGTTCGTATGTGATGAGGTTCGTATGTAATGAAGTTCGTAGGTAAACTAAAACTGTGCAGTTAAAAGTGTGCTGTGCCATTTCAAGGCAGATATCAACACAATAGGTCAAAATGTATCATTCAGCCAATGTTAGTGTATTTACATTAAAATCACTTTTTATCCTACAGAATTTGCCTCTGTATGTTTATTTGCAAGGAGCAATTGTTTTTGTTATACAGTATGTATTGTTGTTGAAACTGATATCCTCATTGTTCAAATACCGTTGACAAATACCGTTGACATGGCCTCTTAATTGTCAACTCACTCTTGGCAACTATATGCAACAACAACAAAAATGCAATATATTGTCCTGCTTTATACCAAACGGCAGCACAGCACTGCGACCTTGAATCCCGGACAGGCTAAGAGGTATTGTCACCTGGAGCCTGTTGTCATAAACAAATAGAGTGCCCCCTGGGTGTGTTCCAGCCAGGTCTGCTAATAAATGATGTGCTTGGTAGTGCCAACATGAGCGTGTTAATTCATTAGGAAAGTCGGGGCCTACCGCTGGCACCCAGGCCAGATGTCACAGGCACATTACTGTAGAGGCCTGTCAGGAAAGTCAAAATTGAGCAAACGACAGAGGCCAGCTACAGTATGGCACATTCCTCAGACTGCTCTCTCAGGGTGGGGGGTGTTTGGGATAAAGAATGATGCCGTCTGGACATCTGCATATGCTAAGCCATGATTAAAAGAGTAACTTAGGCTCAGTTATAATGAAACACATCATTTCTGGTCTTCATTTTCACAGTTTGTTGCAAAATATATATATATATATATTGGTCTTTTAGTAGTAAATCTATCTCTTTTGGCCCCTAGTGGTTCAACTACCAAGGAAATCATGATGTAGAGGTCACCAACCTTTTCTGAGTCAAGATCACTTTCACAGTCAAAAAGCAAGCTGAGATCCATCACTCAGGTTTTGTTTTAGTTAAACATGACTTAAACAAATGTAACATTAATCTAATACAAATGAGGTTTGGGCAGTAGGCCTAGTACATTTCCACAGCATGCTGGCTATATGCCTGGTCTGACAATATTGTTCCTCTCAGACCATATATTTCAAAACTCAAGCTTTGATAACAAAATAGATCAGTTGTTGTAGCACTTGCAAGGCACAGCTGAGCATAATTTAAATAATGACCTTTTTATTTTACTGGACTGATCTGTATCAGCATCTGATTAATGGTAATGCTGGGAACTCGGGAATTCCAAATTGGATGACCGTAAAAAAATATTTTTCCCAGACAGGTCTCATTTTTTTCCCGAGTTCCCAGTTGTCTTCAACACACTGAAATCGGAAGTCAGAGATTTTTAGATTTCCCAGTTCCCAGTTGTTTTGAACACACCTTCCTTTCCTCCTATGAGACTGACCATGTTGTTCCTATGAAAAAGTGAAATATTCCTTGATATTAAAATAGACACGGTGAGCTGCTAATAATAATTAAAAAACTTGGGGCTGTCGATACACTTGGCTACTCATTCAATGCAGCTGCAGCGTGGGTGGAGGTAGGGAGAAGTGTGTTTTTTTGTAATAGTGTTGAATAGAATCAGTGTTGAATAAAAACAGTGTTGACAGTGCTGAATAAAAACAGTGTTAACAGTACTGAAAAAAACAGTGTTGACGGTGCTGAATAAAAACAGTGTTGACAGTGCTGAATAAAAACAGTGTTGACAGTGCTGAATAAAAACAGTGTTGACAGTGCTGAATAAAAACAGTGTTGACAGTGCTGAGTAGAAACTCCCTCATAAAAACAGCAGTTCTTCGCTGTATTCTTTGACAATCCCTCTCTGGTCAAGGTTTTAAAAGTTATCAAACTTTGCTGTGGCTGGGGTTGTGGAAGCTGTAGGCATGGTGATATGAGCCATCCGATTGGCCAGCGCAGTAGGAACACCCCATTTAGTTACAGGTGTGCCTGGTAGGTGGATTTGTCTTTTCAGACAAATGTTCCCATTTTGAACCTTTTCAATCTGCCTACCCGGTGTACAGGGCTTCTGAATCAAGTGCACCTACCGCCAACAGCGCAACACAAATTTAAAAAAGGAACGCAAGCCTTTATCACAGACTTTATCGTTGGGTTTTCTACAGAAATGTTTGGTGATCGACTAGGAATGCCTTGAAGAGCGACCGCGATCGACCGGTTGGTGACCACCGCTCTACATCATTTCAAGGGAAGGGTTCGATATCAATCCACTCCCTTCTATGTGCTGGGTGGAACCACCTCAAGGCTTTACTATGGAGCAGGTGACAGCACGCCTTATTTGGCAATGGTCTCGGTAAGTGGGATGTACCAATATATTTTTATATGCATCCTTGACCAGACTACTGACGTTACACAAAAGGCAGTAAGGCACATTTCCGCATATAACCAAATTGAAATGTTTGGCTTACCGTTTCATACACGTGTTTTTACGAAGAAACTTAACATGTAGGCTATGAGGATTATACATTTATATTTGTAGCTACATCCATTGTAACTAAGAAATAGATGACA
Source organism: Oncorhynchus clarkii lewisi (assembly GCF_045791955.1). Classification (NCBI taxonomy): domain Eukaryota; kingdom Metazoa; phylum Chordata; class Actinopteri; order Salmoniformes; family Salmonidae; genus Oncorhynchus; species Oncorhynchus clarkii. Next base: position 75,901,172 of record NC_092166.1, read on the forward strand.
ATGGTGGTCATGAATTTTTTTGTTATGTTTTCCCCATCTACTATAACTGATTGGTGGTGCAGCAAAAGTGGTTGGCTCATGAACTCATGGTTGTGTGTTCTAATCCCACATGAGGCAGTTGTCTTTATTTACAATATTCATCCCCTGCTCACACAATTCTAATTCTGAAAAGTGAAAGCATATCTGTGAGAGTGGTCACCCTAGTATTATTAGTAGAGTTTTATACAGTACCCAAAACCAATCTGTGAGTTAATTTGACCATGGGGGAAAAAACAACTACTTCGTAAATACTGCAATGCGGTTTGGATTTCATTTTCACGGTGATGATTGCACTTTTCTTCACAACACAATACCGCAATAAATGTGAGTCCACGTTTCAAAGAGATTTTGCGCCCCATGGGGGATTTGAACATACAGTCCACCGCCACAGATTAAAGGAATTTGGCACCTTTACCACTCTAGACTAACTGTCCAGAGCTGTATTTTCTCGTGATGCACATTATTTTATTATCAGAGCGTGCCAGTAGACTTCTGGTAAATATGCTTTAGTGAAAAAGTGTTGGGATTACGTACAACTACGTTTAACCACCCCAAAAATGAATATTTATGTGCAATTTCCCCCACCCACAACTTCTCAAATTAGTTATTTTTTTTATATATTTGAAGGGGTTGGGCCACAGGAGTTTGGGGAGAACGGGCTGGTGGTAATGGCTGGACGGAATGGGTGGAATGGTATCAAATACATTAAACACATGGCCGTTCTACCCTCAGCCTTAAAACAAGCAACCCAGGGAGTGATGGTACAGCTGGCACGTAGGGGTTTTGACATGTTCTGTACTATAGTACTATAACCACCTTTTCCCTCTCCTGATGCAAGCAGAACAAATCATTCGGACTGTTTATTTCAATGTCTTCTGATTACAGTATTTAACCTTGCCAAGGACTATATATTTTTTATGAAGATTACCACGTGAGCCTTGAAATAGTCCCAGGAATTGTGGATAAGGAAAACTGATGCTATTCAACGTGTACAACTATAATAAGGATCTGGATTCTAATTGCGTAACAGAATCCCATTTCACTTAGGCTACACATTTTATAAGGAGAGATTCGCCCCATGAACCGCCAACTGTGAACATCTCCCATAAAGACATTCATAATTTAGACTTTTATTTGATATTGATATGTTCCCTCAATAAAAGCTGATTCACTCCGACTCTACATTTTACCTGCCTTCATATCTCTTGATCTAAATATTGAAAATGCAGAGAGAAAGTGGGTCAGAGAGCAGGCAGATATCCAGAAGAAATGTTCAATGATGCAAAACAGTGCAGGGCCGCAGTTGAAACACACAGCAGCGGTGAATTCCCCCTGCCTGGTAGAGACAGGTACCTGAGCAAACCTTAGCTTTGTTTAAATAGTTGCTCACGCTTGATGAGCCAGAATGGAAGGGAGCGCTGATCATCACCAGTTGAAAAAGCGCTTCCCCAATGTAGAATTTGTAATGAAGCGGGTTTGCAGAGTATGCGGAGTACTTGACACGTTTTGATGACTTTTCGTCTCTTCTCGATGGCTGGCTGGGATCCAGGCACGGGTGACATAATGTTGGGGTGTTACAAGGTGAGCTGACAGCTCCAAAGAAGTTCTGTGCTACTCTGGCTCTGTGCATCAGATGAAGGTTACCTTCTGCACAGGTCTTGCCCTTCTCCAGCTTACCAGGTCTATATTTCACAGAGCTGATTGATACTGAGTGTTGACATGTGGGCTATTTGTGCTATTACAGTATACAGCCAGGTCCAATGGGGAAACTTCTCAATGGGATTCTTCTGAGGTGATCTCAAGACATTCATGTAGTCTAAAAACATAGGCTTGTATTACTTATGGACATTTACATAGGGCAAATGCAGAAAAAAACATTGGTCTATAATTTAGGTCACAGAATGTACATACATTTTTAAGACAATACAGTAATACAGCAATACAGACAATACAGCAATTTATTTTTATTTATTTTTATTTCACCTTTATTTAACCAGGTAGGCAAGTTGAGAACAAGTTCTCATTTACAATTGCGACCTGGCCAAGATAAAGCAAAGCAGTTCGACACATACAACGACACAGAGTTACACATGGAGTAAAACAAACATACAGTCAATAATACAGTATAAACAAGTCTATATACAATGTGAGCAAATGAGGTGAGATAAGGGAGGTAAAGGCAAAAAGGCCATGGTGGCAAAGTAGATACAATATAGCAAGTAAAACACTGGAATGGTAGATTTGCAATGGGAGAAAGTGCAAAGTAGAAATAATAAAATAATAAAATAAAATAATGGGGGTGCAAAGGAGCAAAATAAATAAATAAATAAAATACAGTAGGGAAAGAGGTAGTTGTTTGGGCTAAATTATAGGTGGGCTATGTACAGGTGCAGTAATCTGTGAGCTGCTCTGACAGTTGGTGCTTAAAGCTAGTGAGGGAGATAAGTGTTTCCAGTTTCAGAGATTTTTGTAGTTCGTTCCAGTCATTGGCAGCAGAGAACTGGAAGGAGAGGCGGCCAAAGAAAGAATTGGTTTTGGGGGTGACTAGAGAGATATACCTGCTGGAGCGTGTGCTACAGGTGGGAGATGCAATGGTGACCAGCGAGCTGAGATAAGGGGGGACTTTACCTAGCAGGGTCTTGTAGATGACATGGAGCCAGTGGGTTTGGCGACGAGTATGAAGCGAGGGCCAGCCAACGAGAGCGTACAGGTCGCAATGGTGGGTAGTATATGGGGCTTTGGTGACAAAACGGATTGCACTGTGATAGACTGCATCCAATTTGTTGAGTAGGGTATTGGAGGCTATTTTGTAAATGACATCGCCAAAGTCGAGGATTGGTAGGATGGTCAGTTTTACAAGGGTATGTTTGGCAGCATGAGTGAAGGATGCTTTGTTGCGAAATAGGAAGCCAATTCTAGATTTAACTTTGGATTGGAGATGTTTGATATGGGTCTGGAAGGAGAGTTTACAGTCTAACCAGACACCTAAGTATTTGTAGTTGTCCACGTATTCTAAGTCAGAGTCGTCCAGAGTAGTAATGTTGGACAGGCGGGTAGGTACAGGTAGCGATCGGTTGAAGAGCATGCATTTAGTTTTACTTGTATTTAAGAGCAATTGGAGGCCACGGAAGGAGAGTTGTATGGCATTGAAGCTTGCCTGGAGGGTTGTTAACACAGTACAGTAATAATACAGTGAATATAGCACAACAGCTGTGCTTTCAAGTACCATAACCATACTGTATAACATACAGTAGAACAGGGTTCACCAACTGGCGGCCCATGGTCCGAATATTGCATGTAGGTGATTTTATTTGGCCCCCCAAGTTTTCTGAGCAACTTTTTTTAATTTGTTAGACATAAACAAGTGTAAAAACACCTGCAAATCAGCTCCAAGTGATTTTAATTTTGGAAATATGTTCCAAAGTATTCCCACACATATTAGAGAGATATGTGAGATCGCATACAAATGTAGGCGTTTGAAATATTATGTTTTAGTCAAATATATCTGTCTGGGCTTCTTGCAGTCAATTTGCAGTCTACGAATGATTTGTAATTATGTTCTGGCCCGCTGACCATCCACTCAAGAACAAATAGTCCAGCGGTTGAATCTAGTTGATGATCCCTGCAGTAGGCTGTGTGAAGGCCTGGTTTATCTTTCAATTTCTGGGATAATTGGGTGATTTTGGTTTTCACCTCCGTACCACCATCCCCAAACTGACAACCCAGCTCAGCCTTGCATCATTTTCCAAGATGGCCCTTGCTGCATTTCCCCCGGGCAGTCTCTTTTTCAGCCCGCCGCACCTTCTCTCTCGAATACACTAGGTCAAAACACGGCTCAGTGATGTTCACACCAGCTGGCCACAGGTACAGATAATGAATCCTAAAAATACACACTCTTACAGAGATAGACTCCAGCCCAAAGTAATGTTCAGCAACAGAAAAATGTGAGCGAAATCAACTTGTATTGTTGGCAGAGTTTGTATCGCCTCCACAACAACATTACTATCGTTATTTATTTGTGTTACTCGTGCGTTATTCGCAGGCTACTACTATGTTTCTCCTGTGACGGTTATATATGGATGTTCTACCTAGACTACAGGAAATGTGAATGGGCAGCAGGTAGCTTAGTGGTTAAGACTAGTAAACTGAAAGGTTTCTGGTTCGAATCCCCGAGCTGACTAGGTGAAAAACATGTAGATGTGCCCTTGAGCAAGGCACTTCTAATTGCTCTGGATAAGAGGGTCTGCTAAATGTTGAAACTTTCATTAGAAACCCAACAGTATGTATTATCATGTACACGTAACTGGTGAGCGTTCAAGAGCATGACGTTGTCATATTACTCATGAGACATGCCTCTCATTAACAATTCTGATATGAATAGGATTGAATAGGTCACATAAGATCAATGAACTGCTGGGCTATCACGTCCGATACCGTGTGAATGTCAGAGGAGGTTGCTGAGCACTATACCTTTACACCCCACAGACAAGAAGAGCTCAAAACAAGCTACGTTTCAGATGGTACATCCACCTTTGCAGTCTCACATTGGGATTACTTTCCTGAAACGACAAAGTACAGTATATCTAAAACCAACAAATGCAGCCTAAATGCAGAATATCGACCACATACCTTGAAACCAAAAAGCTGTTCAACACAGTTACTCACAGATATTATAAAATAATAATATCTGTGATTTACACACAGATATTATAAGTGTATAAATCTCCACGTGGTTCCTTCCACAAGTCGTTTCACCATGGAGGCACATCTGAGCAGGGAGAATATTTATTTAATGAGATTCACGACAGCTCTCACCAGCTGGTCATCATTACGGATTCTCTCTCATATGCCCTGTTGACATCCCATGCTCTGCTGCCCACCACAGCACCGCTCCAGTCACCCTTAGCTCACATTCCGCAATTTATCCATAAATTAAGACATGGTTTCAACTGAATTATTCCACAAGGAGAGCAAAAGACAAGAAGAACTAGCCTCAGATACAGTAGCTACAAAAGCTGTGCAAGGCAGTTATTGAGCCGAGTGCTGATGGTGTACACTGCAGCAAGCAATAAAGACATTTCCAATTCTACAGGGTGCACTTCAGCAACTTGTTATTGTACTAAATTATGACTAAAGTCAGGATTAAATCAGATCAGCAGTAACCCACGGCAGCCAACAAACGCATAGCTTATCATTGCTTTTGTTTAGGCGTGTCAGAAGTGTAACTGGTTGGAGCTGTCAAATCCCAAAACTGATCAGGTTGTTACACCTAGGCAGTGGCAACCCATCATTCAGGTCACTCCTTGAGCCGTAACTGTTTAAAAAATATAGATATATATGCCTGTTACGCATGTTATTTTGCCGTTAATACGTGTCACAGTTCGCAAACAATGCAAACAAATGTTTACAGTATTTAATTGAGTCAATAAAGATGCATACAAACATGGTTTCTTTTTTGCTTTCTTAATAAGTAAGGCAGCTCTAAAAATGTAGGTGTTTCAGCCTAGCTCAGTGCTTTCTGTGGTGGTGGGGCAGTCAGGATAAAATATGGAGCATAGGGGTTGGTAATGTTCTCTAGTAGCACCGTGATTGGCTTTGTGTTCTGTCACTCATCACTGTACACTACGTCACCAAAAAATCTACAGGGTGATCTCAAAAATTCAAGCCCCTTGGGTGCTGCCATAGAGTTACATTCGAAGTGCCCACCCAAGAAGCCTCAAGGTCATTGACCACAGATAAAAAGACATCAAATCACGTTATATCTACAGTAGCTTTGATTGGACTGATCATGTCAACATCATACCTTCAAAATCTTAGCTAGCAAGCTAGCAGTCATCATCATGAATTAAGTCAACAATCTACTGGCAAATGCTTTTCAATCCTTGTCATAAGAGGAGAATTTATCGATAAAATGTATTGTTGCTCATCGGCCTTTGGACATAAACATTACACAACAAGTTGAAAATTGCAAATTCAACAATGAGTGGTTTGGAAGGAATCAGTGGCTAACTGCAAGCTTTGCAAAGCAATCACTACTCTGCTGTTCAGTGGAGTGGATGTGTGATCCAAGTCTGGCTTTAACGGTCTCTTTTCCAAGCTTATATGGATAAACATTCAACATTCACTGCTCTGTCAATCCAGCATGACTTCAGCCGCTTTCAAAACATCTGGAAACTCGTAACTGGGAAATCTCAGACATCAGTGAATTCAGACAACTAGGAACTCTGAAAAAAAACTAGCTATGACTGGGAAAATATGTTTTGAACGGCCATCCAACTCGGGAATCCATGCCGGAAACTCGGGCCTCTTTCTCGCGCTCCGACTTGAAGATCTCTAACGTCATGATTCAACCTTGTTTTTTCCAAGTTCCCAGTTGCCTTGAAAGCACCATAAATCCAGAGAATGACAGATTTTGATGACAAAGTTTGATGACAAAATTTTCCCACAAAGGACCGCCACACCAGCTTCCTGTTCAAGTGAGCACAACGCAACAAGGTGAGTCAAAAAATGTCTTGTATGATGCTGCTCATGTTCTGCTCCCAAGTGGCACTGCGGTCTAAGGCACTGCATCTCAGTGCTAGAGGCATCACTACAGACCCTGGTTTGATTCCAGACTGTATCACAACCGGCTGTGATTGGGAGTCCCATAGGGTGGTGCAGAATTGGCCCAGCATCGTTAGGGTTTGGCCGGGGTAGGCCGTCATTGTTAATAAGAATTTGTTCTTAACTGACTTGCCTAGTTAAATAAAGATTAAATAAAATAACACATGATGTAATATGCCAGGGAGATATATATACTATAGCTAAGAAAGTAATACTAAGTGTATGTTGTTTAGTAAGCTGTTAGTAGCCCATGTGCCTCACCCTAATAATTTGGTCCCTTTTCCACATGTAGCCTACAGCCTGTTTTAGAGAAATGTCATCATCAAACATTGTAAGAGCTTTCATTGTCTGCTTATATGACCCCTTTACTTATCCTATGGTTCTGACTTGGTTACAAGGGAGAACACTGTAAGAATGGCCCATGTTCTGAATTCTGTCGCTGTAAATTTAAAAAGGGCTGAACAAATAGTTATATTGACTACTTCCGTCCTAGCTCGCTCATTAACATATTAATCAAAACTATGGATTGCCTCATATTTGCTCGTCGTCCCCTTATGCTATAGTTTGTACATCTCAATTGTCAGTAGAAACCACACGTTTAAGCAAGTCAGCCATACCAGATATGTTTTTTTAAATGTCAGTAAATGAGGCTGAATGCACTGTTTCGCTGCCAGACACGGCTCTGCTGATAGCCAGGTGTAGCAGTGGTAAGGTGTTGGGACTGTTGTTGGGACTCTGCTGTTGGGACAGCTTTATGTAGGCCCTAACAGTTTGTGGGAACCATTTGTCACTGTTATAGTCCAATTAATGTATTGTTTAGTGATGTGTTGTGTTATGTAGTGGCTTTGCTGGCATGCATAAAAAAATAAAAAAATAAATCTAAAATCACCACTGCACCTAGGGTTGTTAAGGTGACTGTATTACCTACCGCTGCACCAACGGTCATGAGTCATGACAGCTGTCAAATTCCACATGACCGTTTAGAAACGGTAATTAGGCTTCTCCAAGCTCTAATGCTGCTGATCGGAATTAGTAGCCTACCAAACTTGCAAACTGCCTGGTACTCAGCACTATATTGTCCCTCTAACCACTCTGATATCAATGCAAATATTATCGAAAATAGAATCAAACATTTCATGACAGCCCATGAGCTCATGTTGCGCAACACTTGCGTGAGAAAACAGAGTGATGGCCTCTATTAAAAAGAGGATCCCATCAGCTTTCTATAGGCATAGTATATTTATTTCTCAACTTTCCTAATATTAAGCATATTCTCTTTACAAAAGGGGCATAGCCTACCTGGCTGGCATGAAAATGAACCATGGGAAAAGCGTCCAACTATTTCATTTCTAAGAAGGCATGTATTTTTCCCACTGCACCTGTTATGAGACAGGTGCATGATAATGATCCATTCCAAATCAAAACTAATTTCACACGTATGTAATTTTGTATATGTAAAGACAAGATTAAATCAAGAATAGTGTGATGGGTGACAATTGTGAATGATGCCCAGCATAAGGCAACTGTTTCTACTTTTTCTAATCATAGTCCCACACCTCATATAGCCTAGCCCATGGGCCTATATGTTTTATAAGGTTTGTACTTGGATTAGCTGACCATTGGATCACAGGAGGGATGGTTGCTGATAATGGGCCTATGTAGATTGTTTATGGACTATCAGCCGTTTCCAGATACAATAGTCATTTACAACATTAACAATGTCTTCTCTGTATTTCTGATCAATTTTATGTTATTTTAATGGACAAGAAATGTACTTTTCTTTCAAAAACAAGGACATTTCTAAGTGACCCCAAACGGTAGTGTTCATATTTCACACATGATTACATCGCGCATGTGCATTTACACAGTAATTATTATCCAACATGTCCTCACCTGGGATCTGAAGTCATAATCTCTTGGTTCACCGCATACCAATCTTCCTGCTTCTCTTTTTTCTCGGAATGCCGTTTTCGGCCAACTAAACATTTTTAGTTCAGTTAACACTTTAACCAAAAAGTTGAGTAAACTGAAAACGGCTGTGGAACCAGTTAATGAGTTTAAACAACTATAATTCTTTAACATTACAACTCAACTGTCAGGCCTTGGTGTAACAGACCAGATTCCGAGACAGAGACATCTGCGATAGAGAGATTTTTATTTCAATCCTCACAGTTGAAGAAAAGAAGCCCCATTGGTGGATTTGATCCAAGTCAAGTCTGTCATGCCAAGACGGATGTGTGAAACATCTCTTCCAAAGACGTTTTCACTTATTCAGTTGTCCTATTACTTACTGACAAACTGGTCAAATCACACAGGTGACTACAGTAATATATATCTCTAGTGTCAAATACTAGATTATTGTAACGATTGTCATCGGGAGAAGGAGAAGAGGACCAAGGTGCAGCGTGGTAAGTGTTCATTGTAAATTTAAGAAAATAAACTGAACACTGAATGACAAAAAACAACAAAGAGCGTGAATGACACGAAACAGTCCTTCCTGTAAGGTGAAAAACCACAAAACAGGAAACAACTACCCACAAAACCCATGTGGGCAAGAGCTACCTATGTATGGTTCTCAATCAGGGACAACGACAGACAGCTGTCCCTGATTGAGAACCATGCCCGGCCAAAACCAACGACATACAAAAACATAGAAAAATAACAGAATGCCCACCCTAGTCACACCCTGGCCTAACCAAAATAGAGAATAAAAGGCTTTCAATGCCCAGCGCATGACAGTTGTCTTACTGTAATGAATCAAAGTGATGTCTTCTCCTTTCAAAACAGGACACTAGCCAGGGGGATAGTATGTCGCCTACTTCTATGGTGACAAGATGTGCACATTAGCAAGGACTCTATTGTGAATCTGTTTGTTAGATTCTTAACTTGCCTAACCTTGTTGAAACATTCAGTGTCGGTGTCAGGAGCTCAACTGCAATGAATATGATCAGTCGGTGACCTCACATTTTCTGCATAACTATCATCTCCAGCAGCAAATTTTTACAACTGAACCATGGAAGTAATTGCAGCCTGACAGTCTCACTTCACACACTCATACATAAACAGATGTAAGGTCTTAAGTTGATCACTCTTTTGTTGCTGAGCATAGCAGGAAATGCAAACTTGTAGTCTATTCAAGGTTTAAAAAGGCTTCTGAAGTTTGTAATTTCCACTTTAAAATGACAGACTTGATTTGCCCTAATGAAAAATGTATCAACCCTTTCCAAAAAAATTCCATTAATTATAATCAACATAATAATTCACATTTCCTGTTTCTGCAGGATTCTTTTCCTGCTGTAGCAAACTGTCTCAAAATAAAATCCTACATCTGTAGCAAGCAGTGTAATTTCCTTTCTTTCACTAACAGTAAATATGCTGCATTAGGATTATCTGTACACCCTGTCCATAGGCAATCAACATGGCAATGAGGACATTATTAATTTAGCGATTGACCCATTTCCAAATGGGATCATGTCCATTAGAACTGCCTTCTCTTTGATGTATGACTACATGAGACAAGAGACTGGCTGCACTACTAATGCACTAATCACACCGCAGCACATGCTGTGGATTTGAGCCTCAGATCGCTTAAGGCTGCTGCCATTGTATTTTTTGGATAGAGCTTTGAAGCTTTTACAGTACACCACACATGGCCCTGTACTCCACACATAGTCCATGCAAAACATTTTGGGAATTCTTCAACAATGGATTAATGAAACAAATACCAAATGTTTTTAGGTGGAATTTTACTTTAATTGGTCATTCATTGTGGGGTCCAAGCAGTTTGGATACCTCCAGTAAAATGCATTGAACCATAGCGACTATGTAGTTTCTACATTCACAACATGGGATGACTAGTTAACACTGTGCTTGATGACATTTGGGAAGCTGTTTGGGGAAATTTAAATTTGTACTGTAATGCCCATGCACTTTGGAAATGTATTAAATCCAATCACTCATAGTGTCAATAAACTGTAAGGCTCCACATTCTACTTTCACATTCTTATTTAGCTTCAGAACCTTTTTCCTATTAACAGCCATGGTATTGGCAGTCCCCAGCCCCAGTCCACATATTACTGGATTATTACTTCCTTTGCAGTGCTTTGTTTCTGGGCTAGAAATGCCCAGAGGGGTTAGTGCTATAAGCTGTTGAAGTCGATTACCAGCTTACATTGACCTCACCTTATCAATGTGGCAACCTCTGGAGCTGCATGTGCTTTGCTTTGTCTCCAGTGAAAACACTGCACCTCATTTTCTTCGGAAAGAACAAAAGATAAATGTGTGGGAACTACAAACAGAACAGAAGAACTGACATTTTCTAATGAGCATTTTTTTCCTCACCAGCATCCTTTCTCAGTCCTCGGACTTCAATGTAATATCCCTGCCAAAATTCCTGAGTGGTTTCAAAAGACTAATAGGCTGTGAAAGAGAATATGTCGTGTTGACCGCCTGATTATTGGACAGACCCTGTTTCCTCTCATGGGGTATTCTACAACAGTCACTTTACTATTGAAATAATCCCAGTCCATACAATGTTCTAGTTGCAGGTTGACAAATCCCTCCAAACCCTTCTGTACCAGCTGTTAAAATATTGGAATCAGGACAAAAGTTCTCTCTAAGTATCTCTCCTTCCTACACCAGTGGGTTCCAGAACAGTAAACGACTGGCTACTGAGAGGTTCCAGAACAGTAAACGACTGGCTACTGAGAGGTTCCAGAACAGTAAACCACCAGCTACTGAGAGGTTCCAGAACAGTAAACCACCACCTTCTGAGAGGTTCTAGAACAGTAAACCACCAGCTACTAAGAGGTTCTAGAACAGTAAACCGCCACCTACTGAGAGCTTCTAGAACAGTAAGCCACCACCTACTGAGAGGTTCTAGAACAGTAAACCACCACCTACTGAGAGGTTCTAGAACAGTAAACCACCACCTACTGAGATGTTCCAGAACAGTAAACCACCACCTACTGAGAGGTTCTAGAACAGTAAACCACCACCTACTGAGAGGTTCCAGAACAGTAAAGAACCACCTACTGAGAGGTTCTAAAACAGTAAGCCACCACCTACTGAGATGTTCCAGAACGGTAAACCACCACCTACTGAGAGGTTCCAGAACAGTAAACCTCCCATACTGAGAGGTTCTAAAACAGTAAGCCACCACCTACTGAGAGGTTCCAGAACAGTAAACCACCACCTACTGAGAGGTTCCAGAACAGTAAACCACCACCTACTGAGAGGTTCTAAAACAGTAAGCCACCACCTATTGAGAGGTTCCAGAACAGTAAACCACCAGCTACTAAGAGGTTCTAGAACAGTAAGCCACCACCTATTGAGAGGTTCCAGAACAGTAAACCACCACCTACTGAGAAGAACTATGTCACACAGACCAGGAAGAATCCGAGAGTTTGGTAAGGTTCATCTCTGGGGGACATACTTCTCTAATATTTTCCCATGTTCCTATAATGAATCAGTCAGATGATAATTGCTGCTGGTCTCCCTGCAGTTTCCTTTCACTCTCAAAATATGACCAATTTGCCCATCACCTAAATGAAATATATGACAGGATTTTTCATTCTTGAAGGAGACAAGAACACCAACGGAGAGGAATAATTGTGTACCTCATGGGGCACTTCTAGTGTAATAATCTAGAGACTTCCATGAAACTTGGCTATGGGAAATAATTAACAAATTACATTCAACAAGGGAAGCCAAGCTCAATTGATTGGTAATATATTCTTGTTCAGTTCAGCAAGGATGGATTTGTCTTCCTGACATTGCTGAATGATTCTCCCACCCCGCAATGTCAAAAAGACAATTACTGCTATGAGTGAAATTAAGCTCTGTGAGAGGTTACACTAATAGTCTACCAAGAGTTCTCTTCTTGTTTCAGTATTGCAGTCTTTGCAATACCCAAGAGCATTCTGGTATGAGATGTATTCTTACCAGTACTTAATATTCCCACTGGACACAGGTGTCACACACAGTTTTGATTCATATTTGAATCATGAACTTGGTGCTGAAGTGCAGTGCAATGTGCACAGGAACTGTGTGCTGTTTTTTCCACTGACCTGACCTACTGCAAATGATACAGTCAATAAATTGAGAATAAGTTCCGGGGATCCTCCAATGGGAGTCTGAAGGCATCCGAGACTGTTTTGTATTCTGATATTTGATGTTTGTTTTAAATTCCAATGTAGATGTTGGTTGAAGGCTGTACATGTGTGCGAGGCATACCACAGCTCTGACATCAAACCGCACACAACCACACGACTAGGGCACATTGTGGAAACACTGTGAGAGGGAGGGTTTTCTTAAGCCACGGAAGCTCCTCATCGTAATTCTCTGTACTGAGTGCTGCTGGAGTCCCGTGTAGACAGGACAGAGAATATGGCCGTCAGAAGTGATAACGCCATGCTCCCTGGGGAATGGCACAGGGAGCTACTGTATGAACCACATGATGGAAATTGCCACTGCTGCTGTGTGAGGGTTGAAGGGGGCTTCTACTTTTCAACCGTATCTGTCTCTAAACAGAAATATAAATGTAGGAGAAGGAAAAACAATGTTTTCTGTGCTTCTGCCTCTGCGTTGCTTGCTCTTTGGGGTTTTAGGCTAGGTATCTATCTGTAAAGCACATTGTATCTACTGCTGATCAAAAAATGTCTTTAAAAAATTAATGTGATTTATTTATGTTTTCATTCTAGACAGATCAGAAAATGTATCGTAGCCATAGCAGGGGCCCCAAAGCCACTCAAGTAAGGTAAACAATAAACAGGTATTATCTAACGACTTAGTAACAGCCCTGGTCAATAACAACACTGGCATGGTTCACTCATGTTTCTCACTCACAGTATTCTAATCATACTAGGGAGATGTTGAACAGACAGACTCCTGACTAAAAACAAACAACGTTTATGAGAAATGTGACTTATAAGACTAAAACAAAATCAAATCAATCTGCCTGCATAGGGGTTCCCATGTTAATTAACTATCTTAGTTTGGACTATTACTCCCATAGAGATCCTGTTATATTACTAGAGGGGACATGTCATAAACCCTCAAAGATCCATAATAGGCTCAAAAAAGCAGCCATCTTGGTCAGGGAGAAATCCAAAACAAGTTTCATTGGATTGAATGGCAGTAGAGGAATAGGGTATTCATTTCCTGCTTTTACTTATACAAGAAAATAAAAGTAAGGCATGTGATGTATCATACATTTTGTAATTGAATTATAATCAACCTAAACTACTGTCATATAACTATAAATGCAGTTCATACAGGTTTTATAAACTGTTGAGTGTTATTATATGATAACAATCTAATAAAATATTTATTTTGTCACATGGGTCGAATACAACTGGTGTTGACTTTACCTTAAAATGCTTGCTTACGAGCCCTTCCCCACAATGCATAGTTTAGAAATATAAATAAAATAGTAACAACAGGATAGATAATAACAAGGTATTTGAGGTAGATATGTACATGAAGGCAGGGTAAAGTGACTTTGCATCAGGATAGATAATAATAAGGTATTTAAGGTAGATATGTACATGAAGGCAGGGTAAAGTGACTAGGCATCAGGATAGTTAATAACAAGGTATTTAAGGTAGATATGTACATGAAGGCAGGATAAAGTGACTAGGCATCAGGATAGATAATAATAAGGTATGAGGAAGATATGTACATGAAGGCAGGGTAAAGTGACTAGGCATCAGGATATATAATAACAAGGTATTTAAGGTAGGTATGTACATGAAGGCAGGGTAAAGTGACTAGGCATCAGGATAGATAATAATAAGAGTAAAGTAAAGATCAGAGCAGCAGCAGCAAATGATGAGTGTAAAAGTGTGTGTACTGTATATGGTTTGTACAGTATATATAGTCAAGTGAGTGTGCAAGATAGAGACAGTGCAGATAATTGGGTATTTTTATTTGACTATTTTCCAGTCTTTATTTTACTAGGCAAGTCAGTTAAGAACTAATTCTTATTTTCAATGACAGCCTAGGAACAGTGGGTTAACTGCCTATTCAGGGGCAGAACGACAAATTTGTACCTTGTCAGCTTGGGGATATGAACTTGCAACCTTTCGGTTACTAGTCCAACACTCTACCCTGCCGCTTGAGGGAGGAACTTGAAGCTCTCGACCTGCTCCACAACAGCCACGTTGATGTGGATGGGGGAGTGCTCACCCCTCTTTCTCTTATAGTCCACGATCAGTTCATTGGTCTTATTGATGTTGAGGGAGAGGTTGTTGTCCTGGCACCACACTGCTAAGACTGTGATCAAGCCTACCACCGTTGTCATTTTGTCATTTTTTTATTAGGATCCACATTAGCTAACGCCGTAACGCAAGCTAATCTTCCTGGGGTCCAACACAATTAACACGATATTACTAACAACCACTAATCAAGACTTCGCAAACATTCAACAAGTAGACAATACAGACAATTAAAATACCTGACAGGAAACACATTTATTCGCTGCACCGGCAAGATAGAACAGACGAGGAGGGGCGGTCTGTGCATATTTGTAAACAACAGCTGCTTCACGAAATCTAAGGAAGTCTCTAGATTTTGCTCACATGAAGTAGAGTATCTTCTGATAAATTGCAGACCACACTACTTGCTTAGAGAGTTTTCAGCTATACTTTTCTTGGCTGTTTATTTACCACCACAGACAGATGCTGGCACTAAGACCGGACTCAGTCAGCTGTATAATGAAATAAGCAAACAGGAAACCACTCACCCAGAGGCGGCGCTCCTAGTGGCCAGAGACTTTAATGCAGGGAAACATAAATCAGTTCTACATCATTTCTATCAACATGTTAAATGTGCTACCAGAGAGAAAACAATTCTAGATCACCTGTACTACACACACAGAGACACATACAAAGCTCTCCCTCGCCCTCCAATTGGTAAATCCGACCACAATTCTATCCTCCTGATTCCTGCTTACAAGCAAAAATTAAAGCAGGAATCACCAGTGACTCGGTCTATAAAAAAGTGGTCAAATGATGCAGATACAAAACTACAGGACTGATATGCTATCACAGACTGGAACATGTTCTGGGATTCTTCCGATGGCTTTGAGGAGTACACCACGTCAATCACTAGCTTTATCAATAAGTGCATCGAGGACGTCGTCCCCACAGTGACTGTACGTATATACCCCAACCAGAAGCCATGGATTACAGGCAACATTCGCACTGACCTAAAGGGTAGAGCTGTCGCTTTCAAGGTGAGGGACTCTAAACCGGAAGCTTATAAGAAATCCTGCTATACCCTCCATCAAACAGGCAAAGAGTCAATACAGGGCTGAGATTGAATCGTACTACACCGGCTCCCATGCTCGTTTTATGTGGCAGGGCTTGCAAACTATTACAGACTACAAAGGAAAGCACAGCCGCGAGCTGCCCAGTGACACAAGCCAATCAGACGAGCTAAATCACTTCTATGCTCGCTTCGAGGCAAGCAACACTGAGCCATGCAAGAGAGCATCAGCTGTTCCGGACGACTGTGTGATCACGCTCTCCGTAGCCAATGTGAGTAGGACCTTTAAACAGGACAACATTCACAAGGCTGCGGGGCCAGACGGATTACCAGGATGTTTGCTCCGGGCATGTGCTGACCAACTGGCAGGTGTCTTCACTGATATTTTCAACATGTCCCTGATTGAGTCTGTAATATCAACATCTTTCAAGTTGACCACAATAGTTCCTGTGCCCAAGAACACGAAGGCAACCTGCCTAAATGACTACAGACCCGTAGCACTCACGTCCGTAGCCATGAAGTGTTTTGATTATCCCAGAAACCCTAGACCCACGCCAATTTGCATACCGCCCAAACAGATCCACAGATGATGCAATCTCTATTGCACTCCACGCGGCCCTTTCCCACCTGGACAAAAGGAACACCTATGTGAGAATGCTATTCATTCACTACAGCTCAGCGTTCAACACCATTGTACTCTCATAGCTCATCACTAAGCTAAGGATCCTGGGACTAAACACCTACCTCTGCAACTGGATCCTGGACTTCCTGACGGGCCGCCCCCAAGTGGTGAGGGTAGGTAGATGCCTGGCCATCTGCCACGCTGATCCTCAACACTGGAGCTCCCCAGGGGTGTGTGCTCAGTCCCGTCCTGTACTCCCTGTTCACCCACGACTGCATGGCCAGGCATGACTCCAAAGTTTGCTGACAACATAACAGTGGTAGGCCTGATCACCGACAATGGCGAGACAGCCTACAGGGAGGAGGTCAGAGACCTGGCCGGGTGGTGCCATAATAACAACCTATCCCTCAACGTAACCAAGACAAAGGAGATTCTTGTGGACTACAGGAAAAGGAGTATCAAGCGCACCCTCATTTTCATTGACGGGGCTGTCGTGGAGCAGGTTGAGAGCTTCAAATTCCTTGGTGTCCATATCAACAACAAACTAGAACGGTCCAAACACACCAAGACAGTCATGAAGAGGGCACAACAAAGCCTATTCCCCCTCAGGAAACTAAAAAGATTTGGCATGGGTCCTCAGATCCTCAAAAGGTTCTACAGCTGCAACATCGAGAGCATGGTTGCCTGGTTCGGAAATTGCTCGGCCTCTGACCGCAAGACACAACAGAGGGTAGTGCCCACGGCCTAGTACATTACTAGGGCAAAGCTGCCTGCCATCCAGGACCTCTACACCAGGCGGTGTCAGATGAAGGCCCTAAAAATTGTCAAAAACCCCAGCCACCACCGACATAGACTGTTCTCTCTACTACCACATGGCAAGTGGTACCAAGTCTAGGACAAAAAGGCTTCTCAACAGTTTTACCCCCAAGCCATAAGATTCCTGAACAGGTAATCAAGTGGATACCCGGACTATTTGCATTGTGTGCCCCCCCAACCCCTCTTTTACGCTGCTGCTACTCTCGGTTTATCATATATGCATAGTCACTTTAACTATATCTACATCTACATACTATCTCAATCAGCCCAACTAACCGGTGCCTGTATGTAGCCTCACTACTGTTATAGCCTCGCTACTGTATTTTTTCACGGTCTTTTTACTGTTGTTTTATTTCCTTACTTACCTATTGGTTGGGTTGTGTTTTGGAGGACGCATGGCTTTCGACATTCGTCTCTCCAAGCCCATACGGGAGTTGTAGCGATGAGACAAGATAGTAACTACTAACAATTGGATACCACGAAATTGGGGAGAAAAGGGGGTAAAATGTATTTAAAAAACATTTTTAAATAAATTAAATAAAAAATCAAATCAAATCAAAGGTTATTTGTCACATACGCCGAATATAACAGAAGACCTTAGAGTGAAATGCTTACTTACAGGCTCTAACCAACACTGCAAAAAAGGTATTAGGTGAACCGTTTTTTTGCAGTGTTGGTTAGAGCCTGTAAGTAAGCATTTCACTGTAAACTGCATCCAACATGATGCCTAGTAGTTTCGTTGTATTCACTTGACCTACATGCATTCTTTAATGGACATATTCAATTGGGGATCATCAGCAAGCATACAGTTGAAGTCGGAAGTTTACATACACTCAGGTTGGAATCAATAAAACTTGTTTTTCAACCACTCCACAAATTTCTTGTTAACAAACTATGTTTGGCAAGTCGGTTAGGACATCTACTTTGTGCATGGCACGTAATTTTTCCAACAATTGTTCACAAATAGATTATTTCACCCATAATTAACTTTATCACAATTCCAGTGGGTCAGAACTTTACATACACTACGTTGATTGTGCCTTTAAACAGGTTGGAAAATTCCCCAAAATTATGTCATGGCTTTAGAAGCTTCTGATAGGCTAATTTACATAATTTGAGTCAATTGGAGGTGTATCTGTGGATGTATTTCAAGGCCTACCTTCAAACTCAGTGCCTCTTTGCTTGACATCATGAGAAAATCAAAAGAAATCAGCCATGTCCTCAGAAAAACATTTCTATACCTCCACAAGTCTGGTTCATCCTTGGGAGCAATATCCAAACGCCTGAAGGTACCACGTTCATCTGTACAAACAATAGTACGCAAGTATAAACACCATGGGACCACGCAGCCGTCATACAGCTCAGGAAGGAGACGCGTTCTGTCTCCTAGAGATGAACGTACTTTGGGGCAAAAAGTGCAAATCAATCCCAGAACAAGAGCAAAGGACCTTGTGAAGATACTGGAGGAAACTGGTAAAAAAATATCTGTTTCCACCGTAAAACGAGTCCTATATCAACATAACATGAAAGGCTGCTCAACAAGGAAGAAGCCACTGCTCCAAAACCATCATAAAAAAGCCAGACTACGGTTTGCAACTGAACATGGAGACAAAGATCAAACTTTTTGGAGAAATGTGCTCTGGTCTGATGAAACAAAAATAGAACTTTAGAGATACAATTTACTTAACAGAGGCAGCAAGCTTATAGGACGAAGAGTGAATGCAGAATTGTATTCTTAGGTAGTGGAATAACCTTTGACTCTTTCCAGACTTCTAGGCACACCCCATACATCAAGCACTTATAAAAAATATGAGAGATTTGGGTAGATATTTGGTTAGCTGTAACTCCAAGCAATTTGGCCTCAAGATTATTGCACCAGGTGACTTATCATCTGAAAGAGACAGCAGCATCCTCTCTATCTCGTCCCTTTCTACTTGATGAAATTCAAACATGCATTGCCTCTCCTTCATGACACAACATTTTATAAGGGTACAGTGGCTAGCGAAAGTATTCACCCCCTTGGCATTTTTCCTATTTTGTTGCCTTACAACCTGGAATTAAAATTGATTTACACAACATGTCTACCACTTTGAAGATGCAAAATATTATATATAGAATCCTTTCTTTCCTTTGGTTAGCTTGGTCACATTTACAATAGCTTTGCTTATCAAACAGAGTGCCAGATTTATCTGGAAGTTTTTGGGAATTATATATTGTTGAATCATTACATTACTCAGCTCATCATCAATCCATTGTGTCATCAGCACACTTGATGATGGTGTTGGAGTCCTGTGTGGCCACACAGTCGTAGAGTGAACAGGGAGTACAGGAGGGGACTAAGCACACACCCCTGCGGGGCCCCCAGGTTGAGGGTCAGCGTTACGGTATTGTTGTCTACCCTCACCGCCTGGGGCTGGCCCGTCAGGAAGTCCAGGATCCACTTGCAGAGAGAGGGGTTCAGTCCCAGGGTCCCTGGCTTGGTGATGAGTTTGGAGGGGACTACGGTGTTAAACGCTGAGTTGTAGTCTATGAACAAAATTCTCACATAGTTTGTTTCCCCTCTTGTCCAGGTGGGAGAGGGCAGTGTGAAGTGCAATTGAGATTGCATCATCTGTGGATCTGTTGGGGCGGTATGTGAATTGGAGTGGATTTAGGGTGTCTGATATGAGGGTGTTGATGTGTGTCATGACCATCCTTTGAAAGCACTGCGTAATTACAGATGCGCTACAGGTCAATAGTCATAGTTAATAGTTAATAGGCAGCTTACCTTGAAGCTTTTCAGAACAGGGACAATGCTGAACATCTTGAAACATGTTGGGATTACAGACTGGGACAAATACAGATTGAAAATGTTTGTTTAAACTTTTTACTCACATCGGCCATGGAGAGTGAGATCACACAGTCACCTGAAAAAACAGGGGCTTTCACGCAAGGCACAGTGTTATATTCCTCGAAGTGAGCATGAAAGGCATTTAGCTCGTTTGGAGTTCTGCATCGCTGGGCAACTCATGGCTGGTTTTCCCTTTGTAGTCTGTTATCGTCTGCAAGTCCTGCCACAAACGACAAGTGTCGAAGTCGGTGTAGTAGGATTCCACCTTACTCCTATGTTCTCCTTTTGCATGTTTGATGTCTTGTCGGAGGTCGTAGCAGGCTTTCTTGTATGCGTCCATGTCCGTGACCCATTCTTTGTAAGTGGTAGCTCTAGTATGCTATATACCAGCATGTACTAGCAAAACAGCCTCGCATCTGCTTCATTCGGTTAAATAAACTTCTGTATTGAGCGCATCACAGGTACTTCCTGTTTGAGCTTTTGTTTGTAAACAAGAATTAGAAGAATGGAGTCATGGTCAGATTTGCCGAAGGGAGGATGAGGGAGGGCCTTGTATGCATTTCTGTAGGTAGAATAAAAGTGGTCTAGTCTAGAGTTTTAGAGCCCCTAGTGGCGCAGGAGATGTGTTGTTAGAAGTGATGTAGGAGAGTTTTAAGTCTCCCCAGGTTATGGCCCCTTACAGTTCGTTGACAGCCAGAATGGTGTTGGTTTGGTGAGGGATGTAGACAGCCATGATAATTAATTACTCTCTTGGTAGATAAAAGGGTCTGCAGTTTACCATAAGGTATTCTATATCAGGTGAACAAAATCTTCAGATTTCCTTCACACTTGAAGTAGCACACCAGTTGTTACTGATGAAAAAATACACTCCACATCCTTTCGACAGCTCCAAAGCCGGTGTACATTCATGCCGCTGCATTGAGAATCCACAGAGTACTACGTGCATGACAATATTATCTAGCCAGTAACATTACATGCCAATATTGCAGCTTTTCAAGTCTCTCTGATAGAAGACTCTCGAACGAAGCACATCCATCTTATTCTCAAGTGTCTGGACATTTGCCAATAGAACAGAGGGGAGCACCATTCGATTTTCTCTTCGCCTCTTAACCAGGACTCCACCTCATCTCCTGTGTCTAAGCATGTGGCATTATGGTAGCTCATGGAACATAGGAATAAAGCCCGGTATGAACAGTGGAACATCTTATTCAGAAGTTGGAGTTGTATTTGAAGTGGACATCGAGGTTAGTAACTGTCGATCTGATGTCCAAAAGTGCTTGGAGGTCATGTGTGATAATAGCATAAACTTTCTGTACAGAAAAGGTAAAGATAAACACAATAAAAGTCACTATATGTACAAATGACCTCTAACCTGTAGCCCCGCACACTGATTCAGTACCGGTACCCCCAGTATATAGTCTCGTTACAAGACAAGAACAGCGTCAGCACGCGGGTAACACGGACATATGACAAACAATGCAGCAGCAGGGAACAGAGCTGGGGAACTGACAAATATAGGGGAGGTAATAAACAGGTGATTGAGTGAGTCCAGGTGAGTCCAGTATTGCTGAAGAGCGTGACGAGGGAAGGCAGGTGTGCGTAAATGATGGTGGCAGGAGTGCGTAATGCAGGACAGCCTGTCGCCCTCGAGCGTCAGGGGAAGTGCAGGAGCAGGCGTGACAGAAACACATCAAAGCAAAATAAATGATGTTTGTAAAATCCCTTCACACTAGAAATCAGGCCCAGTGACTCTAAACGTAAGCTTGGATCTGGCTGCTTTTTTTCACAATATCATGTGCTATATGGGATTAAGTATGTACAAGTTATTGATAACTAAACAGAGAACACTTGACTCACATGGAGTTGTCAACATGTCTCTGAGTTTTCTGCGCCTTGGAATGAGTGGTTTTATTGGCTATAAATAGCTAAAGTCATCCCTGCATGGTTTATTTTCATGAAACATCAAAGCTTAATAGGAAATCAAGGTCACACTTCATTTGGATAGTAGATTCTCTACAGATGGTCACACTTTCAAAAAACGATTTGTGCATAAGCAACTGCTAGCTAAGGTTACAGTTAGGGTAAGGTTTAGAATAAGGGTTAAGGTAAAGGTTAGAGTTAGAGCTATGGTTAGGGTTAAGTTTAGGTTTAGGATAAGGGTTATGGTTAGGGTTAAGTTTAGGTTTAGGATAAGGGTTATGGTTAGGGTTAAGTTTAGGTTTAGGGCTAGGGTTAAGTTTAGGTTTAGGATAAGGGTTATGGTTAGGGCTAGGGTTAGGGTTAAGTTTAGGTTTAGGTTTAGGATAAGGGTTATGGTTAGGGTTAAGTTTAGGTTTAGGAT